>NW_027362764.1:782676011-783145133 GCF_046119375.1 Phyllobates terribilis
GAGGACAGGGATGAGAAGGTGAGTAGATGGTGGTCAGATAGGGGTAGGGGGGAGGTTGTGAGATTAGATAGGGAGCTTAGTCGGGTGAAGATGAGGTCTAGTGTGTGTCCGTCTGTGTGGGTGGCTGAGGAGGACCACTGAGTAAGTCCAAAGGATGAAGTAAGCGACAAGAGTTTTGATGCTGCTGACTGGCGAGTGTCAGTGGGGATGTTGAAATCGCCCATGATGATTGTGGGAATGTCAGCAGACAGAAAGTAAAGAAGCCAGGTGGAGAATTGGTCGATAAAGGCAGTGATCGGGCCCGGGGGTCGGTATATGACAGACACTTGGAGGTTGGAGGGAGAGTAAATGCGGACAGAGTGGACTTCAAAAGAAGGGAGAATAAGGGAGGGAAGAGGAGGAGTAGGGCTAAAGGTGCAGTTGTTAGAGAGGAGAAGACCCACTCCTCCTCTGTTTCCAGGGCGAGGAGTGTGGGTGAAGTGGAGGCCACCGTAACACAGCGCAGCAGGGGAGGCAGTGTCAGAGGGTGTCAGCCATGTCTCTGTGATGCCCAGGAAGGAGAGATGACGAGAGGTAAAGAGGTCGTGGACAAAATGGAGCTTGTTGCAGACAGAGCGTGCATTCCACAGTGCTCCAGAGATAGGGAGCAGCGGGGTGCGCGTCAGGGGGACAGGTTTTGCGTAAGAGGGGTTGTGGTAGTTTTCAGTTGGTTTGATGCGACAGGTGGGGGAATTGGTGGAAGGTGCACGCTGTGGGGGTCCAGGATTGGGAGATATGTCGCCAGCAGTGAGGAGAAGCAGAGAGAGGGAGAACAGGTGGGAGAAAGAGAGTGTCCGGCTTGTTTTATGTTTTGGTAGGATAGATCTGAGGATGAGGAGCAGGTCTGTAGATGAGGTTAGGTGGGGAGGTAGGAGGGAAGGAGAGATGATGATTTGGTTAGAAGGTGCTGGGGTGTGGGGATAGCGAAGGAGAGTGAGGATTAGGGGGGCAAAAACAGTAAGGGCATATGTAAGCATAATGAAAGTGTAAGGAAGAATGAGAGAGAATCTAAGTACAAGTAGTAAATAGTTCTTTGTACCTTCTGGCCCATTTCTGGCATATTTCATTTCTAGCCCTTTAAAAAGCGACCCTTTGAAAGCCACACCTGGCTCCTTTGATTTATGGAGCTCTGACCAGCACATGAGGTGGGTCAGGTGTGCGGTAGGGGAGTCGCAGGAACACTGCTCACAAAAGCATGGGTGGAGGGGGGGGGAGTAATTAGGACACAGAGGCTAATGAATTCAGGAAACAGACAGAAAGGGACCAGTGTGTATTGGGATCAAAGGATTGAGATGCAGATTAGACAAAACATACCGAGGACAGATAGAATGAAATTAGCAGGGATCAGTGGATAGACAGCGCATAGAGTGGATACAGGGAACGTATCAGGAGACAGATGATAGAAACAGTTTTTAAAGACAGTCAGATTTGTATTGTAATTGTAAAATTGTAAATGTAAATTGTAATTGTGGAATTATAAATGAGATTCTGATTGCAGCTTTGGCAGCGACTAGAGAAGGCCGTATCTACCATGAAACGAGAGAAGCAGCAGACTGAGGTTTCTCTTAGAGAGCGGCAAAAAAACCCCAAAAAACTAAAAATGCAGCATCTGTAAAACACACACACAAAAAAAGGAAAATAAAAATACAAAATGATAAAAACTGGAATCTTCGCCTTCCCCTCTTCCGACAATAAAAATGAAGAAAATAAAAATCAAGACTTCGCAGAGTGAAAATAAAATAATAACGGCGATAAGTTACAAGTTAATATAAAAGATTCCACAGTTACTGAAACTTCTGATACAAATAATAACATGGTAAGTGTCCTGTCAGGTATCGGCCATAAGGTGGCGCAGCGGAGCACCCGTTCTCCTGCAGTTTGCTGAGGATATTACATTGCAGGATGGAGGTGAATTATTGATCAGGTTTTATTATGCGCAGATATCTACAGACTGAGGGCGAAATAATGGAGGAGCCGGAGCAGAGCGCTGATTGTTAACTGATTCCATCCAAAAATGTAAACTAGAATGTAATCAGGATAATGAGAAGAGAAGAGAATGTGATGTCATCAGGATAATGAGAAGAACAGAATGTGATGTCATCAGGATAATGAGAAGAACAGAATGTGATGTCATCAGGATAATGAGAAGAGAACAGAGAGTTATGTCATCAGGATAATGAGAAGAACAGAATGTGATGTCATCAGGATAATGAGAAGAACAGAATGTGATGTCATCAGGATAATGAGAAGAGAATGTGATGTCATCAGGATAATGAGAAGAGAATGTGATGTCATCAGGATAATGAGAAGAACAGAATGTGATGTCATCAGGAAAATGAGAAGAGAACAGAATGTGATGTCATCAGGATAATGAGAAGAGAACAGAATGTGATGTTATCAGGATAATGAGAAGAGAATGTGATGTCATCAGGATAATGAGAAGAGAATATAATGTCATCAGGATAATGAGAAGAGAATGTGATGTCATCAGGATAATGAGAAGAACAGAATGTGATGTCATCAGGAAAATGAGAAGAACAGAATGTGATGTTATCAGGATAATGAGAAGAGAATGTGATGTCATCAGGATAATGTGAAGAACAGAATGTGATGTCATCAGGATAATGTGAAGAACAGAATGTGATGTCATCAGGATAATGTGAAGAACAGAATGTGATGTCATCAGGATAATGTGAAGAACAGAATGTGATGTCATCAGGATAATGAGAAGAACAGAATGTGATGTCATCAGGATAATGAGAAGAGAATGTGATGTCATCAGGATAATGAGCAGAGAACAGAATGTGATGTCATCAGGATAATGAGCAGAGAACAGAATGTGATGTCATCAGGATAATGAGCAGAGAACAGAATGTGATGTCATCAGGATAATGAGAAGAATAGAATGTGATGTCATCAGGATAATGAGAAAGGAACAGAATGTGATGTCATCAGGATAATGAGAAAGGAACAGGGTGATGTCATCAGGATAATGAGAAAGGAACAGAATGTGATGTCATCAGGATAATGAGAAAGGAACAGAGTGATATCATCAGGATAATGAGAAAGGAACAGAATGTGATGTCATCAGGATAATGAGAAGAGAATGTGATGTCATCAGGATAATGAGAAGAGAATGTGATGTCATCAGGATAATGAGAAGAATAGAATGTGATGTCATTAGGATAATGAGAAGGGAACAGAATGTGATGTCATCAGGATAATGAGAAGGGAACAGAAAGTGATGTCATCAGGATAATGAGCAGAGAACAGAATGTGATGTCATCAGGATAATGAGAAGAGAACAGAATGTGATGTTATCAGGATAATGAGAAGAGAATGTGATGTCATCAGGATAATGAGCAGAGAACAGAATGTGATGTCATCAGGATAATGAGAAGCATAGAATGTGATGCCATCAAGATGATGAGAAGAATAGAATGTGATGTCATCAGGATAATGAGAAAGGAACAGAATGTGATGTCATCAGGATAATGAGAAAAACAGAATGTGATGTCATCAGGATAATGAGAAGAACAGAATGTGATGTCATCAGGATAATGAGAAGAGAATGTGATGTCATCAGGATAATGAGAAGAGAATGTGATGTCATCAGGATAATGAGAAGAATAGAATGTGATGTCATTAGGATAATGAGAAGGGAACAGAATGTGATGTCATCAGGATAATGAGAAGGGAACAGAAAGTGATGTCATCAGGATAATGAGCAGAGAACAGAATGTGATGTCATCAGGATAATGAGAAGAGAACAGAATGTGATGTTATCAGGATAATGAGAAGAGAATGTGATGTCATCAGGATAATGAGCAGAGAACAGAATGTGATGTCATCAGGATAATGAGAAGCATAGAATGTGATGCCATCAAGATGATGAGAAGAATAGAATGTGATGTCATCAGGATAATGAGAAAGGAACAGAATGTGATGTCATCAGGATAATGAGAAAAACAGAATGTGATGTCATCAGGATAATGAGAAGAACAGAATGTGATGTCATCAGGATAATGAGAAGAACAGAATGTGATGTCATCAGGATAATGTGAAGAACAGAATGTGATGTCATCAGGATAATGAGCAGAGAACAGAATGTGATGTCATCAGGATAATGAGAAGAGAATGAGATGTCATCACGATAATGAGATGAGAACAGAATGTGATGTCATCAGGATAATGAGAAGAACAGAATGTGATGTCATCAGGATAATGTGAAGAACAGAATGTGATGTCATCAGGATAATGAGCAGAGAACAGAATGTGATGTCATCAGGATAATGAGAAGAGAATGTGATGTCATCACGATAATGCGATGAGAACAGAATGTGATGTCATCAGGATAATGAGAAGAACAGAATGTGATGTCATCAGGATAATGAGAAGAACAGAATGTGATGTCATCAGGATAATGAGAAGGGAACAGAATGTGATTTCATCAGGATAATGAGAAGAACAGAATGTGATGTCATCAGGATAATGAGAAAGGAACAGAATGTGATGTCATCAGGATAATGAGAAAAACAGAATGTGATGTCATCAGGATAATGAGAAGAACAGAATGTGATGTCATCAGGATAATGAGAAGAACAGAATGTGATGTCATCAGGATAATGTGAAGAACAGAATGTGATGTCATCAGGATAATGTGAAGAACAGAATGTGATGTCATCAGGATAATGAGCAGAGAACAGAATGTGATGTCATCAGGATAATGAGAAGAGAATGAGATGTCATCACGATAATGAGATGAGAACAGAATGTGATGTCATCAGGAAAATGAGAAGAACAGAATGTGATGTCATCAGGATAATGTGAAGAACAGAATGTGATGTCATCAGGATAATGAGCAGAGAACAGAATGTGATGTCATCAGGATAATGAGAAGAGAATGTGATGTCATCACGATAATGCGATGAGAACAGAATGTGATGTCATCAGGATAATGAGAAGAACAGAATGTGATGTCATCAGGATAATGAGAAGAACAGAATGTGATGTCATCAGGATAATGAGAAGGGAACAGAATGTGATTTCATCAGGATAATGAGAAGAACAGAATGTGATGTCATCAAGATAATGAGAAGAATAGAATGTGATGTCATCAGGATAATGAGAAGAATAGAATGTGATGTCATCAGGATAATGAGAAAAACAGAATGTGATGTCATCAGGATAATGAGAAGAATAGAATGTGATGTCATCAGGATAATGAGAAAAACAGAATGTGATGTCATCAGGATAATGAGAAGAATAGAATGTGATGTCATCAGGATAATGAGAAAAACAGAATGTGATGTCATCAGGATAATGAGAAGAGAACAGAATGTGATGTAATCAGGAAATGAGAAGAACAGAATGTGATGTCATCAGGATGAGAAGAGAACAGAATGTGATGTAATCAGGATAATGAGAAGAGAACAGAATGTGATGTCATCAGGATAATGAGAAGAATAGAATGTGATGTCATCAGGATAATGAGAAGAATAGAATGTGATGTCATCAGGATAATGAGAAGAATAGAATGTGATGTCATCAGGATAATGAGAAAGGAACAGAATGTGATGTCATCAGGATAATGAGAAGAACAGAATGTCACGTCATCAGGATAATGAGAAGAACAGAATGTCACGTCATCAGGATAATGAGAAGGGAACAGAATGTGATGTCATCAGGATAATGAGAAAGGAACAGAATGTGATGTCATCAGGATAATGAGAAAGGAACAGAATGTGATGTCATCAGGATAATGAGAAAGGAACAGAATGTGATGTCATCAGGATAATGAGAAAGGAACAGAATGTGATGTCATCAGGATAATGAGCAGAGAACAGAATGTGATGTCATCAGGATGAGAAAAACAGAATGTGATGTCATCAGGATAATGAGAAAAACAGAATTTGATGTCATCAGGATAATGAGAAGGGAACAGAATGTGATGTCATCAGGATAATGAGAAGGGAACAGAATGTGATGTCATCAGGATAATGAGAAGAATGGAATGTGATGTCATCAGGATAATGAGAAAGGAACAGAATGTGATGTCATCAGGATAATGAGAAGAATAGAATGTGATGTCATCAGGATAATGAGAAAGGAACAGAATGTGATGTCATCAGGATAATGAGAAGAACAGAATGTGATGTCATCAGGATAATGAGAAGAACAGAATGTGATGTCATCAGGATAATGAGAAAAACAGAATGTGATGTCATCAGGATAATGAGAAAAACAGAATGTGATGTCATCAGGATAATGAGAAAGGAACAGAAAGTGATGTCATCAGGATAATGAGAAGAATAGAATGTGATGTCATCAGGATAATGAGAAAGGAACAGAATGTGATGTCATCAGGATAATGAGAAGAACAAAATGTGATGTCATCAGGATAATGAGAAGAACAAAATGTGATGTCATCAGGATAATGAGAAGAATAGAATGTGATGTCATCAGGATAATGAGCAGAGAACAGAATGTGATGTCATCAGGATAATGAGAAGAATAGAATGTGATGTCATCAGGATAATGAGAAGAATAGAATGTGATGTCATCAGGATAATGAGCAGAGAACAAAATGTGATGTCATCAGGATAATGAGAAGGGAACAGAATGTGATGTCATCAGGATAATGAGAAGAATAGAATGTGATGTCATCAGGATAATGAGCAGAGAACAGAATGTGATGTCATCAGGATAATGAGAAGAGAATGTGATGTCATCAGGATAATGAGATGAGAACAGAATGTGATGTCATCAGGACAATGAGAAGAACAGAATGTGATGTCATCAGAATAATGAGAAGAACAGAATGTGATGTCATCAGGATAATGAGAAGAACAGAATGTGATGTCATCAGGATAATGAGAAGAACAGAATGTGATGTCATCAGGATAATAAGAACAGAATGTGATGTCATCAGGATAATGAGCAGAGAACAGAATGTGATGTCATCAGGATAATGAGAAGAACAGAATGTGATGTCATCAGGATAATGTGAAGAACAGAATGTGATGTCATCAGGATAATGAGCAGAGAACAGAATGTGATGTCATCAGGATAATGAGAAGAGAATGTGATGTCATCACGATAATGCGATGAGAACAGAATGTGATGTCATCAGGATAATGAGAAGAACAGAATGTGATGTCATCAGGATAATGAGAAGAACAGAATGTGATGTCATCAGGATAATGAGAAGGGAACAGAATGTGATTTCATCAGGATAATGAGAAGAACAGAATGTGATGTCATCAGGATAATGAGAAAGGAACAGAATGTGATGTCATCAGGATAATGAGAAAAACAGAATGTGATGTCATCAGGATAATGAGAAGAACAGAATGTGATGTCATCAGGATAATGAGAAGAACAGAATGTGATGTCATCAGGATAATGTGAAGAACAGAATGTGATGTCATCAGGATAATGTGAAGAACAGAATGTGATGTCATCAGGATAATGAGCAGAGAACAGAATGTGATGTCATCAGGATAATGAGAAGAGAATGAGATGTCATCACGATAATGAGATGAGAACAGAATGTGATGTCATCAGGATAATGAGAAGAACAGAATGTGATGTCATCAGGATAATGTGAAGAACAGAATGTGATGTCATCAGGATAATGAGCAGAGAACAGAATGTGATGTCATCAGGATAATGAGAAGAGAATGTGATGTCATCACGATAATGCGATGAGAACAGAATGTGATGTCATCAGGATAATGAGAACAGAATGTGATGTCATCAGGATAATGAGAAGAACAGAATGTGATGTCATCAGGATAATGAGAAGGGAACAGAATGTGATTTCATCAGGATAATGAGAAGAACAGAATGTGATGTCATCAAGATAATGAGAAGAATAGAATGTGATGTCATCAGGATAATGAGAAGAATAGAATGTGATGTCATCAGGATAATGAGAAAAACAGAATGTGATGTCATCAGGATAATGAGAAGAATAGAATGTGATGTCATCAGGATAATGAGAAAAACAGAATGTGATGTCATCAGGATAATGAGAAGAATAGAATGTGATGTCATCAGGATAATGAGAAAAACAGAATGTGATGTCATCAGGATAATGAGAAGAGAACAGAATGTGATGTAATCAGGAAATGAGAAGAACAGAATGTGATGTCATCAGGATGAGAAGAGAACAGAATGTGATGTAATCAGGATAATGAGAAGAGAACAGAATGTGATGTCATCAGGATAATGAGAAGAATAGAATGTGATGTCATCAGGATAATGAGAAGAATAGAATGTGATGTCATCAGGATAATGAGAAGAATAGAATGTGATGTCATCAGGATAATGAGAAAGGAACAGAATGTGATGTCATCAGGATAATGAGAAGAACAGAATGTCACGTCATCAGGATAATGAGAAGAACAGAATGTCACGTCATCAGGATAATGAGAAGGGAACAGAATGTGATGTCATCAGGATAATGAGAAAGGAACAGAATGTGATGTCATCAGGATAATGAGAAAGGAACAGAATGTGATGTCATCAGGATAATGAGAAAGGAACAGAATGTGATGTCATCAGGATAATGAGAAGGGAACAGAATGTGATGTCATCAGGATAATGAGAAAGGAACAGAATGTGATGTCATCAGGATAATGAGAAAGGAACAGAATGTGATGTCATCAGGATAATAAGAAGAATGGAATGTGATGTCATCAGGATAATGAGAAAGGAACAGAATGTGATGTCATCAGGATAATGAGAAAGGAACAGAATGTGATGTCATCAGGATAATGAGAAGAACAGAATGTGATGTCATCAGGATAATGAGAAGAACAGAATGTGATGTCATCAGGATAATGAGAAAAACATAATGTGATGTCATTAGGATAATGAGAAAGGAACAGAAAGTGATGTCATCAGGATAATGAGAAGAATAGAATGTGATGTCATCAGGATAATGAGAAAGGAACAGAATGTGATGTCATCAGGATAATGAGAAGAACAGAATGTGATGTCATCAGGATAATGAGAAGAACAAAATGTGATGTCATCAGGATAATGAGAAGAATAGAATGTGATGTCATCAGGATAATGAGCAGAGAACAGAATGTGATGTCATCAGGATAATGAGAAGAATAGAATGTGATGTCATCAGGATAATGAGAAGAATAGAATGTGATGTCATCAGGATAATGAGCAGAGAACAAAATGTGATGTCATCAGGATAATGAGAAGGGAACAGAATGTGATGTCATCAGGATAATGAGAAGAATAGAATGTGATGTCATCAGGATAATGAGCAGAGAACAGAATGTGATGTCATCAGGATAATGAGAAGAGAATGTGATGTCATCAGGATAATGAGATGAGAACAGAATGTGATGTCATCAGGACAATGAGAAGAACAGAATGTGATGTCATCAGAATAATGAGAAGAACAGAATGTGATGTCATCAGGATAATGAGAAGAACAGAATGTGATGTCATCAGGATAATGAGAAGAACAGAATGTGATGTCATCAGGATAATAAGAACAGAATGTGATGTCATCAGGATAATAAGAACAGAATGTGATGTCATCAGGATAATGAGAAAAACAGAATGTGAAGTCATCAGGATAATGAGAAAAACAGAATGTGATGTCATCAGGATAATGAGAAGAACAGAATGTGATGTCATCAGGATAATGAGAAGAATAGAATGTGATGTCATCAGGATAATGAGCAGAGAACAAAATGTGATGTCATCAGGATAATGAGAAGAACAGAATGTGATGTCATCAGGATAATGAGAAGAACAGAATGTGATGTCATCAGGATAATGAGAAGAACAGAATGTGGTCATCAGGATAATGAGAACAGAATGTGATGTCATCAGGATAATGAGAACAGAATGTGATGTCATCAGGATAATGAGAAGAACAGAATGTGATGTCATCAGGATAATGAGAACAGAATGTGATGTCATCAGGATAATGAGAAGAACAGAATGTGATGTCATCAGGATAATGAGAAGAACAGAATGTGATGTCATCAGGATAATGAGAAGAACAGAATGTGATGTCATCAGGATAATGAGAAGAACAGAATGTGATGTTTCTGATGAGGTGGCAGACGTCATCTTATGATATCTGTAATAACCCCTGTATTCTGATTTAGACACTAGGGGGTCACTCTCTTTCTCTCTCCTCCCCCCAGACACGTGGGGGTCACTCTCTCTCTTTTCTCCTCCTTGATACGCGGGGGTCACTCTCTTTTTCCCTCTCCTCCCCCTGGATACGCGGGGGTCACTCTCTTTCTCTCTCTCCTCCCCCTGGATACGCAGGGGTCACTCTCTTTCTCTCCCTCCTCCCCCTGGATACGCGGGGGGTCACTCTCTCTCTCTCCTCCCACCGAACACGCGAGGGTCACTCTCTCTCTCTTTCCCCTCTGGATATGCGGGGGTCACTCTCTCTCTCCTCCCCCCCTGGATTCACGGGGGTCACTCTCTTTCTCTCTCTCTTCCCCCCCTGGATAGGCGGGGGTCACTGTCTTTCTCTCTCTCCTCCCCCCAGACACGCGGGGGCCACTCTCTTTCTCTCTCCTCCCCCCGGACAAGCAGGGGTCACTCTTTCTCTCTCTCCTCCCCCCGGACACGCGGGGGCCACTCTCTTTCTCTCTCTCCTCCCCCCGGTCACGCGGGGGCCACTCTTTCTTGCTCTCCTCCCCCCGGACATGCGGGGGTCACTCTTTCTCTCTCTCTCCTCCCCCCGTACAAGCGGGGGTCACTCTTTCTCTCTCTCTCCTCCCCCCGTACAAGCGGGGGTCACTCTTTCTCTCTCTCTCCTCCCCCCGTACAAGCGGGGGTCACTCTCTTTCTCTCTCTCCTCCCCCTGGATACGCGGGGGGGTCACTCTCTTTCTCCCCCCCCCCCCCCCTGGATACGAGGGAGTCACTCCCTTTCTCTCTCTCCTCCCCCTGGATACACGGGGGTCACTCTCTTTCTCTCTCTCATCCCCCTGGATAAGCGGGGTTCACTCTCTTTCTCTCCTCCCCCCCGTACAAGCGGGTGTCACTCTCTTTCTCTCTCTCTCCTCCCCTTGGATACGCTGGGGTCACTCTCTTTCTCTCTCTTCCCCCCTGGATACACGGGGGTCACTCTCTTTCTCTCTCACCTCCCCCTGGATACGCGGGGGTCACTCTCTGTCTCTCTCCTTCCCCCTGGATACGTGGGGGTCACTCTCTTTCCCTCTCCTCCCCCCCTGGATACACAGGGGTCACTCTCTTTCTCTCTCCTCTCCCCCCAGACACGCGGGGGTCACTCTCTTTCTCTCTCCTCTCCCCCCAGACACGCGGGGGTCACTCTCTTTCTCTCTCCTCTCCCCCCAGACACGCGGGGGTCACTCTCTTTCTCTCTCCTCTCCCCCCAGACACGCGGGGGTCACTCTCTTTCTCTCTCTCTCCTCCCCCCAGACACGCGGGGGTCACTCTCTTTCTCTCTCCTCCCCCCGGACAAGCAGGGGTCACTCTCTTTCTCTCTCCTCCCCCCGGACAAGCAGGGGTCACTCTTTCTCTCTCTCCTCCCCCCGGACACGCGGGGGCCACTCTCTTTCTCTCTCTCCTCCCCCCGGTCACGCGGGGGCCACTCTTTCTTGCTCTCCTCCCCCCCGGACATGCGGGGGTCACTCTTTCTCTCTCTCTCCTCCCCCCGTACAAGCGGGGGTCACTCTTTCTCTCTCTCTCCTCCCCCCGTACAAGCGGGGGTCACTCTCTTTCTCTCTCTCCTCCCCCTGGATACGCGGGGGGTCACTCTCTGTCTCTCTCCTCCGCCTGGATACGCGCGGGGGTCACTCTCTTTCTCTCTCTCCTCCCCCCGGTCACGCGGGGGCCACTCTTTCTTGCTCTCCTCCCCCCCGGACATGCGGGGGTCACTCTTTCTCTCTCTCTCCTCCCCCCGTACAAGCGGGGGTCACTCTTTCTCTCTCTCCCCCCCCCCCGTACAAGCGGGTGTTACTCTCTTTCTCTCTCTGCTCCCCTTGGACATGCGGGGGTCACTCTCTTTCTCTCTCTCCTCCCCTTGGACACGCGGGGGTCACTCTCTTTCTCTCTCTCCTCCCATTGGATCCGCAGGGGTCACTCTCTTTCTCTATCCTCCCCCCCTAGATACGCGAGGGGCATTCTCTTTCTCTCTCCTCCCCCTGGATACGCGGGAGTCACTCTCTTTCACTCTCTCCTCCCCCTGGATACGCGGGGTTCACTCTCTTTCTCCCCCCCCCCATACAAGCGGGTGTCACTCTCTTTCTCTATCCTCCCCCCTAGATACGCGGGGGTCACTCTCTCTATCCTCCTCCCCCCCTGGATACGCGGGGGTCACTCTCTTTCTCTCTCCTCCCCCCCTGGATACGCAGGGGTCACTCTCTTTCTCTCTCCTCCCCCCCTGGATACGCAGGGGTCACTCTCTTTCTCTCTCCTCCCCCCCTGGATACGCGGGGGTCACTCTCTCTCTCCTCCCCCCCTGGATACGCAGGGGTCACTCTCTTTCTCTCTCCTCTCCCCTGGATACACGGGGGTCACTTTCTTTCTCTCTCTCCTCCCCCCAGCTATGCAGGGGTCACTCTCTTTCTCTCTCTCCCCCCCCCTGGATACGCGGGGGTCACACTCTCTCTCTCTCTCCTCCTCCAGGACAAGCAGGGGTCACTCTTAGTCTCTCTCCTCCCCCGGACAAGCGGGGCCGCCCCCTGCTCTCCCCCTGCTCTCCCCCTGCTCTCCCCCTGCTCTCCCCCTGCTCTCCCCCTGCTCTCCCCCTGCTCTCCCCCTGCTCTCCTCTCCCGGACACGCGCAGTTTCCTCCGCTTAGCTCCAGTTATAGACGGTGGAAGATTCCATTAGGATCCTGGTAGAGGGGAGATTGTAATAACCCTGATTCTCGAGCTCGCATTCTCCCGCACAGTCGCCCCAGTATTACGCTGTGGGTCCCGCCCTGGCCGCGGCCGCTGTGGCCTCTGCTCCTCTCCGGCGCCCACTTCCTGTGCGGCGCTCCCCCTCCCGGCTGAGGTGGTACGGTCCTCGGGAGCTGTCAGTCCCCGGACGCTGCAGGACAAGGTCTGACGCTTCCTCCATTCATCCGCCGCTCGCTGTCGGGTGGTCTCCGGGGGTTCTGGCTGTGGGGGGGCGCCTGAGCTGCCGGCACTTTGCACCGCCATTGGTCTATGAGGGGTTTGCAATCTATGGCTGGGGAGGAACTACAACTCCCAATATGCACGTCAGCCTCCTGGGAGTTGTAGTGACGCCTGTTATTGCTGGAGCCGCTGCAGGTGCGTGGGGGGTGCACATACTTTCTGGTGAGGGCAGAAGGGGATTCACCTGCAGGGACCCCGATGCTGACAGCAGAGACCTGTGCCCCGTGCTGCGATGGCGGACCTGTGCCCCGTGCTGCGATGGCAGACCTGTGCCCTGTGCTGCGATGGCGGACCTGTGCCCCGCGCTGCGATGGCTGACCTGTGCCCTGTGCTGCGATGGCGGACCTGTGCCCCGTGCTGCGATGTCAGACCTGTGCCCCGTGCTGCGATGGTGGACCTGTGCCCCGCGCTGCGATGGCGGACCTGTGCCCCGTGCTGCGATGGCGGACCTGTGCCCCGTGCTGCGATGGCAGACCTGTGCCCCGTGCTGCGATGGCAGACCTGTGCCCCGTGCTGCGATGGCGGACCTGTGCCCCGCGCTGCGATGGCGGACCTGTGCCCCGTGCTGCGATGGCAGACCTGTGCCCCGTGCTGCGATGGCAGACCTGTGCCCCGTGCTGCGATGGCGGACCTGTGCCCCGTGCTGCGATGGCGGACCTGTGCTGCGATGGCTG
Source organism: Phyllobates terribilis (assembly GCF_046119375.1). Lineage (NCBI taxonomy): Eukaryota > Metazoa > Chordata > Amphibia > Anura > Dendrobatidae > Phyllobates > Phyllobates terribilis. The sequence continues at coordinate 782,689,871 of NW_027362764.1, forward strand.
ACCTGTGCCCTGTGCTGCGATGGCAGACCTGTGCCCTGTGCTGCGATGGCGGACCTGTGCCCTGTGCTGCGATGGCGGACCTGTGCTGCGATGGCGGACCTGTGCCCTGTGCTGCGATGGCGGACCTGTGCTGCGATGGCGGACCTGTGCCCTGTGCTGCGATGGCAGACCTATGACATGTGCTTATTATTTTTCTATCCCCTTGTGGACTTCAACCTGCGCCTGTCCGGTCTCTCGCCGTCCGGTCTTTCGCCGTCCGGTCTGCCGCATTATACTGCTGACCGCGCGTAGCAGTTTTTCCTGCTTGTTGTTGGAGCCGTTGTTCTTCCGTTGTGTTGGGGGGTCCTTTGGATACTTATAAAGCCATGTTCACACGTTGCATTTTTGCAGCGTTTTTTTTTTTTTTTTATGCAAATTTTCATCTGCTTTTTACAGTCTTTACAGTCCAGCAAAGTCTGTGACATTTCAGAAATCTCACACACGTTTTTTTTTTCTGACTGAATTGGAAAACTGCAGTGTTTTTTGCAGAATGCAGCAGTCACATCTTTCAGCATTTTTGCAGCGTTTTTCACCCATTGAAAGCAACGAGTAAGTGCAAAATGCTGCAAAAAATTCAGGTCTCAGGTTTTGCTGCGTTTTTGGTTGCAAAACCTGAGGAAGTTGAATTAGTTTATTTTTTTATGCTCTAAACTTTATCAGCACAAGAGACAAATGGACAGTGACAAAAATGCAGCAAAAAAAAACACATCAAAACCTGATTTTTTTTTTTTTGTTTACGTTGCTTCTTTATTGCCAAGAGAGCAGGCGGAAAAAATACTGAGGACGGTATTGAGCAGCTCAGTGCGATTACAGCGACGCCAAGTTTCATTTATTTTTTTTTAGATTTTACTACTTATGAAAAATATAAGCCCAATTATTAGAGCCGTAACATTTCCCATCTATAAAGTTTTTTTTCGGGGGGTGAGTGTGAGTGTGAGTGTGAGGGGGGGGGGTTAATACAGGGTACCACTTTTCGGTTTATGCAACTTTTTTTCTTAGGTGGAATATACAAAAGATTTGACTTTGTTTCCACTTTTTATTTTTTTGTTGTAGGGTTGGAGGACGAAATAAATGATTTGGTAAATCAGCAGTTCAGGTCTTTCCGTCATTTCCAGGGGCCGTGTCTGCCCCCTGATGAAGTCCCTGCACCAGGAAGACATGGAGGTCTTTCCGATGCCCTAGTGGCTATAGAAACCCATTGACGTCTTGCGGTGGTGCTGATTTGGACACAGACCGGCCGCCCCTCCTTTCTAACCTCTTAGATGCCCCGGTTGATGGTGACCGTGTCGTCTCGGGGGTTGACTCTCCATCTGATCCTGTCTTTTGTAGCTGCATGTTATGGCTGACACCCGCATCTCTTGAGCCCGCGCCCTCCCTGCAGTGTACACGTATGGCGGCCCGTGTTAGTGCCGGTGCTGTAGATGTATGGCGCAGGACGCAGAAGCCTCCATCAGGGCATACGGCGGCAGGGAGGGGTAATGGCGGAGCCGCACCCCAGGTAATCAGTGGTGAAGGAGCAGAAGATCTCCAGTCTGACAGTGAGCGCCGCTGCTTCCACTCCATGACCTCCCCCCAAACTGCAAAAAAGTCCCTGTCATCCATGACCCAGAGCAGAGTTACTGGCTGCCATCTTGGTCTCCATAGCGACGAGGATGAATACATCCTTTCTTTTATGTGTAGCCTCCCGTCGGCCATGTCTGATATTGCTGGGCAGGTTCGCCATAGTTATTCCCGTCAGGGATGTTTCCCGCCTCTTATAGTTCATCTCCAGCCATTAGAGGTGCTGGATACATTTGAGTTCAGTTCTTCGGTCGGATGGATACCCCTCATTTTCACTGGTGTTTGCATTTGGGGGAGATTATCTATTTTTCTTCCATGTTGAGATTTCCAGGACCGAAGCCTGAGACTGCACTACTGAGAGGATCAGCGTTGTCATGGAGACCAGATCACTGTCCTCATCAATATCTACATCAGCTATGGGTTATAGTTGTGGACGGTGCTGGGAAGTCACACAAGGTCTCCATGGTAACCGGCGATGCTGGAGCCCCTTTTTCTGTCCGTTACTTTATGGTGACTGCGCTCATCTGCCTGTATAACCCCCAGTCCTCCTGTGTCACCACATTTAACCGTGATCTCTCCATCTTGTCTCCTCCCGTAGGTCCTCCATAGTCGTTCTCCCGCTCGTTGACCTCGGACTCCCCATCTCTGAGGACATGTGGGTCGCGGTGCTGGTTCTGGCCTTGACCACGGTCTTGTTCTCCCTGCTGGACGTCTGGTATTTCGTCCGAGCGTTTTTGTCCGTGCTGAGGTCTCGTCTGCAGCCGGTGGTGAAGGACCTCCTGAAGGAGCACATCTTCTCCGGTCTGGTCCTTCCTCATGACTTGGACTTCCTCCTGCACATGAATAACTCCCGATACCTCCGAGAGGCCGACTTCGCCCGGCTTTCCTTCTTTACGCGCAGTGGACTTTTTGGGGCCATACATGCTATGGGCGCGGGGATGGTGATGGCGGCCTGCACCATACGCTACCGGCGCTCTCTTCGTCTTCTGGAGGCTTTCGAGATACGCACGCGTCTGATCTGCTGGGATGAGAAGGCCTTCTACGTGGAGCAACGATTCGTAGCCCCCAGGGACGGGTTCGTCTGTGCTATTCTTCTGAGTCGGCAGCACCTCATAGGAAACTCTCCCGATAAAGTGGTGCAGACCATGTGTAAGAGAAAGGTACGCAGCGACGTAACACCCTGCCGGGGGCGACATATGACTGGTAGATTATACACTTTAGGGAGAGGGACAGACACACACAGACCGAGCTGCTGCTTTACTGGAAGTGTTTTATCTCGCTTCAGTGCTGGATTCACAGCTACATTGCTCAGTACAACTTTTTCTAGTAAATTTTTCTCTCACTTCAGTTCTGGATTCACAGCTACAATGCTCAGTACTGCTCTTTAATGTTTTTCCATGCTGCTTTCTAGTGAGTTTTTTTCTTTTTATTTCACCCAAGTGTTGGATTCACAGCTACTCCAGAACTGTATCATTTCCTCCATGCTGCTGCTTCCTAATAAGTGAATTATCTCACCCCACAGCCAGATTCACAGCTGCACTGTTCTTTATCTTGCATGCTGCTGCTTTCTAGTAAGTGTTTTCACTCACTTCAGTGCTGGATTCACAGCTACACTTTTCATTACTACAATATAATGTCAAACATGCTGTTAGTAATTTTTAGTAAGTGTCTTGCTCTTGTGCCTCATTCACAGCTACACTGCTCAGTACTGTTGTATAATTTTTGCCGTGTTGCTTCTTCTTCCTAGTAAATGTTGCTGTATAATGTTTTTCATGCTCTTACTTTCTAGTAAATGTTTTTCTCACCTTAGCGCTGGGTTCACAGCTATACTGCTCAGTACTGCTGTATAACGGTCTCCATTCTGCTACTATTGAGCATGTGCTACATAGAGACAGGAGAGCTGGACTCCCTCATGTCTTTGTGATGTGTGTAGGAGACATCTTATCAGTCTCTACCCACTAGCTCAGAGACAACTGAAAATTAGAGAGTGAGCCTGCAGAGGGAAAACTGGTGAAAAATTCAGGATACAAGACCTATAATGGCCAGAAAAAAATGTTATTCCTTATGTACGCACGACAGGCTAGTCTGAACAGTCACCTATAGCTCCAGGTACGCTTTAGGTTGCATCGCACCTTGTACTGCAGATGTATCCCCCCAGGTTGCAGGACCCCTGTTGTTTTCCATATCTGTGCAGATTAGGATCAGAATTGTGAATACAGCTCTGGATGCGACTGGAGGAACCGACATGTTTCCAGATCTGTTGTTGGCTATTTCAGTATTTACGTCCCTCCGCAGATCACAGATGACGACTATTCAGAGTGACTATTCAGAGGCATCTTTGCTTACTCATTTTGCTGTATCCTCCATCTCGGAGGGGCAGGTATATATTCTATGCAGTCATCCAGGCCGTGTTAGATGGACAGTTACCCAATGGTTGGGAGACCCCTGACCATGTCTGAAGAAGACCCTCGTTAGGTCTGACGGATGTTTTGCTTGTGCTGTATCCGCAGGTGGAGTCTCCTGAGTTCCCGGACGAGGTCCTGCACTGGATCGACTACAATGACAACAGCAGCCAGAAGCTGAGAGCCGAGAGCGGGGTCACCATGAACTCCAAGGACGACTAGCGCAGCCCCCGCCGCCGGGTGCCTGTGCCCCCCCAACTCTGTACCTGCTGAACCTGCATAGACCGGAGCAGCTATTAGGATTAGGACCATCACCCAGGTCTAGAGTGTTAGCCCATGTACCATTCCTGTCCGTGACCCTCAGGTAGAGCGACGGCCGCTTTAAAAAGATGTTCTGTGCAATATTGCGGAGCGAAACGCGTCTCCAGGGGCGACACCAGGGGGCGCTCCTCTGTGTTTTATTTATTATGATCTTTCTTGTATTTATCCGGTTGCGATGCATGCGGAGCCGCACGTGCGTACGTATAGATGATCGACGGCGGTGTGATGTGAAATGCGTGAGTGCTGGTGGGCTCGTGGTCATCTGGGGCTGAAGTCCATGGCGCGGACCTGACTGGGCTGCTGAACATAGCAGCACTACTACCCCCACCATCTATTTTGGATAGAAAGCCAATGATTTTATTTTCAGGGAAGCTGCTGTACAAAAAGGGGGCGTCCTAAATGCGCAACCATTGTAAAGAAAGTTGCATCTGCTTCCTACAAAGTCCGGCGTCCGAGCCACGGAGGACTCATCTGCAGCGACAGCATGTCCCCCTCCCCCCGCCGGCTCCTTGTGTGTAGATTATGCTGCAGAGTCATTTGCTCAGGGTCAGAAGAAATAAAATCTGCTCTTGGTGTGACTGGAGTTCAGGACCTGATATAATAGCAGAATTGTGAATGCAGCTCTGAATGTGAGTTTACAGTAAGATGTGACTGTCAAGATCATGTGCTGGAGCTCGTCTGGACTTTCCCCCAGATCTTGCTGTTTCCTTGGTTGTAAATTCAAAGTTTAACTGTACAAAGTTCTTCATTAGTTTTTTTTCTGGCTCAGATCCAGGTCTCATTAAATCACAGACAATATAAATATCAGATCGTCTCCTCGCAAAACACCATCAAGATAACGTGAAATGTAACTATCCTGAGCCTGAGCTACATCCTGTATTATACTCCAGAGCTGCACTCACTATTCTGCTGGTGCAGTCACTGTGTACATACATTACATTACTGATCCTGAGCTACATCCTGTATTATACTCCAGAGCTGCACTCACTATTCTGCTGGGGCAGTCACTGTGTACATACATTACATTACTGATCCTGAGCTACATCCTGTATTATACTCCAGAGCTGCACTCACTATTCTGCAGGTGCAGTCACTGTGTACATACATTACATTACTGATCCTGAGTTACCTCCTGTATTATACTCCAGCGCTGCACTCACTATTCTGCTGGTGCAGTCACTGTGTACATACATTACATTACTGATCCTGAGTTACATCCTGTATTATACTCCAGAGCTGCACTCACTATTCTGCTGGTGGAGTCACTGTGTACATACATTACATTGCTGATCCTGAGTTACCTCCTGTATTATACTCCAGAGCTGCACTCACTATTCTGCTGGTGCAGTCACTGTATACAGTACAGACCAAAAGTTTGGACACACCTTCTCATTTAAAGATTTTTCTGTATTTTCATGACTATGATAATTGTACATTCACACTGAAGGCATCAAAACTATGAATTAACACATGTGGAATTATATACTTAACAAAAAAGTGTGAAACAACTGAAAATATGTCTTATATTCTAGGTTCTTCAAAGTAGCCACCTTTTGCTTTGATGACTGCTTTGCACACTCTTGGCATTCTCTTGATGAGCTTCAAGAGGTAGTCACCGGAAATGGTCTTCCAACAATCTTGAAGGAGTTCCCAGAGATGCTTAGCACTTGTTGGCCCTTTTGCCTTCACTCTGCGGTCCAGCTCACCCCAAACCATCTCGATTGGGTTCAGGTCTGGTGACTGTGGAGGCCAGGTCATCTGGCGTAGCACCCCATCACTCTCCTCCTTGGTCAAATAGCCCTTACACAGCCTGGAGGTGTGTTTGGGGTCATTTTCCTGTTGAAAAATAAATGATTGTCCAACTAAACGCAAACCGGATGGAATAGCATGCCGCTGCAAGATGCTGTGGTAGCCATGCTGGTTCAGTATGCCTTCAATTTTGAATAAATCCCCAACAGTGTCACCAGCAAAGCCCCCCCACACCATCACACCTCCTCCTCCATGCTTCACGGTGGGAACCAGGCATGTAGAGTCCATCCGTTCACCTTTTCTGCGTCGCACAAAGACACGGTGGTTGGAACCAAAGATCTCAAATTTGGACTCATCAGAACAAAGCACAGATTTCCACTGGTCTAATGTCCATTCCTTGTGTTCTTTAGCCCAAACAAGTCTCTTCTGCTTGTTGCCTGTCCTTAGCAGTGGTTTCCTAGCAGCTATTTTACCATGAAGGCCTGCTGCACAAAGTCTCCTCTTAACAGTTGTTGTAGAGATGTGTCTGCTGCTAGAACTCTGTGTGGCATTGACCTGGTCTCTAATCTGAGCTGCTGTTAACCTGCGATTTCTGAGGCTGGTGACTCGGATAAACTTATCCTCAGAAGCAGAGGTGACTCTTGGTCTTCCTTTCCTGGGCGGTCCTCATGTGAGCCAGTTTCTTTGTAGCGCTTGCTGGTTTTTGCAACTGCACTTGGGGACACTTTCAAAGTTTGCCCAATTTTTCGCACTGACTGACCTTCATTTCTTAATGTAATGATGGCCACTCGTTTTTCTTTACTTAGCTGCTTTTTTCTTGCCATAATACAAATTCTAACAGTCTATTCAGTAGGACTATCAGCTGTGTATCCACCTGAATTCTGCACAACAGAACTGATGGTCCCAACCCCATTTATAAGGCAAGAAATCCCACTTATTAAACCTGACAGGGCACACCTGTGAAGTGAAAACCATTTCCGGTGACTACCTCTTGAAGCTCATCAAGAGAATGCCAAGAGTGTGCAAAGCAGTCATCAAAGCAAAAGGTGGCTACTTTGAAGAACCTAGAATAAAAGACATATTTTCAGTTGTTTCACACTTTTTTGTTAAGTATATAATTCCACATGTGGTAATTCATAGTTTTGATGCCTTCAGTGTGAATGTACAATTTTCATAGTCATGAAAATAAAGAAAAATCTTTAAATGAGAAGGTGTGTCCAAACTTTTGGTCTGTACTGTGCATACATTACATTACTGATCCTGAGTTACCTCCTGTATTATATTCCAGAGCTGCACTCACTATTCTGCTGGTGCAGTCACTGTGTACATACATTACATTACTGATCCTGAGTTACATCCTGTATTATACTCCAGAGCTGCACTCACTATTCTGCTAGTGCAGTCACTGTGTACATACATTACATTACTGATCATGAGTTACATCCAGTATTATCCTCCAGAGCTGCACTCACTATTCTGCTGGTGCAGTCACTGTGTACATACATTACATTACTGTTCCTGAGTTACCTCCTGTATTATACTCCAGAGCTGCACTCACTATTCTGCTGGTGCAGTCACTGTGTACATACATTACATTACTGATCCTGAGTTACATCCTGTATTATACTCCAGAGCTGCACTCACTATTCTGCTGGTGCAGTCACTGTGTACATACATTACATTACTGTTCCTGAGTTACCTCCTGTATTATACTCCAGAGCTGCACTCACTATTCTGCTGGTGCAGTCACTGTGTACATACATTACATTACTGATCCTGAGTTACATCCTGTATTATACTCCAGAGCTGCGCTCACTATTCTGCTGGTGCACTCACTGTGTACATACATTACATTACTGATCCTGAGTTACATCCTGTATTATACTCCAGAGCTGCACTCACTATTCTGCTGGTGCAGTCACTGTGTACATACATTACTGATCCTGAGTTACATCCTGTATTATACTCCAGAGCTGCACTCACTATTCTGCTGGTGGTCACTGTGTACATACATTAATGATCCTGAGCTACCTCCTTTATTTTAAAGGGCTATTACAGAATCATGACTTGAATAATAGCGCCACGGGAGGTGCTTTGTGGTATTACAGCTCAGTCCTATTCACTTTAATGGAGTGGTGTTGCAATACCACATGGAACCTGTTGATAGCAGTGGCGCTGTTTTGTCATTCCAACCCCTACCACTTGGGGCAGATTTGTGATTGGGGGTAAACCTGTTGCACTTTACGATCTCTGTGACTGCAGCTCATGAACGTTTCTATTTCATAGAGGGTCTCGGTTTCCCGGATGCTGATTGGTCGTCGTCGGTTTTGAGCTTTAAGTAGATTTTTAGATTAAATATTAATTTATAAATAATTTCAATGTAAATGTTTAATAATGAATATTTATAAATGAGGACAATCCCCCGGAGTGTGGCCGGCGGCATCGTCAGGAGCGCCGTCGGGTAACGGGCCGGCGACCTGCTCCGCTGTCTGTGCGTGTGAACACGGCTATCCGGAGGCTTCAATGTTATCTAGACCTGTTCACAGCGGAGGATTTGTTACTGTCTCACCTCCATACTAATATGGTTTTCCTGCACTGATACACTGTAACAAACTAGGAGGACAGGAGATGAGTATGTGCTGCCTGCAGACTGATACATTGTGCTAAACCCTCAGCGGTGAGACGTTCTGGGTGATTTTAGCCTCCGGATGGAAACAACAATGGATTCAGCCGCTGACAGCGAGCAGAGAGCTGGAGATTTTTTTTTTTATCTTATGAAATTGCAACACAAACTGGAAAATCCCTTTAAGGTGCGGAGTCAGAAATTTATGAACTCGGGGGCGGGGCACAACATCCGGATAATTCCACAGGAATCGCCCAGGTGATCAGTATTCAGACCCGGGTGTGAGACCGGTCTAGGCGGGTATGGCTTCTTTAAGGTGGGTGTGGTTTAAAGAAGGGGCGGGGCTGGGTTTGAATGTGGGCGGGGCTATATATTTTTATGTCATTTGTGCTTTTGTGAATTGTCGCGGCTCCTGATGGAACTTTTCTCTCCACTGGAGCTCGGACTTTCTACAAGTGTTTCATTATTTCCGGTAAATTGTTCTTTTTTGCCTTTTTTTTTTTTCTCAGAGATTTTTCATATACTTTACTTTACTCTAGTCACATCCAGAGCTGCAGTGATCCAGAAACAGAATGTGGATGACAGCTCTGGATGTGTCTGTAATATTTGGCTGGGGCAGAGCGGAGCTCAGGACGCAATCTGATGTCACTCAATTCCATCTGTTTCTGATTGTGCAGAACACTGTTTTTTTCTGTTGCTTCATCCTCCATCGTCGTCCTCGGCGTCTCCATCGGCGTCTCCATCGTCGTCCTCGGCGTCTCCATCTTCGTCCTCAGCATCTCCATCGGCGTCTCCATCTTCGTCCTCGGCGTCTCCATCTTCGTCCTCAGCGTCTCCATCGGCGTCTCCATCTTCGTCCTCGGCGTCTCCATCGTCGTCCTCTGTGTCTCCATCGTCGTCCTCGGCGTCTCCATCGTCGTCCTCGGCGTCTCCATCTTCGTCCTCGGCGTCTCCATCTTCGTCCTCGGCGTCTCCATCTTCGTCCTCAGCGTCTCCATCGGCGTCTCCATCTTCGTCCTCGGCGTCTCCATCGTCTCCATCGTCGTCCTCCATCTTCGTCCTCGGCGCCTCCACCGTCGTCCTCCGCGCCTCCACCGTCGCCCTCCACTTCTCTGCCTCCGATGTGATGGATTTCGGTTCGGCTTTCATGTATATTTATGGCGTCAGTGTCAGCTCCTCCGCGCCTCCATCGTCGTCCTCCGCGCCTCCATCGTCGTCCTCCGCGCCTCCATTGTTGTCCTCCACTTCTCTGCCTCCGATGTGATGGATTTCTGTGCGGCTTTCATGTATATTTATGGCGTCAGTGTCAGCTCTATTTCCAGCTCTTCACATGTTATTTATTAAACGGTTGATCGCACGACTCTGTCATTCCCTGATCTCACCTCAAGGTGGCGGCGCTATACCACAGCCTGAGACATACAGTCCATAGAGCCCTGCTATTGGGCGACACGGTCACATGACTATCACACTGAGCCTACATCACTGCATCTCATAGGCAGCAGACGGTATCACAGGATTAGATACACGGCTCATCAGATAGTATCACACAGGAGAGGATTAGATACACGGTTCATCAGATAGTATCACACAGGAAAGGATTAGATACACGGCTCAGCAGACAGTATCACACAGGATAGGATTAGATACACGGCTCAGCAGACAGTATCACACAGGAGAGGATTAGATACACGGCTCAGCAGACAGTATCACACAGGGTAGGATTAGATACGCGGCTCAGCAGACAGTATCACACAGGATAGGATTAGATACGCGGCTCAGCAGACAGTATCACACAGGATAGGATTAGATACACGGCTCAGCAGTCGGTATCTCACAGGATAGGATTAGATACACGGCTCAGCAGACAGTATCACACAGGAGAGGATTAGATACACGGCTCAGCAGACAGTATCTCACAGGAGAGGATTAGATACACGTCTCAGCAGACAGTATCACACAGGATAGGATTAGATACGCGGCTCAGCAGACAGTATCACACAGGATAGGATTAGATACACGGCTCAGCAGTCGGTATCTCACAGGATAGGATTAGATACACGGCTCAGCAGACAGTATCCCACAGGATAGGATTAGATACACGGCTCAGCAGACAGTATCACACAGGATAGGATTAGATACACAGCTCAGCAGACAGTATCACACAGGAGAGGATTAGATACACGTCTCAGCAGACAGTATCACACAGGACAGGATTAGATACACAGCTCAGCAGACAGTATCACACAGGAGAGGATTAGATACACGTCTCAGCAGACAGTATCACACAGGACAGGATTAGATACACAGCTCAGCAGACAGTATCACACAGGAGAGGATTAGATACACAGCTCAGCAGACAGTATCACACAGGATAGGATTAGATACGCGGCTCAGCAGACAGTATCACACAGGATAGGATTAGATACGCGGCTCAGCAGACAGTATCACACAGGATAGGATTAGATACGCGGCTCAGCAGACAGTATCACACAGGATAGGATTAGATACACGGCTCAGCAGTCGGTATCTCACAGGAGAGGATTAGATACACGGCTCAGCAGACAGTATCACACAGGAGAGGATTAGATACACGGCTCAGCAGACAGTATCACACAGGATAGGATTAGATACACGGCTCAGCAGACAGTATCACACAGGATAGGATTAGATACACGGCTCAGCAGACAGTATCACACAGGAGAGGATTAGATACACGGCTCAGCAGACAGTATCACACAGGAGAGGATTAGATACACGGCTCAGCAGACAGTATCACACAGGAGAGGATCAGATACACGGCTCAGCAGACAGTATCACACAGGAGAGGATTAGATACACGGCTCAGCAGACAGTATCACACAGGATAGGATTAGATACACGGCTCAGCAGACAGTATCACACAGGAGAGGATTAGATACACGGCTCAGCAGACAGTATCACACAGGAGAGGATTAGATACACGGCTCAGCAGACAGTATCACACAGGATAGGATTAGATACACGGCTCAGCAGACAGTATCACACATCACACAGGAGAGGATTAGATACACGGCTCAGCAGACAGTATCACACAGGAGAGGATTAGATACACGGCTCAGCAGACAGTATCACACAGGAGAGGATTAGATACACGGCTCAGCAGACAGTATCACACAGGAGAGGATTAGATACACGGCTCAGCAGACAGTATCACACAGGATAGGATTAGATACACAGCTCAGCAGACAGTATTACACAGGATAGGATTAGATACACGGCTCAGCAGACAGTATCACACAGGATAGGATTAGATACACAGCTCAGCAGACAGTATTACACAGGATAGGATTAGATACACGGCTCAGCAGACAGTATCACACAGGATAGGATTAGATACACGGCTCAGCAGACAGTATCACACAGGATAGGATTAGATACACGGCTCAGCAGACAGTATCACACAGGATAGGATTAGATACACAGCTCAGCAGACAGTATCACACAGGATAGGATTAGATACACGGCTCAGCAGACAGTATCACACAGGATAGGATTAGATACACGGCTCAGCAGACAGTATCACACAGGATAGGATTAGATACACGGCTCAGCAGACAGTATTACACAGGATAGGATTAGATACACGGCTCAGCAGACAGTATCACACAGGATAGGATTAGATACACGGCTCAGCAGACAGTATCACACAGGAAAGGATTAGATACACAGCTCAGCAGACAGTGTCACACAGGATAGGATTAGATACACGGCTCAGCAGACTATCACACAGGACAGGATTAGATACACTGCTCAGCAGTTGGTATCACACAGTATAGGATTAGATACACAGCTCAGCAGTCGGTATCACACAGGAGGGGATTAGATACACAGCTGAGCAGACAGTATCACACAGGATAGGATTAGATACACGGCTGAGCAGACAGTCTCACACAGGATAGGATTAGATACACGGCTGAGCTGGGTGCTGCTCCTGGGTATGGCGGTGTCCCCGTGCCTCTGCTGAGTGGTCACCGCCCTGTGTCAGGTGTGGGATTATTGGGGCGTAGTTTCGGGTGCGGTCACAATCTGTACTTCGGGCGGCGCCTCCTCGAGGACAAGATGTTCCTTTACACGACCGTCCCCTGATGTGTGAATAGGAGCCGAGCGCTGACCGGGCCCCGGGGCCACAACACAGGAGAGCGACGCCGAAATCCCTGCAGGATTTATATAATCCTAATACACATGTCAGGAGCGATGGATTATTTACACTGGCTGAGATACAGTCACCTCGTATCACAGGTGATCCACAACCCGCGTGTTCAGACACGCCACTGATAATCCGGCATCCCCAGGACCGCCACTGATAATCCGGCATCCCCAGGACCGCCACTGATACTCCGGCATCCCCAGGACCACCACTGATACTCCGGCATCCCCAGGACCACCACTGATAATCCGGCATCCCCAGGACCGCCACTGATACTCCGGCATCCCCAGGACCGCCACTGATACTCCGGCATCCCCAGGACCACCACTGATAATCCGGCATCCCCAGGACCGCCACTGATACTCCGGCATCCCCAGGACCACCACTGATAATCCGCCATCCCCAGGACCACCACTGATAATCCGGGATCCCCAGGACCACCACTGATAATCCGGCATCCCCAGGACCGCCACTGATAATCCGGGATCCCCAGGACCGCCACTGATACTCCGGCATCCCCAGGACCACCACTGATAATCCGGCATCCCCAGGACCGCCACTGATACTCCGGCATCCCCAGGACCACCACTGATAATCCGCCATCCCCAGGACCGCCACTGATAATCCGGGATCCCCAGGACCACCACTGATAATCCGGCATCCCCAGGACCGCCACTGATAATCCGGGATCCCCAGGACCACCACTGATAATCCGGCATCCCCGGGACCGCCACTGATAATCCGGCATCCCCAGGACCGCCACTGATAATCCGGCATCTCCTGGACCGCCACTGATAATCCGGCATCCCCGGGACCGCCACTGATAATCCGGCATCCCCTGGACCGCCACTGATAATACAGAATTCTCTGGACCGCCACTGATAATCCGGCATCCCCAGGACCGCCACTGATACTCCGGCATCCCCAGGACCACCACTGATACTCCGGCATCCCCAGGACCACCACTGATAATCCGGCATCCCCAGGACCGCCACTGATACTCCGGCATCCCCAGGACCGCCACTGATACTCCGGCATCCCCAGGACCACCACTGATAATCCGGCATCCCCAGGACCGCCACTGATACTCCGGCATCCCCAGGACCACCACTGATAATCCGCCATCCCCAGGACCGCCACTGATAATCCGGGATCCCCAGGACCACCACTGGTAATCCGGCATCCCCAGGACCGCCACTGATAATCCGGGATCCCCAGGACCGCCACTGATACTCCGGCATCCCCAGGACCACCACTGATAATCCGGCATCCCCAGGACCGCCACTGATACTCCGGCATCCCCAGGACCACCACTGATAATCCGCCATCCCCAGGACCGCCACTGATAATCCGGGATCCCCAGGACCACCACTGATAATCCGGCATCCCCAGGACCGCCACTGATAATCCGGGATCCCCAGGACCACCACTGATAATCCGGCATCCCCGGGACCGCCACTGATAATCCGGCATCCCCAGGACCGCCACTGATAATCCGGCATCTCCTGGACCGCCACTGATAATCCGGCATCCCCGGGACCGCCACTGATAATCCGGCATCCCCTGGACCGCCACTGATAATACAGAATTCTCTGGACCGCCACTGATAATCCTGCATCCCCAGGACCACCACTGATAATCCGGCATCCCCTGAACCGCCACTGATAATCCTGCATCCCCGGGACTGCCACTGATAATCAGGCATCCCCAGGACCGCCACTGATAATCCGGCATACCTGGGACCGCCACTGATAATCCGGCATCCCCGGGACCGGCACTGATTATCCAGAATTCTCTGGACCACCACTGATAATCCAGCATCCCCAGGACCGCCACTGGTAATCTGGCATACCCCGGACCGCCACTGATAATCCTGCATCCCCGGGACTGCCACAGATAATCAGGCGTCCCCCGAACCGCCACTGATAATCTGGCATCCCCCGAATCGAACCGCCACTGATAATCCAGCATCCCCGGAACCTTCACTGATAATCTGGCATCCCCCGGACTGCCACTGATAATCCGGCATCCCCAAGAACGCCACTGATACTCCGGCATCCCCCGGACCGCCACTGATACTCCGGCATCCCCGGGACCGCCACTGATAATCCGGCATCCCCAGAACTGCCACTAATAATCCGGCATCCCCGGGGCCGCCACTGATAATCCGACATCCCCGAACCGCCACTGATAATCCGACATCCCCGGACCGCCACTGATAATCCGACATCCCCCGGACCGCCACTGATAATCCGGCATCCCCCGGACCGCCACTGATAATCCGGCATCCCCCGGACCGCCACTGATAATCTGGCATCCCCAGAACTGCCACTGATAATCCAGCATCCCCAGCACCGCCACTGATAATCCAGCATCCCCCGAACCGCCACTGATAATCTGGCGTCCCCCGACCCGCCTCTGATAATCCAGCATCCCCGGAACCTTCACTGATAATCTGGCATCTCCGGAACCTTCACTGATAATCTGGCATCCCTGGGACCTCCACTGATAATCCGGCATCGCCGGGAATGCCACTGATAATCCAGCATCCCCAGGAGCGCCACTGATAATCCGGCATCCCCAGGAACGCCACTGATAATCTGGCATCCCCAGGACCGCCACTGATAATCGACATCCCCAAGACAACCACTGATAATCCGGCATTCTGACGACGGCCACTGATAATCCGTCATCCTGAGGATTATCAATCGTAATCCAGAATCATCAGAACTCCTTCTGAACTCTGTGGACCGAGGACCATCATAGATAATCTGACATCACGAAGACTGCCAATCATAATCCAGAATTATCAGAACTGCTGGCGATAATCCAATGTACTGAGGACCGCCATAGATAATTCAGGATCGCCACTGATAATCCTGAAAACTGCCAATGATAATCCAGCATCTCAAAGGCAGTCACTGATAATTTAGCATCTTGAGGACTGTAAGGTGCATGTGGAGGTGAAAGTGTGAGGAGCGTGCGGTGTAGATGATGGAGGTGACAGTGTGAGGAGCGTGCGGTGTAGATGACTGCAGAGTTGACAGTGTGAGGAGCGTGCGGTGTAGATGACTGCAGAGTTGACAGTGTGAGGAGCGTGTGGTGTAGATGACGGCGGAGGTGACAGTGTGAGGAGCGTGCGGTGTAGATGACGGTGGAGGTGACAGTGTGAGGAGCGTGCGGTGTAGATGACGGTGGAGGTGACAGTGTGAGGAGCGTGCGGTGTAGATGATGGAGGTGACTGTGAGGAGCGTGCGGTGTAGATGATGGTGGAGGTGACAGTGTGAGGAGAGTGCAGTGTAGATGATGAAGGTAACAGTGAGGAGCGTGCGGTGTATATGACAGTAGGAGGACTGTGTGGTGTAGAAGACGGTGGAGATGACAGTGTGAGGAGCGTGCGGTGTAGATGATGGCGGAGGTGACAGTGTGAGGAGCGTGCGGTGTAGATGATGGCGGAGGTGACAGTGTGAGGAGAGTGCAGTGTAGATGATGAAGGTAACAGTGAGGAGCGTGCGGTGTATATGACAGTGGGAGGACTGTGCGGTGTAGAAGACGGTGGAGATGACAGTGTGAGGAGCGTGCGGTGTAGATGATGGCGGAGGTGACAGTGTGAGGAGCGTGCGGTGTAGATGACGGCGGAGATGACAGTGTGAGGAGCGTGCGGTGTAGATGATGGCGGAGGTGACAGTGTGAGGAGCGTGCGGTGTTGATGATGGCGGAGATGATTGTGTGGAGTGTGCGGTGTAGATGATGGTGGAGGTGACAGTGTGAGGAGCGTGCGGTGTTGATGATGGCGGAGATGATTGTGTGGAGTGTGCGGTGTAGATGATGGCGGAGGTGACAGTGTGAGGAGCGTGCGGTGTTGATGATGGCGGAGATGATTGTGTGGAGTGTGCGGTGTAGATGATGGTGGAGGTGACAGTGTGAGGAGCGTGCGGTGTAGATGATGGAGGTGACAGTGTGAGGAGCGTGCGGTGTAGATGATGGAGGTGACAGTGTGAGGAGTGTGCGGTGTAGATGATGGAGGTGACAGTGTGAGGAGTGTGTGGTGTAGATGACGGTGGAGTTGACAGTGTGTGGAGTGTGCGGTGTAATTGACGGTGGAGGTGACAGTGTGAGGAACGTGCGGTGTAGATGATGGAGGTGACAGTGTGAGGAGCGTACGGTGTAGATGATGGTGGAGTTGAAAGTGTGAGGAGCGTGCGGTGTAGACGGTGGAGGTGACAGTGTGAGGACCGTGCGGTGTAGATGACGGTGGAGGGGACAGTGTGAGGAGTGTGCGGTGTAGATGATGGAGGTGACTGTGAGGAGCGTGCGGTGTAGATGACTGCAGAGTTGACAGTGTGAGGAGCGTGTGGTGTAGATGACGGCGGAGGTGACAGTGTGAGGAGCGTGCGGTGTAGATGACGGTGGAGGTGACAGTGTGAGGACCATGCGCTGTAGATGATGGAGGTGACTGTGAGGAGCGTGCAGTGTAGATGATGGAGGTGACAGTGTGAGGAGCGTGCGGTGTAGATGATGGAGGTGACAGTGTGAGTAGCGTGCGGTGTAGATGATGGAGATGACAGTGTGAGGAGCGTGTGGTGATGATGGAGGTGACAGTGAGGAGCGTGTGGTGTAGATGACAGCGGAGGTGACAGTGTGAGGAGCGTGCGGTGTAGATGATGGAGGTGAAAGTGTGAGGAGCTTGCGGTGTAGATGATGGAGGTGACAGTAGGAGGAGCGTGCGGTGTAGATGACGGTGGAGGTGACAGTAGGAGGAGCGTGCGGTGTAGATAATGGAGGTGACAGTGTGAGTAGCGTGCGGTGTAGATGATGGAGGTGACAGTGTGAGTAGCATGCGGTGTAGATGATGGAGTTCACAGTGTGAGGAGCGTGCGGTGTAGATGGAGGTGACAGTGTGAGGAGCGTGCGGTGTAGATGATGGAGGTGACAGTGTGAGGAGCGTGTGGTGTAGATGACGGTGGAGTTGACAGTGTGAGGAGCGTGCGGTGTAGATGATGGAGCTGACAGTGTGAGGAGCGTGCGGTGTAGATAATGGAGGTGACAGTGTGAGGAGCGTACATTGTAGATGATGGTGGAGTTGAAAGTGTGAGGAGCCTGCGGTGCAGATAATGGAGGTGACAGTGTGAGGAGCGTACGGTGTAGATGATGGTGGAGTTGAAAGTGTGAGGAGCGTGCGGTGTAGACGGTGGAGGTGACAGTGTGAGGACGGTGCGGTGTAGATAACGGTGGAGGGGACAGTGTGTGGACCGTGTGGTGTAGATGACTGCAGAGTTGACAGTGTGAGGCGCGTGCGGTGTAGATGATGGAGGTGACAGTATGAGGAGTGTGCGGTGTAGATGATGGAGGTGACAGTGTGAGGAGTGTGCGGTGTAGATGATGGAGGGGACAGTGTGAGGAGCATGTGGTGTAGATGACAGTGGAGGTGACGGTGTGAGGATCGTGCGGTGTAGATGATGGAGGTGACAGTGTGAGAACCATGACGTGTAGGTGACGGCGGAGATGACAGTATGAGGAGCATGCGGTGTAGATCATGGAGGTGACAGTGTGAGGACCATGTGGTGTAGATGACGGCAGGGGTGACAGTGTGAGGATCGTGCGGTACAGAAGATGGTGGAGGTGACAGTGTGAGGACCATGTGGTGTAGATGACGGCGGGGGTGACAGTGTGAGGATCGTGCGGTAAAGAAGATGGTGGAGTTGACAGTGTGAGGACCGTGTGGTGTAGATGACTGTGGAGGTGACAGTGTGAGGAGCGTGCTGTGTAGATGATGGAGGTGACAGTGTGAGGACTGTGCGATACAGATGACTGTGGAGGTGACAGTATGAGGAGCATGCGGTTTAGATGATGGAGGTGATAGTGTGAGGACCGTGCGGTACAGAAGATGGTGGAGGTGACAGTGTGAGGACCGTGCGGTACAGAAGACGGTGGAGGTGACAGTGTGAGGACCATGTGGTGAAGATGACGGTGGGGGTTTCAGTGTGAGGATCGTGAGGTGTTGATGATGGAGGTGACAGTGTGAGGATCGTGCGGTGTAGATGACGGCGGAGGTGACAGTGTGAGGATCGTGCGGTGTAGATGATGGAGGTGACAGTGTGAGAACCATGCAGTGTAGATGACGGCGGAGGTGACAATGTGAGGATTGTGTGGTGTAGATGACGGCGGAAGTGACACCGTAAGGACTGTGCAGTGTAGCTGACAGTGGAGATGACAGTGTGAGAACCATACCGTGTTGATGTTTCATCGAAAGTGACATCGGAGTATGAGGACCGTGAGGTGTAGATGGTGGAGGTAATAGCGTGAGTACATGGCGTCAGAGGTAACAATGGGAGAATCGTGCAGTGTAGAAGACAGCGGAGGTGACAATTTGAGGACCTGTGCAGTATAGGTGACCGTGGAGGTGACAGAGGAGAAGACAGTGTGAGGAGCGTGCCGTGTAGATAACGGTGGAGGTGACATTGTGAGGACCGTGCAGTGTAGATCAGGGGTCTCAAACTCGGCTAAGTATATGGGCCGCATATAGAAAAAATGTGAATTTGAAGGGCCGCATTCTTTGCAGGATAATATGAAAATTTTAATTATACCATATTGTTTTTTCTATACACCTTTTGGACAATTTTTTTAAACATTTTTGGCTTTTTTATTTTATTCTTTTACATGGCATTCATTTTATGAGCTATGGTACAGTTTTATAGTTTTTACAAGTTTACTGTTTTTACAATTTTTATTTCCTTTTTGTGTCCCCTAATTGGCCACATACAGTGATTTTTTTTTCTTACAATTTACACCATATAGTAATTCTGACCAACTTCTCATAGTAATGTCCCCATCCTTGTCCGCATCTTATAGTAATGTCCCCCATCTTGGTCCCCATCTTGTAATAATGTGCCCATCCTGGTCCCCATCTTGTAGTAATGTGCCCATCCTGGTCCCCATCTTGTAGTAATGTGCCCATCCTGGTCCCCATCTTGTAGTAATGTGCCCATCCTGGTTCCCATCTTGTAGTAATGCCCCATCCTGGTCCCCATCTTGTAGTAATGTGCCCATCCTGGTTCCCATCTTGTAGTAATGTGTCCATCCTGGTCCCCATCTTGTAGTAATGTGCCCATCCTGGTCCCCATCTTGTAGTAATGTGCCCATCCTGGTTCCCATCTTGTAGTAATGTGTCCATCCTGGTTCCCATCTTGTAGTAATGTGCCCATCCTGGTTCCCATCTTGTAGTAATGTGCCCATCCTGGTCCCCATCTTGTAGTAATGTGCCCATCCTGGTTCCCATCTTGTTTTAATGCCCCATCCTGGTCCCCATCTTGTAGTAATGTGCCCATCCTGGTCCCCATCTTGTAGTAATGTGCCCATCCTGGTTCCCATCTTGTAGTAATGTGCCCATCCTGGTTCCCATCTTGTAGTAATGTGTCCATCCTGGTCCCCATCTTGTAGTAATGGCCCATCCTGGTTCCCATCTTGTAGTAATGTGCCCATCCTGGTTCCCATCTTGTAGTAATGTGTCCATCCTGGTCCCCATCTTGTAGTAATGTGCCCATCCTGGTCCCCATCTTGTAGTAATGTGCCCATCCTGGTTCCCATCTTGTAGTAATGTGTCCATCCTGGTTCCCATCTTGTAGTAATGTGCCCATCCTGGTTCCCATCTTGTAGTAATGTGCCCATCCTGGTCCCCATCTTGTAGTAATGTGCCCATCCTGGTTCCCATCTTGTAGTAATGCCCCATCCTGGTCCCCATCTTGTAGTAATGTGCCCATCCTGGTCCCCATCTTGTAGTAATGTGCCCATCCTGGTTCCCATCTTGTAGTAATGTGCCCATCCTGGTTCCCATCTTGTAGTAATGTGTCCATCCTGGTCCCCATCTTGTAGTAATGCCCCATCCTGGTCCTCATCTTGTAGTAATGTCCTCCATCTTGGTCCCCATCTTGTAGTAATGTCCTCCATCTTGGTCCCCATCTTGTAGTAATGTGCCCCATCCTGGTCTCCATCTTGTAGTAATGTGCCCATCCTGGTTCCCATCTTGTAGTAATGTGTCCATCCTGGTCCCCATCTTGTAGTAATGCCCCATCGTGGTCCCCATCTTGTAGTAATGCCCCATCCTGGTCTTCATCTTGTAGTAATGTCCTCCATCTTGGTCCCCATCTTGTAGTAATGTGCCCCATCCTGGTCTCCATCTTGTAGTAATGGCCCATGCTGGTCCCCAATTTGTAGAACATTCAACTGAAAAGAATCACTGACTTCAGCGGCCCACAGGACCAGGCCGCAATCATTACGGGGGCTCCGGTGCCTGCGGGTCGCACTAAGCAGCCTCAGGGGCTGCATGCGGCCCTCGGGCCGCGTGTTTGAGACCCCTGGTGTAGATGATGAAGGTGACAGTGTGAGAACCTTACGGTGTAGATGATGGTGGAGGTGACAATTTGAGGAGCGCACAATGTAGATGATGGCGGAGGTGACAGTGTGAGGAGCGTGCGGTGTAGATGACAGCGGAGGTGACAGTGTAAGGACGGTGTGGTGTAGAAGATGGAGGTGACAATGTGAGGACCGTGTGGTGTAGATGATGGGGGTGGCAATGTGAGGGTTGCACAATGTAGATGACGGTGGAAGTAAGAGTGTGAGGACTGTGCTGTACAGAAGTCGGTGAAGGTGACAGTGTGAGGACCGTGTGGTGTAGATGATGGCGGAGGTGACAGTGTAAGGAGCGTGCGGTGTAGATGATGGAGGTGACAGTGTGAGAACCATGCCGTGTAGATGACGGCAGAGGTGACAGTGTGAGGATCATGTGGTGTAGATGACGATGGAAGTGACACCGTAAGGACCTTGCGGTGTAGATAATGGGAGAGGTGACAGTGTGAGGACCATGCGGTGTAGATGACAGCGGAGGTGACATCGGAGTGTGAGGACCGAGAGATGTAGATGGTGGAGGTAACAGTGTGAGTACATGGCGTCAGAGGTGACAATGGCAGGACCTTGCATTGTAGAAGAAAGCAGAGGTGACAATTTGAGGACCATGTGGTGTAGGTGACGGTGGAGAAGACAGTGTGAGGAGCGTGACGTGTAGATGACGGTGGAGATGACAATGTGAGGACCGTGCAGTGTAGATGATGGAGTTGACAGTGTGAGGACCTTATGGTGAAGATGATGGTGGAGGTGACAATTTGAGGACCATGCGGTGTTGATGACGGTGGAGGTGACGGTGTGAAAACCGTGCGGCGTAGGTGACGGCAGAGCTATTATGAGGACTGTGCGGTGTAGATGTTGGAGTTGACAGTGTGAGGACCGTGGTGCAGATGACAGGAATGCACAACGTTTTAATTTATCTTTTTTTATTTTTTGTCATTTTTTAGTTACATTTTAGTTACAATGTTGGTAGCACAGGTCCGATCCTGTACATTTCTGTTGTGGTTTTTGCAGTTCGTTCAGTAAAGCTTTACATCAGCCAACGCTTTCATCACCAGTGATATTCAGGAAGATAGATCTGGTGAAGTCATTGTCCCCCTCCACTCCTCCTTGGTCATCCCTCATCTGGATACTGTGTCCAGTTTTGGGCACCACATTTTAAAACAGTCATCGAAAAACTAGCAAGTTCAGAGAAGAGCGACCAGAATGGTGACTGGTCTGCAAACCATGTCCTATGAGGAACGGTTACAGGATTCGGGAATGTTTAGCTGCAAAAAAGAAGACTGAGAGGAGACTTAATAGCTGTCTACAAATATGTCAAGGGCTGTCACATTGTAGAAGGATCATCTTTATTCTCATTTGCACAAGGAAAGACTAGAAGCAATGGGATGAAACTGAAAGGGAGAAGATACAGATTAGATATTAGAAGACACTTTTTGACAGTTAGGGTGATTAATGAGTGGAACAGGCGGCCACGAGAGGTGGTGAGTTCTCCTTCAATGGACGTCTTCAGAGGCTGAACAGACATCTGTCTGAGATGGTTTAGTGACTCCTGCATTGAGTTGTGCCTCTTGATAAAGCCGACGCGAAACGCGCGTCGAGGCCCTCCGTGGATGGAAACTATCTGCCTCCCTGTGCCCCCTATATCCTAGAGAGTGTACTAACTATCTGGGTGAGTACCCTAAATTACTGATTATTATAGTTTCCCACTTGAGATAACGGGTATCTCACCCTTGTTTGATTGATACTCTGTACTCTCCCTATGTCTCTACCTCCCCCGCGTATTTTGTCTTCTTCCCCCTCTCTTTCTCTCCTCTTACCCTCCTGTGGATTTTGCTTGTATCCTTTATGTACAGGAATATTTACTTATGAGGGGTCTCAAGATGTAGCAGGGTTTTTCCTGATCCAATGATCACCCATTGTCATTGTGTTTATTTCTTTTGTGTCACTATTTATATATTTATATTTGAATAATAAAAATATTGTTTTTAATGCCATTTCTACTCGTTTTCGCTTCTTCTATTGAGCCGGGGGTTGGACACGAGGACCCTGGAGGACCCCTCCAACTCTAACGTTCTAAGATTCTATGAAGGAGGGTTTCTGTGAATAAATGATATCATCATTAATCATTACAGCCTCCTATCTGCAATCCTTCCTTTTGGTTGACACTTTTTCTGCAGTTAATTAGTATCTACTCTACTACTCTTCTCTACTACAGTAAATTGTTGATGAGACTCCCAAATTGTGGACGTGTGGGCACTGATATGTTATGTGGGTCCTTTTATGGGGGCAGTAAGCGGCTGACAGTTATACGGGTTCTTTATTACAGGTGCTGGTTGGCAGCCTCTGTTGTGGGGGTCCTTTATGGAGGCGCTGGCTGTCTTTCTTTTCTTTCTGGGCTTATTAGATGTCTGACACTGTTATGTGGGGCCTTTTATGGGGCTGATAACTTTTTGGCACTATTATTTGGATCTTCTTTTGGGTGCACTATTATTATATAGGTCCCATTATGGGGGCACTAGCTGTCTGGAACTTTTATGTAGGTCCTCACACGGGGGCACTAGCAGTCTAGCAGTGTTGTGTAGATCCTCATAGAGGGCACTAACTTGCACTGTTGTGTGGGTCCTCATATGGGGGGCACTACCTGTCTGGTACTGTTAAGTGGGTCCTCATATGGGGGCACTAACTTTCTGACACTGTTATGTGGGTCCTCATATGGGGGCACTAACTCTGACACTGTTATGTGGGTCCTATTATAGGGGCACTAACTCTCTGGCACTGTTATGTCTGTTATCTGGGTCCTCATATGGGGGCACTACCTGTCTGGCACTGTTATGTGTGTCCTCATATGGGGGCACTACCTGTCTGGCACTGTTATGTGTGTCCTCATATTGGGGCACTAACTGTCTGGCACTGTTATGTGGGTCCTATTATGGGGGCACTAACTGTCTGGCGCTGTTATATGGGTCCTATTATGGGGGCACTAACTGTCTGGCACTGTTATATGGGTCTTATTATGGGGGCACTAACTGGCACTGTTATGTGGGTCCTCATATGGGGTCACTAACTGTCTGGCGCTGTTATATGGGTCCTATTATGGGGGCACTAACTGTCTGGCGCTGTTATATGAGTCCTATTATGGGGCACTAACTGTCTGGCACTGTTATGTGGGTCCTATTATGGGGGCACTAACTGTCTGGCGCTGTTATATGGGTCCTATTATGGGGGCACTAACTGTCTGGCACTGTTATATGGGTCTTATTATGGGGGCACTAACTGGCACTGTTATGTGGGTCCTCATATGGGGTCACTAACTGTCTGGCGCTGTTATATGGGTCCTATTATGGGGGCACTAACTGTCTGGCGCTGTTATATGGGTCCTATTATGGGGGCACTAACTGTCTGGCACTGTTATGTGGGTCCTCATATGGGGTCACTAACTCTCTGGCGCTGTTATATGGGTCCTATTATGGGGGCACTAACTGTCTAGCACTGTTATATGGGTCCTATTATGGGGGCACTAACTGTCTGGCTCTGTTATATGGGTCCTATTATGGGGGCGCTGTCTGGCGCTGTTATATGGGTCCTATTATGGGGGCACTAACTGTCTGGCCCTGTTATATGGGTCCTATTATGGGGGCGCTAACTCTCTGGTACTGTTATATGGGTCCTATTATGGGGGCGCTAACTGTCTGGCACTGTTATATGGGTCCTATTATGGGGGCGCTAACTGTCTGACACTGTTATATGGGTCCTATTATGGGGGCACTAACTGTCTGGCACTGTTATATGGGTCCTATTATGGGGGCACTAACTGTCTGACACTGTTATATGGGTCCTATTATGGAGGCACTAACTGTCTGGCACTGTTATATGGGTCCTATTATGGGGGCACTAACTGTCTGGCACTGTTATATGGGTCCTATTATGGGGGCACTAACTGTCTGGCACTGTTATATGGGTCCTATTATGGGGGCGCTAACTGTCTGGCACTGTTATATGGGTCCTATTATGGAGGCACTAACTGGCGCTGTTATATGGGTCCTATTATGGGGGCACTGTCTGGCACTGTTATGTGAGTCCTATTATGGGGGCACTAACGGTCTGGCACTGTTATATGGGTCCTATTATGGGGGCACTAACTGTCTGGCACTGTTATATGGGTCCTATTATGGGGGCACTAACTGTCTGACGCTGATATATGGGTCTTATTATGGAGGCACTAACTGTCTGGCACTGTTATGTGGGTCCTATTATGGAGGCGCTAACTGTCTGGCGCTGTTATATGGGTCCTATTATGGGGGCACTGTCTGGCACTGTTATGTGAGTCCTATTATGGGGGCACTAACTGTCTGGCACTGTTATATGGGTCCTATTATGGGGGCACTAACTGTCTGGCACTGTTATATGGGTCCTATTATGGGGGCGCTAACTGTCTGGCACTGTTATATGGGTCCTATTATGGGGGCACTAACTGTCTGGCACTGTTATATGGGTCCTATTATGGGGGCACTAACTGTCTGGCGCTGTTATATGGGTCCTATTATGGGGGCGCTAACTGTCTGGCACTGTTATATGGGTCCTATTATGGGGGCACTAACTGTCTGGCGCTGTTATATGGGTCCTATTATGGGGGCACTAACTGTCTGGCGCTCTTATATGGGTCCTATTATGGGGGCACTAACTGTCTGGCACTGTTATATGGGTCCTATTATGGGGGCACTAACTGTCTGGCACTGTTATATGGGTCCTATTATGGGGGCACTAACTCTCTGACACTGTCTTCCTAATATATAGAAGACTTGCTTTTTGAAATTATGAGAGGCCATCCTAAATATTGAAGATTGGGGGCTACAAAATAACCTTTCTTAACCCATTGTCTTACAAGTCACGAGTTGTTTCCACTCCTAATTATCGTTACATAATTAATCATTGTGAGACCTGGAAATAAACATCGTCCTTTGTTCTTAGTAATTAATCCGTATGAGATGGGTTTACGTCGGCGCGTTGCGTTGATTCCGCGTGCGCTCACATCACGGTGGAGCGCGACGCTTGGGGCCAATCATCCAGAAAGCTCCATTCATAGCCACATTATGGACAACGGTCCTAAAATCCCTAATAGGAATATTGCGGTTGGCGTGTGGATGTGCGTCACTGCGCCGTTACCGTTCCATCCTGTAGCGTTCAGTCCTCGGTTGTTGCAGAGGTCGGTGCGGCAGCAGAAAACTATTTGGGAATTCCCAAGTTCATCTTGATTATTATCAAGGCAGATCTGAGATAAAGAGCAGCCACGGATCACAACCTCGTTCCCTAGGAATGGATAACCTAAAAGGAAACATACACAATCATCATTCTTGTCTCAGCCCTTTATTTGTATTGTCTTTCGTATGTTACCACTGATTAAGGTGGCTAAACAATAATAAATAAAAATAAAGCAATAACAGTATAGGAGACCCACTTGTTAATAATGGGAACAACAAAGCATAGCCGGCTGATGGCTCTCTAACAATAGCGAGGGCCGACTGCTGGCCTTTTAAGAATAGTAAGGGCTGTCTGATGGCCCTATAAAAATAGGCTTTGTGACTTTCAGAGTCCCTCCATCATAAATGAAACAGGATGTGTCTGATGATGTGTCACAGACCACATTGCCAGATAAGGTTGTAAAATGTTAAAATGACATTTCCCGGTGAATGCATTTCTCTTAAAAAGTAACGTAAAAAAAACAAAACAATAGGATCTTTCTTTAGTATAAAAAACAGCGTCACCAATTTAACCTCAATGTAATCACATTGTTCAGCTCATGCCCCTCCTCCTCCATCTCCAAAATGACCACATAAGTCACAAGCTGACAGCACTGCAGCACTGCCTTGGCCAAGCGGCAACAGGCTGTGCTGAAAATAACATGCTTAATTGACAAACCAACCAGCGCTGCAGAGTTGTTGAAAGCTGTAACACAGCAGCCAGATCTGTGGCTCTCACCGCTGAACATATAGCCAGGCATGGTCGTGTGTGAAAATGGGCGGAACCTGGTGACGGAGAAATGACAGCTGGAGCAGATACGGTTTCCCTCTATGCCAGTCCTTTCATTGAGCTAAAGAATATGGCTGTGGTGAAATACAACTCCCACTGAGAAACTGTTTCAGATTGAAAAACATTGTGCCCACCAGAGGATTTCATTCTGAGGGCTCACCTTTCTCCCCCACTCAAGAGCCCCATAGCAGCTGCAAAGTTAGCGCTATCATGAACTCTCCTGATGTAGAAGCCAGGGCACACCAGAGGATTCTCTGGTGGGACTGTCCAACCCTGCCGAGAAGCAGTCCTGGCTAAGAAAAGTGAGGTGGAAGGTTCCCGGACACTCTATGGCTGCTTTTTAATGTGGATCGGACGTGTTTATGCATGTTATTTCTCAAACCGCATTGCAGATCAGGCCATTGCCCAACTCTGTAGTCATGAAATTAAATGCACAAAGAAAGATGTGTGTGTGTCAAAGCACCACCGACAAAGGCGAGTTGATGCTGGGTGGGCTGCCATTGCTTCTGCAACAAGCTGCATTAGAGGACTTCCTGTGAAAAATTACACTCAGAGTAGATACGGTTTCCCTCTATGCCAGTCCTTTCACCGAGCTAAATACAACTCAGCAAAAAAAGCTGTGGACTGGCTCCGTACCATGACTGGCCACATTCACCTGTCCACGTGTTTGTGGTTAGGCGGTCCTTCCCAGTAAGTGCACTGGGGAGGGCACGGGTAATGTTGTGGGACCCATGCTTGTGGAAGGCGGAGACGATACCGAGAGAAATAGTGGCGGTTGGGGACCGAGTATGGACACCCGGTCGCCGCCGGCATGAGGTTATGAAAAGCTTCCGCCTCCACGAGCCTAAAAGGCCACATTTCAAGTGCAAGCAGCTTTAGAGGACTTCCTGGGAGAAATGACAGCTGGGTAGATATGGTTTCCCAAGTCCTTTCACCAAGCTAAAGAATATGGCTGTGGTGAAATACAACTCAGCAAAAAAAAGCTGTGGACCAGCTCCGTACCGTCCCTGGCCACGTTCACCTGTCCACGTGTTTGTGGTTAGGCGGTCCTTCCCAGTAAGTGCACTGGAGAGGGCACGGTAATGTTGTGGGACCCGTGCTTGTGGAAGGCGGAGACGATACCGGGAGAAATAGTGGCGGCTGGGGACCGAGTATGGACACCCGGCCGCCACCGCCATAAGATTGTGGACAGCTTCCGTCTCCACGAGCCTAAAAGGCCACATTTCAAGTGCAAGCATCTGTCAAAAATTTGTCAGTATAGTATTGCAGCCTGTGGGTGGGTGGGTGGCTGGCTGCATATTTGCGCTTGCATTCCAAGGAATGGGGTAGGGACAACTGAACACTGCACTGGGACAAGGACGTGAACGGTGATTGTTGCAAGTCTGCAATGACAGGTGCAGGGCGGGAGGCATCTTCGCATGCGCCAAGGATCACTTATGATGGGCACACTTTTAGGCAGTGACCTGGGAGTCAGAGATGCTTCCAGAGGTCTTCCCCATGCTGTTCCCATGTCTTTTCAGCACTGTATGCATGTGTCTGATGATGTGTCACACATCACATGGCCAGATAAGGTTGTAAAATGTTAAAATTACATTTCCCAGTGAATGGATTTGTCTTGGTTAAAAGCAATACAAAAGTGCAAAAACGCATGAAAAACGCTACGTGTGAACATAGCCGAAGGTGTGGAGGAGTATTTTTGTTTTTGGTTATTTATTTTGCCTTATATACAAGTCATTACCCTGGAAATGATGTTCCTTAACATATTTCCCAGAAAAATCCATTTTGGTTTAGTTTTAGTATGTTTTATTATGAGTCCATAAAAGTGGCATAATACTCTGACAACGTTGTTGACAGCAGTGACCTGGGAGTCGGAAATGCTTCCAGGGGTCTTCCCCATGCTGTTCCTATGTCATTTGAGCACTGTTCCCATCGATTTGGGCAATTTTTAGGCCCTCTGCAGACTGCCGGGGGGAGCCGCCTGAAAAATGCTCGAGTTTCCCATAGCCTTACATTGGGCTCGTTGCTCGGGTCGAGCTCCCGAGTATTCCAATTTGCTCGACCCGAGCAACGAGTACCCAAGCATTTTAGTGCGTGCTCATCACTATTAGCGACCTGTCCTGTGGGAGGACTTCAAAGGAGTACAAATTTGTGGACATAGGACCTTTAGTAGGGGTGGGAGGGCGATATAATAACAGTGGCCCACACTGCCTCTTTATTTCACTACGATACTGCAGGGTGACTAACCATAGTGTCTACGGGGTGAAACTGCAGTGATCAGATCTGGCAGTTTTAGTGCATTTTAATTCTGCTCTAAACCACACACCCCTTTTCAAAAATACTTTTTAAAACTGTATATGATGGCGCAAAAAAAATCATAATAAAATATGGAGCAAGGCATATATGGAATTTTTTGTTTTACTGCACAAATTGAGCTATAATTTTGATGTGTTCACCTTTCAATCCCACCTGCCTAGGTAAACTAAGGGGAACCGCAATGGGCACGACAGTTGCCCATAAATATGCCAAGGGCTAATTGATGAGATTGTTTTAGAATCCATTAATCTATAACAGTTAAATGACCCAATAAATTGTTTTGAGTGAAAATAGATGGTATATTTTTGTTAGGGAAGGCCCCTCTGAACTTAACAGGTATTTCACAATACTTTGTTGGGCTTAGCAGCACTTATAATAGTTGGGAAGAATTAATATAATGTTTAGTTCTAGTTCATTATTATCAGAGGGGGGATTAGAGGAACTATGATTGCTCAACCCAATCAAAAACTACAGCAATCAAACCAAATTCGGTCACTTTTCCTTCTTCACAAGTTTTGAGTAAATCCTACTGAAAAAAAATCTTACATTTTGGAGAATAACCAGTTAACTAAACCATTTTCACATGTGTACATTTGTTAAAAAAATTATAGCCCTTAATAGACTCCATTACAAAAAATATATTAAGAAAATATCTATTTCCAAAAAACTGTTTGCTACAGCAATAGAAAATGATGTAGAAGTAATAAAAATACTAAAGATATGTATTTGTAAATGCACAGCAGTTATCAGCGGTGTATTACAGCTGACAGTAAGCCACAACAGCTCTGATCCAAGCAGTTTTACCCCTTAGATGCCACTGTCAATATTGATCATGGCTCGTAAGCGGTTAGACCGAGAAAGGGTCTCCCACTGTCACCCCTTCGATACTCCCACACAATCCCTGACAGACAGCGGATAAATGAAGACCCTTACAGCCCCATACACATTAGATGAAATTCAGCAAAACCCACCAATTTCGATAATAAGGCCACGGCCCCACTATCAGTATTTGGTCAGTATTTTTTCTCAGGAGTGGGAGCCAAAACCAGGTGAGGAACAATCAGAGAAAAGGTATAATAGAAACAAGTCACCAATTCTGCATTTATCACCCACTCTTGGTTTTGTCGCCCACTCCTGAGTGATCGAATACTGACCAAATACTAATGGTGGGGCCGTGGCCTAACGGTGATCATCTGATGTGCATTGGGCATCCTGATTCTCCGAGAAATAACGTCAGGAAAGATAAGGATTTGGTAATTGGAATTTTAACAGCAAATCCTTAAGTTTTCAAGGGACATACAGTGGGGAAAATAAGTATTTGATACACTGCCAATTTTGCAAGTTCCCCCCCCCCCCCCTACTAAGAATGCAGAGGTCTGTAATTTTTATCATAGGTTCACTTCACCTGTGAGAGACAGAATGTAAAAATAAAATCCAGAAAATCACATTGTATGATTTTTACATAATTAAATTGAAATAAGTATTTGATCACCTACCAACCAGCAAGAATTCTGGCTCTCACAGACCTGTTAGTTTTCCTTTAAGAAGCCCTCCTATCCTACTCTGCACTCATTACCTATATTAATTGCACCTGTTTGAACTCATTACCTGTATAAAAGACACCTGTCCACTCACTCAATCAATCATACTCCAACCTCTCCACCATGGCCAAGACCAAAGAGCTGGGACAAAATTGTAGACTTGCACTGTTGGGATGGGCTACAGGACAATAGGCACGTGGCTTGGTGAGAAGGCAATAAATGTTGGCACAATTATTAGAAAATGGAAGAAACAGAAGAAGGCTGTCAATCTTCCTTGGTCTGGGGCTCCATGCAAATTCTTGCCTCGTGGGGTAAGGATGATTCTAAGAAAGGTCAGGAATCAGCCTGGAACTACACGGGAGGACCTGGTCAATGGGAGAGAGCTGGGATCACAGTCTCAAACATTAGCATTAGTAACACTCTACGCCGTCATGGATTAAAATCCTGCAGGGCACACAAGGGTCCGCTGCTCACACCAGCACATGTCTAGGCTCGTCTGAAGTTCCACCCATCCAGAGGAGACATGATCCAGAGAAAGCATGGGAGAAGATCATGTGGTCAGATGAGACCAAAATAGAACTTTTTGGTGTCAACTCCACTCACTGTATTTGGAGGAAGAAGAAGGATGAGTACAACCTCAAGAACACCGTCCCAACCATGAAGCATGGGTGGGGGTAGAAAATCATACTTTGGGGGTGCATTCTGCAAAGGAGACAGGGTGAACGCACTGTATTGAAGGGAGGATAGATGGGTTCATGAATCGCGAGATTTTGGCCAGCAACCTCCTTCCCTCAGTAAGAGCACTGAAGATGGGTTGTGGCTGAGTCTTCCAGCATGACAATGACCTGAAACACACAGTCAGGGCAACTAAGGACTGGCTGTGTAAGAAGCATTTCAAGGTCCTGGAGTGGTCTAGCCAGTCTCCAGACATGAACCCAATAGAAAATCTTTGGAGGGAGCTGGACAGCAACGAAACCTGAAAGATCTGGAGAAGATCTGTATGGAGGAGGGGGCCAACATCCCTGCTGCAGTGTGTGCAAAACCTGGTAAAGAACTACCGGAAACGTCTGACCTCTGTGATTGTTACAAAGGTTTCTGGACCAAACATTTGTAACATCCCTGGCGGCGTGCTTGCATAGTGCACCACCTCCCACTATGCAAGACCCATCAGTCCAGCCTGCAAACCTTGCTCCAGTGCATGCTGTGCGCATGTCTCTTGTCTGATTGCTTAGGGCGGCGGCCCGGTTACTTCCTGATTCTTATAGCTGCAGTGGGCGCGCTCCTAATGCGTCCCCAGCCTATTGCTGTGAGTCATTGGATACTTAAACCCCCTCCACCCAGAAGGAGGTGCCTGAGCAACACTAACTATCAGTGTGCTCCTTGCCTCTGAGTTGCCAGGTCCTGTTCTGCATCTTGTCTGTTTCTGCCACCCTGGGGGCCGCATACCCAGGCCTGTTAACTCTATCTGTGACTTCTAGTCTGTTTCCGCCACCCTGGGGGCTGTATACCCAGGCCTGTTACCTGTGACTTCTAGTCTGTTTCTGCCTTCCTGGGGGCCAAGTACCCAGGCTCGTTCCTGTATCTCATTCCAGTGTCAGTTCTTGCCTGAACGGTCTCCTAGCCTGTTACCTGTTTGTCTCTATGTCCGTACCTTCCCTTTTCCTGCAGTGTCTGAACCTGCACCTAACTCCAACTCGTTGTCTCTGTACTTCTGTTTGTGAGTTTAGAGTCCACTCGCTACTTCATTGTAAGTACCTTGTGTGTATCTGGTTCTGCTTGTCCCTTTTCCCTTCCTCAGTATCTACCTCCTGTGTTCTAACAATCTTCCTGTATTTTCCAGCCTGTTCCATGTGAACAGAGCCCTGTCCTCTCTGCCTGCACCTTCTGCCCTGTTCTGCTCTGCTTGCTCACCACACCAGCGGTTCCGCTCTGCTCTGCCTTGTCCACCGCTCCGGCGGTTTCGCTCTGCTCTACCTTGTCCACCGCACCTGTGGTTTCGCTCTGCTCTGCTTGCTCACTGAACCAGCGGTTTCTTTCTGCTCTGCCTTGTCCACCGCTCCGGCGGTTTCGCTCTGCTCTGTCTTGTCCTCCGCTCCGGCGGTTTCGCTCTGCTCTACCTTGTCCACAGCACCTGTGTTTTCGCTCTGCTCTGCTTGCTCACCGCACCAGCGGTTTCTCTCTGCTCTGCCTTGTCCACCACTCCAGCGGTTTTGCTCTGCTCTACCTTGTCCACCGCACCTGCGGTTTCGCTCTGCTTGCTCACCGCACCAGCGGTTTCTCTCTGCTCTGCCTTGTCCACCGCTCCGGCGGTTTCACTCTGCTCTACCTTGTCCATCGCACCTGCTGTTTCACTCTGCTCTGCTTGCTCACTGCACCAGCGGTTTCTCTCTGCTCTGCCTTGTCCACCGCTCCGGCGGTTTCGCTCTGCTCTGTCTTATCCACCGCTCCGGCAGTTTCGCTCTGCTCTGCCTTGTCCACGGCACCTGCGTTTTCGCTCTGCTCTGCTTGCTCACCGCACCAGCGGTTTCTCTCTGCTCTGCCTTGTCCACCACTCTGGCGGTTTTGCTCTGCTCTACCTTGTCCACCGCACCTGCGGTTTCGCTCTTCTTGCTCACCGCACCAGCGGTTTCGCTCTGCTCCGCCTTGTCCACCGCTCCGGCAGTTTCGCTCTACTCTGCTTGTCTACCGCATCTGCGGCTCTGTTCCTGTATCCCAGTCTGTACTGGTCCCTATCCAGCTTGCGCTCCAACCTGCTAGTATCCACCTGTCTGCACGCCAGCCGTGCCTGCCAGTACCTACCTGTCTGCATACCAGCCGTGCTTGCCAGTACCCACCTGTCTGCATACCAGCCGTGCTTGCCAGTACCCACCTGTCTGCATACCAGCCGTGCTTGCCAGTACCGACCTGTCTGCATACCAGCCGTGCCTGCCAATACCCACCTGTCTGTATGCCAGCCTAACCTGCCTGTTCCTGCATTCCCCGGTGTGGGTCAACAGCCGTGTCCGAGGTCTGACCTGGAGTAGCACCTGGTCCCTCTGCTCGGTTCCTCCCTGGTGCACGGAGTCGAATGAGCCACCCTGCGACCTTGGTCGGATCGGGTTGATATTTAGTTACGCCCCTCCAGGCACTCCTCGGTTCATGGTCCAGTGGGAATACTAATCACGCACACGCCAGTCAGTCCGGGCGTGTGCATAACAACATTAAGTTCTGTTTTTCTATTGTATCAAAAACTTATTTCATGCAATAAAATGCTAATTAATTATGTAAAAATCCTACAATGTAATTTTCTGGATTTTATTTTTATATTTTTCTCACACGTAAACTGACCTACGATAAAAATTACCAACCTCTCCATTCTTTGTAGGCGGGAAAATGTGCAAAATCGGCAGTGGATCAAATACTTATTTTCCCCACTGTATGCCCCTGCCAGGTGATTACTCATGTATGGGGGAGTCAGGAAAGATAGCACTTGGGTAACAGTTATCTTGTGTTTATAGCCAGGTCTGGTGTGAATGATTAATTATTTGCACCTTCAAATATAAACAAAAGCAATAAAAACAAAGTTAAAATGCTAACAAACCTTTTAAAAAATAAAATGTTTTCCAATTAAAAATATCTTTTAACAAAGTGTACATCAATGATATGGCAACATCTATTGGAAAACATAATTTCAAACTAATGTATTTTTCTATTTTTTCACAGTAAACACAGCAAATAAATAAGAAAAATGCCAAAATTGCTATTTTTTTTGTTATACGTAAGTCTCGGAAACAGGCAATAAAAACTGATCAAAAATCATATCTACCCCAAAATAAAAAGTTCATGTCGCCCACTAGAATACAAGCTCCTTCGAAGAAAAAATAAAAATCTTATGGGGAAAAATATATATAAGCTGTTTATGTATGTATATACAGTGGGTACGGAAAGTATTCAGACCCCTTTATATTTTTCACTCTTTGTTTCATTGCAGCCATTTGGTAAATTCTAAAAAGTTCATTTTTTTTCTCAGTAAAGTCCACTCTACACCCCATCTGGACTGAAATAAAACAGAAATGTAGAAATTTTTGCAAATTTTTACAAATTTATTGAAAAAGAAAAACTGAAATATTACATGGTCCTAAGTATTCAGACCCTTTGCTCATATTTAAGTCACATCCTGTCCATTTCCTTGTGATCCTCCTTGAGATGGTTCTACTCCTTCATTGTGTCCAGCTGTGTTTAATTAAACTGATAGGACTTGATTTGGAAAGGCGCACACCTGTCTATATAAGACCTCACAGCTCACAGTGCATGTCAGACCAAATGAGAATCATGAGCTCAAAGGAACTGCCCAAGGAGCTCAGAGACAGAATTGTGGCAAGGCACAGATCTGGCCAAGGTTACAAAAGAATTTCTGCATTACTCAAGGTTCCTAAGAGCACAGTGGAGCTTCTACTCAATTCTGAGCAAAGGGTCTGAATACTTATGACCATGTGACATTTCAGTTTTTCTTTTTTAATAAATTTGCAAAAATTTCTACATTTCTGTTTTTTTCAGTCAAGATGGGGTGCAGAGTGGACATTAATGAGAAAAAAAAGAACTTTTTAGTATTTACCAAATGGCTGCAATGAAACAAAGAGTGAAAAATATAAAGGGGTCTGAATACTTTCCATACCCGCTATATATATATATATATATATATATATATATATACATATATATATATATATATATATATAAATATATATACAGTACAGACCAAAAGTTTGAACACACCTCATTTAAAGATTTTTCTGTATTTTCATGACTATGAAAATTGTACATTCACACTGAAGGCATCAAAACTATGAATTAACACATGTGGAATTATATACTTAACAAAAAAGTGTGAAACAACTGAAAATATGTCTTATATTCTAGGTTCTTCAAAGTAGCCACCTTTTGCTTTGATGACTGCTTTGCACACTCTTGGCATTCTCTTGATGAGCTTCAAGAGGTAGTCACCGGAAATGGTCTTCCAACAATCTTGAAGGAGTTCCCAGAGATGCTTAGCACTTGTTGGCCCTTTTGCCTTCACTCTGCGGTCCAGCTCACCCCAAACCATCTCGATTGGGTTCAGGTCTGGTGACTGTGGAGGCCAGGTCATCTGGCGTAGCCCCCCATCACTCTCCTTCTTGGTCAAATAGCCCTTACACAGCCTGGAGGTGTTTGGGGTCATTGTCCTGTTGAAAAATAAATGATGGTCCAACTAAACGCAAACCGGATGGAATAGCATGCCGCTGCAAGATGCTGTGGTAGCCATGCTGGTTCAGTATGCCTTCAATTTTGAATAAATCCCCAACAGTGTCACCAGCAAAGCACCCACACACCATCACACCTCCTCCTCCATGCTTCACGGTGGGAACCAGGGATGTAGAGTCCATCCGTTCACCTTTTCTGCGTCGCACAAAGACACGGTGGTTGGAACCAAAGATCTCAAATTTGGACTCATCAGAACAAAGCACAGATTTCCACTGGTCTAATGTCCATTCCTTGTGTTCTTTAGCCCAAACAAGTCTCTTCTGCTTGTTGCCTGTCCTTAGCAGTGGTTTCCTAGCAGCTATTTTACCATGAAGGCCTGCTGCACAAAGTCTCCTCTTAACAGTTGTTGTAGAGATGTGTCTGCTGCTAGAACTCTGTGTGGCATTGACCTGGTCTCTAATCTGAGCTGCTGTTAACTTGCGATTTCTGAGGCTGGTGACTCGGATAAACTTATCCTCAGAAGCAGAGGTGACTCTTGGTCTTCCTTTCCTGGGGAGGTCCTCATGTGAGCCAGTTTCTTTGTAGCGCTTGATGGTTTTTGCAACTGCACTTGGGGACACTTTCAAAGTTTTCCCAATTTTTCGCACTGACTGACCTTCATTTCTTAAAGTAATGATGGCCACTCGTTTTTCTTTACTTAGCTGCTTTTTTCTTGCCATAATACAAATTCTAACAGTCTATTCAGTAGGACTATCAGCTGTGTATCCACCAGACTTCTGCACAACACAACTGATGGTCCCAACCCCATTTATAAGGCAAGAAATCCCACTTATTAAACCTGACAGGGCACACCTGTGAAGTGAAAACCATTTCCAGTGACTACCTCTTGAAGCTCATCAAGAGAATGCCAAGAGTGTGCAAAGCAGTCATCAAAGCAAAAGGT
Source organism: Phyllobates terribilis (assembly GCF_046119375.1). Lineage (NCBI taxonomy): Eukaryota > Metazoa > Chordata > Amphibia > Anura > Dendrobatidae > Phyllobates > Phyllobates terribilis. Next base: position 782,727,198 of record NW_027362764.1, read on the forward strand.
GGCTACTGTGAAGAACCTAGAATATAAGACATATTTTCAGTTGTTTCACACTTTTTTGTTAAGTATATAATTCCACATGTGGTAATTCATAGTTTTGATGCCTTCAGTGTGAATGTACAATTTTCATAGTCATGAAAATACAGAAAAATCTTTAAATGAGAAGGTGTGTCCAAACTTTTGGTCTGTACTGTATATATGCATTTAATGGATATACATTGTAATAATATAATTGGCTCAGCTTATCTTTGGATATGTGCTGGCATCAGCATATGACGCGCCCCCTGGGCCAGTGCTGTTAGGGATACCCGGAGCCGGATCAGATGGGGGTTGTAGTCTCCGAGTGGCTGTGACCCGGTCCGTGCCTAGGGTGTCAAACTCATGTGTGGCAGTCCTTATAGATGTTACTAGATGTTCATTTATGTCGACTACGCCACCCGTTGATTTGCGGTCACTACGGCCGCCGCTGCAGCAGGGTCCGCTGAGGCTGGTGGTGTGTGTGCAGCTTTGGGTAGTATAACCCCCAACGGGAGGGGTATAGCCTCAGGGGGTCAGCCGTGGAGGATGGTGGTTGTGAAGGTGCAGCAAAGAGACTCAGAGGCATAAAATGCAGTTCCAGGGTTTTACTTACTGGTGTTGCTCGGGTCACTGTGTACAGCAGTGACCACCCGAGCCGTGCTGCGTCCACCAGGTCCTGGACTCGGTCAACTCCCAGGCAACTCCGGAGTGTGGTCCTGAGCTCCTTTCTGACTTGTTCTCCTCTCCGGCCTTCCCCACCAGGGATCCACCTAAGTCCGGCTCCCTCGGGCCTCCTGTTGGTAAACCCTTGTCTCTGGGTTCCCTGACCCTATTCTTGGTCTGCCTTCCGGGTGGATTTAGTGGGTGGTCGTGGCAGATCCTGCCCACGACCTCCGGTTCCTGGCTAAGGTGTGCTGTAGCCTCTGCCAGCTTGGGATCCGGTACCCTTTTGCTGACCCTTCACCCTTTTGTCCTTATTTTGGGATCTTGGGGTCCCCTCTGCGCCTCTGGGTCTCTCTTCCTTCTCCTCTGCTCTGCTTCTCAGGCTCTCAGACAGACTGTCTGACTGACTGACTGTGGCTGACTGACTGACCCTGATCTAAGATGGTGCCCACCTTATATACTCCCTCTATGTGTGAGCTCAGGTGACCAGCACCCAATGAGCTCCTAGCTTTACCCAGGCTGCTCCCCCTATCTGCCCCTACACTACTGGGATGTTCCACCCCCCTCCCACTCCAGCCAGGAACAGACACTGTCGTACCTGCACATTTCTCTAGTGGGAGTACCATCGGTCTGTTCCCCGGAAATGGGATGTGTGTAGTGCATGCAGCTAACTGAGCTCAGTTCCACACTCCATCCTTACCCGGGAGTGGAATATCACACCTCTGGCTGAGGTGCAATACCCCTGTAGCAGCCGAATCCTCAGGGTGCTACATTCCCCCCTGGTAAATCACAGCACGTCCTCGGGCTGTAAAATATAAACATCCAAAACATACAATTTTTTTTTTCATAAACATAAACATAGAAAACATCATATATATATATCAGCAATAAACTTTTCATATAAATAACATTCTTGTTTCTGGTTCCTCCGGTCACGGTGCAACTTGTGACCGGGTAAAGTGCGACAGTCTCTCTTGGAATAAAACAGTTCCCTATAAAACCGGTAGGGGGCGCTTTAGGAAGCGCAACTATATACAAGGGAAATATGGCCGCTCTCAGTCCTCGGCCAGGTATTAGGGAGGAATGACCGCTCTCAGTCCTCGGTCAGTGGGAATAGGGACACACGGGTTTCAGTTCAATCTGCTGGTCCCAACGGGGACTATATTTTAACTAGAACAGTTCTTATACCCTGACGGGTAACTATGTACAGTCTCTCTCTACCGTACTTCAACGACGGCGTTCTCCTGCTCCTTCTTTAGATTCTTCAGACCCGTCCGGGTCCTCTTGCTCCTCCTCACACCGCAGCTCCTCCTCCGTCAGGCGATGCACATGGAGGGCGTAGGGTCCTTTGGCACACTTGTGCCGGGTGAAGGTGACCTCGTCCCCTACATACAGGTCACGACCTCTGTGTCCCTCCGGCAGATGGCTTTCTACGTCTCTGCGGGTCACAAAGACGTCGCCGGGGGTATGATGGTCTCTAATGAAGCCCCACCCATGCTGCATGTTGAATTTTATCACAGTCCCGGTGGAAGGGGGACCATGAGCTGCACGGGGATTCCTCCTGGTCCGGCTCTTCTGCTCCGCGCTCCTTATCTGTGCTTGCTGTTCCCGGACCCGCCTCTCTCTCCGCTCCCTCTCGAAGACCTCGAGCTGCTGCCGGCAGCACTCTGCACGCTCCGCTGCGGCCGCCCGAGTCTCCTGAGTGAACCCCATGAGGTCTTCTCCAGTGGGGTCCCACTCGAACTGTGCCTCCTCCAGCGGGGGCGAGGTCCTCTTTACGGGCTTCGGAGCCGGAATCAGGGGCTCGCACATGGGCCTTGCTCTCTGGAGTTCCAGCTGAATGTACTCCTGGGGCCATATGAAGGGCTGCCCATCCGGGCACGTATGCTGGGCAAATAGATTTTCACCCAGGTGCGGCACTCTAGATGTTGAGGGCGCGTTGATGGTAGCGGCGCCCGGGTTAACCAGGCCTTGCGACCAGGCCTGGGGCATCTTAAAGGCAAAGGGCACCGTAAGAACGGCGGCGCCCTGGGTTATTCGGCCCTGCGACCAGGCTGGTAGCTCCGCGGAGGTAGGGGGCGCTGTTGGAATGGCGGCGCCCGGGTGTACTAGGCCTTGCGACCAGGCCGGTGGTATTTCCTGCTTGGCCACGCTCGAGGTCGAGGCGTGTGACATCACAGGGGTCGCGGCCGCGGCTTCCGGTTGAGGCCTAGTCGGCGGCGGTGACGATGCAGCGACGGGCACGGCAGGGGGAACTTCGGGCTCTGCGACGGGGAGCTGGGGCAGGTTTACGGCTTCTGGGCACGGGATGCTGTCGTCCCCATTACCTGCCTTCATCTCTTCGGCTCCCTCCGCGGCGCCGTCTCCGGCCGTCGTCCCTCCTTCGCCGTCCTCAGAGGTGGACTTGCTCCCCGCTGCGGGTGGCATGCTTCGCTGGCGGGCTCCGGCTTGCTGGGCCATCTCTCGGCTCCACTCCGCCAACGTCTCTCGCTGCACCCGGGCCATCCTCCGTGCGAGGCCCTCCAACGCGGTCTGTGCACACTCCCGGTCTCGGGGGAGCCGTGTTAGGATCTCCAGCAGGCCTTCTGGAGTGGCGACCTGCAACAGGCTCCTGACCACTGGGTCGGTGCTGCCTGACTCTCCCTCCATCTCCGGGTAGGCTTTCTCTGGACTCCTCTCCAGACTTCTTGTCTCCGGGTGCGCTCTCTCCAGACTCCTCCAGGCGACACCCATCTTTGCTCTCTTGTTCTGTCTCCGCCCACATCGAGGGTGGTCCCGGGGCAACTTTGTGATTGTCAGTTCCAGGGGCAGTTCTCTCACGCTGATGGACACTTCCAGCATCACAGTCTCTGTTGGTGGGCGCGGTTTCCGCTTTTGGCGCCATTCTTCGACCTGGCCCACGATGGGAGGTGGCCTTTTGCCACCCTCTGGCACGCCCATAATGGCGTCCGCTCTTCCAAGGCGGGAAATCTTCGGAAATGGCGGGAATCGTCTCCCAGTGGCGGGAAACTCCATGGATGGCGGGAAAAAGCTGCAAATGGCGGACAACCGGCGGGAAACGACCTGTGATGGGGTCCGTTGGCGGGGACCCTCCGGAACCGGCGGGAGACTTCTTTTTAAGGTAACGATGAACTTTTCTTCAGGCACGCAGTACCCGGTTGTTGCGGGCACGTTATCCTGCCGACTACGCCAAAGTTGACGCGCCCCCTGGGCCAGTGCTGTTAGGGATACCCGGAGCCGGATCAGATGGGGGTTGTAGTCTCCGAGTGGCTGTGACCCGGTCCGTGCCCAGGGTGTCAAACTCAGTGTGTGGCAGTCCTTATAGATGTTACTAGATGTTCTTTTATGTCGACTACGCCACCCGTTGATTTGCGGTCACTACGGCCGCCGCTGCAGCAGGGTCCGCTGAGGCTGGTGTTGTGTGTGCAGCTTTGGGTAGTATAACCCCCAACGGGAGGGGTATAGCCTCAGGGGGTCAGCCGTGGAGGATGGTGGTTGTGAAGGTGCAGCAAAGAGACTCAGAGGCATAAAATGCAGTTCCAGGGTTTTACTTACTGGTGTTGCTCGGGTCACTGTGTACAGCAGTGACCACCCGAGCCGTGCTGCGTCCACCAGGTCCTGGACTCGGTCAACTCCCAGGCAACTCCGGAGTGTGGTCCTGAGCTCCTTTCTGACTTGTCCTCCTCTCCGGCCTTCCCCACCAGGGATCCACCTAAGTCCGGCTCCCTCGGGCCTCCTGTTGGTAAACCCTTGTCTCTGGGTTCCCTGACCCTATTCTTGGTCTGCCTTCCGGGTGGATTTAGTGGGTGGTCGTGGCAGATCCTGCCCACGACCTCCGGTTCCTGGCTAAGGTGTGCTGTAGCCTCTGCCAGCTTGGGATCCGGTACCCTTTTGCCGACCCTTCACCCTTTTGTCCTTATTTTGGGATCTTGGGGTCCCCTCTGCGCCTCTGGGTCTCTCTTCCTTCTCCTCTGCTCTGCTTCTCAGGCTCTCAGACAGACTGTCTGACTGACTGACTGTGGCTGACTGACTGACCCTGATCTAAGATGGTGCCCACCTTATATACTCCCTCTATGTGTGAGCTCAGGTGACCAGCACCCAATGAGCTCCTAGCTTTACCCAGGCTGCTCCCCCTATCTGCCCCTACACTACTGGGATGTTCCACCCCCCTCCCACTCCAGCCAGGAACAGACACTGTCGTACCTGCACATTTCTCTAGTGGGAGTACCATCGGTCTGTTCCCCGGAAATGGGATGTATGTAGTGCATGCAGCCTACTGAGCTCAGTTCCACACTCCATCCTTACCCGGGAGTGGAATACCACACCTCTGGCTGAGGTGCAATACCCCTGTAGCAGCCGAATCCTCAGGGTGCTACACATACATACATCCCATTGGCTAAAGTTAATATCATCTACACCCACCTGAAGATTGTAGGTGTGACTCTCACTACTTTCACTATCATATATGTTATATATATATATATATAGTGGGTGTGGAAAGTATTCAGACCCCTTTAAATTTTTCACTCTGTTTCATTGCAGCCATTTGGTAAATACTAAAAAGTTCATTTTTTTCTCATTAAAGTACACCCTGCAACCCCATCAGAAATTTTTGCAAATTTATTAAAAAAGAAAAACTGAAATATCACATGGTCATAAGTATTCAGACCCTTTGCTCAGTATTGAGTAGAAGCGCCACTGTGCTCTTAGGAACCTTGAGTAATGCAGAAATTCTTTTGTAACCTTGGCCAGATCTGTGCCTTGCCACAATTCTGTCTCTGAGCTCCTTGGGCAGTTCCTTTGAGCTCATGATTCTCTCTTTGTACTGTATATATATATATATATATATATATATATATATATATATATATATATATATATATGGAATCTCCATAACTGTACAGGGTCACAGAGTAAACTTAACATCAGACAATGACCAAGGTAAGAATAAGTAATTTCAGAATTACTGTTTTTTATTCTGTTTTCTTCTTAAAAGATAATAAGTTTTTCAATACATGATATGTAACTCATAATGGTGGCAGTAAAAAAAATACCGTACAACTCATTCGGCATAAAAAGGCCTTCATATGCAGACGAGGGCTCAGAGATTTCTTTTTTGGGGAGGATTTGGAGGATTTCAGACTCACCTACTTCTGGGCTTATCACCGTCGTCTTGCACACACTGTTGGCGGCGGTGCAGTTCTTCGTGTCCGTACACTCTGAGCTGAATGCTCCATCCGGGCAGTAATAACACATTATACATCCACCTTAAAAATATAAAAGGCATGGAAATTAAAAAAAATAAAATAAAATAAAATAAGGATAACTTCCTTCCTAATAATATTTGCGGATCAGATAGAAAAAAAAAAAGTACCCAAGAACCATAAAATATAAAAATAAGCAAAACTTTATATTGAATACAGAAAAGGATAAAAAAAAATCCACAAACACAAAGAGATTAAAAAGATAACAGTGGGAAACCACAATAGGACGGCACATAGTACAGAAAATGCATAAGGTAAATGCTACAATATAACCATAGCTAGGAACAAATGGTCACATAGAAATCTAATCTGGTAAATTAGTGACCTGCAAGACCACCTGCTAAGCCAGCGCATAGTCAAGGCTAAGTAATAAAAAGCATATACAGTACCTATTGTGGGTGAGAGCGCTGCCAGCCCCTATGCGCGTTTCGCGTAAACCTTCATCAGGGGGTGGCATAACACCAAAGGAAGTAGGTATTTAAATATTCAAGAGATCAATCATAGCGGAGAACACATAGCAAGGTCTGGTGTTAGACCAATCAAATCGCTTAATACAACTATACGGTGTATTGATACCACCGGGACTACATATGTAGATGAGTACTTAGTTGCCTGGTTTGGGGAGGATACTAGCTCAGATGACATGCTCATAGTATACACACTACATGAATGTAGTGAATGTGGATAGTCTCACCACGATATAAATGTATCCTATAGGAACATACAGCTATACGGAATAAAGAATAAAATGACAATAAACCAACAAGACTGATACAATGTAAGTCCAAAAGGGAGTATGTAGTTCTTCATATTTGGGGAAAAGACTTGTACAGTCCATTTAGTATGCTTTGCTTATTAGATCACAAATTACATCAAGGCTTTTCATCAAGAGTCCAGAGCTGCATTCACAATTCAACACTTACAAAATATGTTATACTTCACATCAAGAGCTGCATTCATAATTCTGCCATTTAATCACTCATTATAGTCTAGTCACACTTAGAACTGCAAATACAATTTAGCAATTTCATCACGTATTGTATTACTTTCAATCAGTGGCGTACCACCTTTGGCAGTAGGCCATGAGCCTGCTATGGGGCCCGTGAGCCGGGGGGCTTGGTACCAGTGCCGGCACCTGTCCCCCCTTCCTGTCATCACATGTTCAACTGTATCGGCATCCTGTTTGCCAATATAGTTGAAACCAAACCAATGATGGTGCTTGCCATCATTCTTCCTCTGCGTCTGACGTCTCAGCGCGATAACGTCACTTCAGGGCGTCCTCTGTGCTGAGATGTGCCGGCGCTTCAGAACGCTCGCTGCAGAGACCGTAGCAGCAGGGGAACGAGGAGGAGAGGTGAGTATTTTTTTTAAATTAGTGAATACATTGTGGTGGCCATAATACTGTATGGAGGACTAAGGGGTGTACATTATACTGTATGGACTATGGGGAGTGCATTATACTATATGGAGGACTATGGGGTGTGCATTATACTATATGGAGGACTATGGGGTGTGCATTATTGTCACGCCAGTTGTGGGAAAGACTTAGTGCAACACAGAGGGAAAAGAGAAAGGGAGCCCAGACACTAGGGAAAGGGGAGATGTGGAGACCTCCTAGTCTGGTCTAGCATCAATCTGTCTCAACTACCGTCCCTATATTGCCTCCTCAGCAATCGCCGCACACGTGCCTCGCCCTACTCTCCCTGGCATATGGCTACGGCTAGGGATGGAAGGAGATGAGCACTAGTCAACCTCCACTAAACTCTATAGACAACAAGGGTGGACAAAACAGGGGAAATGGCTTAGCTTTAGATGAACTCTAAATAAGCACACGGCCTCAAGCTCCAGAGAGGACGAAGTACTGCTCCTCCTAAGCTTCACAAGAAGAAATGGATATAGGCGGCGACTCCCTCTCCGATACACCAGGTATATATACAACCAGGCCAGAGAGCTAATTAGCAAGAGAGAGGTAGCCGTTCAGTCCTAAAGACAGCCTCCTATCTAAGCAGCTGTCTGCAATGCCAAACATAGAGATCTCCTTCAACCCACTGCAGGGCGACTGTCTGTCACCTCTGACATACCTGTGACCATACACCCTCCTCCACGAGTGGCCTCCGGACACGCAGGACCGGGTTTCTCAGGAAAAGAGGTGTGGAATGAGCGAACCAATTTGGGAGCGTTCACCTCTGACGCTGAAACCCACGTCCTCTCCTCCGGACCATAGCCTTTACAGTGCACCAAGTATTGTAGAGAATAATGTTGGAGGCGAGAATCTACAATCCAGATTACCATCAACCATTACTGGGGGCGGCGGTAGAGGTGAGGGCTCAAGAGGTTCCACATACCTTTTGAGTAAGGACCTATGGAACACAGTCCCCTTAAGGGCCTGAGGAAGTTCAAGATGAAACGCTTCTGGGTTAATGATGGCGGTTATTTTATACGGACCAATAAACCTCGGTCCCAGCTTCCAAGAAGGAACTTTCAATCTTATATTCCTGGCAGATAACCACACAAAGTCATTCACATTCAGGTCCGGACCTGGCAAGAGTTTTCTGTCAGCCATACGTTTATACCTGTCTCCCATGGTCTTTAAATTACACAGAACACCCTGCCATACCGAGGAGAGCGAAGAAGCAAACCGTTCCTCCTCAGGAACTCCTGAAGCTCCTCCCCCACTGAAGGTACCAAACTGTGGATGATAACCATATGCACCGAAGAACGGTGACCTGCCAGTGGATTCTTGATGATTATTGATGGAAAATTCTGCCAGCGGTAAGTAGGATGCCCAATCCTCCTGATTTTTGGAGACGAAACACCTGAGGTATGTCTCCAAGTTCTGATTGACACGCTCGGTCTGACCATTCGACTGAGGGTGGAAGGCAGAGGAAAAGGACAGCTGCGAAGATGCCTCCTGCCCTGCACCTGTCGTTGCACACTCTCAACTAGCACCATCAGCAAGCACGTCCTTGTCCCAGCGCAGCGTTCCGTTGTCCATACCCCAGTCCTTGGAACGCAAGCGCAAATACGCAGCCAACGCCCCACAGGCCACACTACTAAATTCCCACATTTTGCGACTGCTTGTGCTCTAAATGTTGCCTTTTAGGCTTGAGAAGACTGAAGCATTCCACAACCTGATGGCGGCGGCCGTCCCTCGGTACTCGGTCCCCAGCTGTCACTCTTTCTCTCTGTGTGCCGTCCATGCATTACATAAGCATGTGTCCCACAACATTAGCCGTGCCGTCAATAATGCAGTTACTGGGAAAGTCCACCTAACCACGGACACATGGACAAGTGCTTGTGGGCAGGGATGGTACATCTTGCTGACGGCACACTGGGTTAACATAGTGGAAGCCGGGACCCAGTTGGTCCTTGGGACAGAACACATCCTTCCGATGCCGAAGATTGTGGGTCCTAGGTCAATCAGGGTTGCCCCCACCGTCTACAGCTCCTGCACCTCATCCTCCTCAGCCTCCTCCTCCTCTTAAGCCTCCATCTCCGAAATTACCACATCAGTCACAAGCTGGAAGCACTGCAGCACTGCCTCGGCAAAGCGACAACAGGCTGTGCTGAAGCTTATATGCTTAGGTGACAAACCGCACAATGCTGAAGAGTTGTGGACAGCTCTGAAACAACAGGAATATCTGTGGCTGACACCGCTGAACCTACAGCCAGGCATGGTCGTGTGTGACAATGGCCGGAACGTAGTGGCGGCTCTGAGGCTGCAGATGTTGAGAAGGATTTGTGAGCTGAAGAGGGCAGTTGTTGACTAGCAGCTTCAACAAGGCCGTCGATATTCAGTTCAGACTCCACACATAAGACCTTACCCTTGAAGAAGGTGCTGTGAGCATCGAAACGTGCATAGGCGCATAAAAACGAGCGGTGCAACATACAGAGAATGTATTCACTGTTATTACATTATCATCTGCATGTTTGTTGAGGTGGGACTTGTGATTTGTTTCCTGGGTCACGGGTGGAATCTCAGCATTGTAACTTTTATATATTAAGTTAACATTTAATTTGAGTATGGGAATACTTTAATCCCATGCATGATTCCACTTATGACTCTGCAAAGTAATCACATACAAATAGACCTGTTATTTGTGTCCCCTTTCCCCAATGTGACCTGCACTGCACTTATTGTGAGCCTATATCTGGACCTATGTTCTATTACCTTTGAGGAATTTTTCTCTTGTGCTGTTGCTAATAAGCACAGCTCTTTTAATGGTATTCATGTATGTCTAGTGCTTAATAAAATTATGTTTATATCACCGAATGTTAGCAGTGAAACATAAACTCAAATCCAGTGTCTTTTTTGGGAGGTGTATTCCCATGCACCTTTTCACACCCACACATGGGTATACGCTTCCTGATTTTGGCTATTTGCTCTTGTCCTCCTCCTCCTCCTCCTCATCCTCCACCACGATATCACCAGGGTGACCGTGGTCCGTGATGCAACACCCACATAATTTTTTTTAAAGGGTGTTTATGATGCCCGTAAAAAATTTTTTTTATACAGTATGTTCATATATACCTCCCAGGGGTAAATGTTTGTCAGCCCATACACTTAGTGCATGGGCATTACAAGTATAGGAGGCTCGCTCCTTTCTAATGGGAACATTTTTTATGAGGCCCTCCTCCACGTCTCTTCCAAGGTGCATTGAAGTCCCTCATAATTTTTTGCAGCCCTTGCATTCACTGCATGGGCCAACACTATGGGAGACCCACTTCCTAATAATGGGAACATTGTTTTCAGGAGGCCCTGCTCTACGTTTCTTCCAAGGGGCATTGGAGTAGGTCCAAATTTTTGGCAACACTTGCATTCACTGCATAGGCAAACAGTATGGAAGACCCACTTCCTAATGATGGGAACATTGTTTTCAGGAGGCCATCTATGTCTCTTCCAAGGGGTATTGGGGTGCCTCCAAATTTTGGGCAGACCTGCCACTCACTGCTAACGCAGTAACAGTATAGGAGACCCACTCTTTAGTAATGGGAACAACAAAGCATTGCCAGCTGATGGCTCTCTAAGAATAGCAAGGGCCGACAGCTGGCCCTTTAGCAATAGTAAAGGCCGCCTGATGGCCCTATAAAAATAGGCTTTGTGACATTCAGAGTCCCTCCTTCATAAATGAAACAGGATGTGTCTGATGATGTGTCACAGACCACATGGCCAGATAAGGTTGTAAAATGTTAAAATGACATTTCCTGGTGAATGCATTTGTCACGGTTGAAAGCAATGCAAAAGTGCAAAAACGCATCAAAAACGCTACGTGTGAACATAGCCCAAGGTGTGGAAAAGTATTTTTGTTTATTTATTTTGCGTTATATACAAGTCATTACCCTGGAAAGGATGTTTCTTAACATATTTCCCCGGAAAATCCATTTTGATTTCGTTTTTGTATGTTTTATTTTGAGTCCGTAAAAGTGGTGTAATACTCTGACAACGTTGTTGACAGCAGTGACCTGGGAGTCAGAAATGCTTCCAGGGGTCTTCCCCATGCTATTCCCATGTCATCTGAGCACTACTCCCATCAATTTGGGCAATTTTTAGGCCCTGTGCAGACCGCAGGGAGGAGCCGCCTGAAAAATGCTCGAGTTTCCCATAGACTTACATTGGGCTCGTTGCTCGGGTCGAGCACCCGAGTATTCCAATGTGCTCGACCCGAGCAACGAGTACCCGAGCATTTTAGTGCTTGCCCATCACTACTTACAAATACTACGAGCAGCTATATGTTCAATTATATCCCGATGCAACTCCGACCATCAAAAACGACGAGAGAGGAGGTCCGCGGTTTCCTTACCACCTGGATGCCCCGCAAGCACAGAGTTATGATGTTCCTTGATTACTTTGCGGCACAGATCAGATAGTACAAATAATTTTCCTGAAGGGCAGGAGGCAGGGGCGTCCCCCTGAGCCTCCAACACCTCATCCTCCAGTTCAGGATAAAGAGACAAAATGACTACCCCTTTCTGTAATTTCAGGGCAGGGTTCTCATGGTCACCACCACCAGGGAAGCTCTGGGACAAAGCATCAGCCTTGACATTTTTGACCCCTGGACGAAAAGTGACAACAAAATTGAACCTAGTAAAAAACAGGGACCATCTGGCTTGCCTACGGTTATTATTATTATTTATTATTATTATTATTATTATTTATTATTATAGTGCCATTTATTCCATGGCACTTTACATGTGAAAAAGGGGTATACATACAAGAACAATTACAATAATCTTGAGCACAATGTGACAGCGACTGGTACAGGAGGAGCGAGGACCCTGCCCGCGAGGGCTCACAGACTACAAGGGATGGGTGAGGATACAGTAGGTGAGGGTCGAGCTGGTCGTGCAGCGGTATGGTGGAGCCGTGGTTACTGCAGGTTGTAGGCTTGTGGGAAGTGGTGGGTCTTCAGGCTCCTTTTGAAGGTGTCCACGGTCGATGAGAGTCTGATGTGTTGGGGTAGAGAGTTCCAGAGTAGGGGGGAAGCACGATAGAGATATCTTGTATGCGATTGTGGGAAGAGGAGATAAGAGGGGAGTAGAGAAGGAGATCTTCTGATGATCGGAGGTATGTACCGGGAGACTAGGTCACAGATGTATGGAGGAGACAGGTTGTGGATGGCTTTGTATGCCGTGGTTAGGGTTTTGAACTGGAGTCTCTGAGCAATGGGGAGCCAGTGATGGGATTGACAGAGGGGAGAGGGCGGGGAATAGCGGGGGGACAGGTGGATTAGTCGGGCAGCACAGTTTAGGATAGATTGGAGGGGTGCGAGAGTGTTGGAAGGGAGGCCACAGAGCAGGAGGTTGCAGTAGTCAAGGCGGGAGATGATGAGGGCATGCACTAGTGTTTTTGCAGATTCATGGTTGAGGAATGTGCGGATCCGGGAGATATTTTTAAGTTGGAGTCGGCAGGAAGTGGAAAGGGCTTGAATATGTGGTTTGAAGGAGAGTTCAGTACGGTTGAGACGTTTAGCTGACTGGAGATATGATAGGTTCTTATGGTCAGTAATAACATTAATAGGATGTACAGCTCCCTCCAACCAATGTCGCCATTCCTCGAACGCCAATTTGACCGCCAAAAGTTCCCTATAACCCACGTCATAATTTATCTCAGTCGAAGACAATTTTTTAGAAAAGAAGGCGCATGGACGCCATTTACCAGGGGACGAACCCTGAGACAACAAAGCCCCAACCCCGAAGCATTGACCTCCACAATAAAGGGTTGAGAAACATCATGTTTACTGAGTATAGGTGCAGTGGCAAAATGATTCTTTGAGGAAGAAAAAGCCTGGAGGGAAGCCTCTGACCATTTGGAAAAATCAGACCCCTTCTTAGTCATGTCAGTAAGGGGTTTCACAATAACAGAGTAATTTTGAATGAATTTCCTGTAAAAATTAGTAAAGCCCAGAAAACGTTGTAGGGCCTTCATGTTTTCGGGACGTTCCCAATCAAGGACTGCGCGGATCTTCTCCGCATCCATCCGAAAACCTGAAGATGACAAGTACCCCAAAAACTGCACCTCCTGAACAGCGAATACACACTTTTCTAGTTTGGCATAAAGATTATTATTATCCCTTAATATCTGGAGCACCTGCTTAACATGACCCCAATGAGTCTCAAAATCATGTGAATAAACCAAAATATCATCCAGATAGACCACCACAAACCTCCCCACCAAATGATGGAAAATATCATTTATGAAATGCTGGAATACCGCAGGTGCATTGGTCAAACCGAAAGACATAACCAGACTCTCAAAATGCCCTTCAGGGGTATTGAACGCTGTCTTCCATTCATCCTCTTCTCTGATTCTAACCAGATTGTAGGTTCCCCTGAAATCTAACTTGGAGAACACCTTAGCTCCCACAACCTGACTGAACAAATCAGGAATCAGAAGAAGAGGGTATGGATCACGGATGGTAATTTGATTTAATTCCCAGAAATCTAAACAGGGACGTAGACCGCCATCTTTTTCCTTCACAAAGAAGAACCCTGCAGCCACGGGCGGAGATGAGGGTCTGCTATGTCCCTTCTCCAGACTCTCAGCAATGAAATCCTTCATGGCTTGTCTCTCAGGGCCAGAACGATTATACAGTCTGGACTTTGGTAGTTTAGCTCCGGGGGTCAGGTTAATAGGGCTGTCATAAGCACGATGAGGAGGCAAATCCTGACACCCCCTCTCAGAAAAAAACGTCCTCAAAACAGAAAAGCAGGTAATATTTCAGTAGAGACAGTAGCAAGGGAAATATCTAAACAGTTCTCATGGCAGTAATCTCCCCATTCAATAATCTCTCCGGTTTGCCAATCCACCAACGGATTATGTTTAACAAGCCAAGGAATACCCAAAACAACAGGTGTGGGAAGATTGTCCAGAACATAGCAAGGGATGATTTCACAATGAACTGACCCCACCCTCAGTTTCACATTATGTACAATCTGAGTAAATGCTTTCTGTGCAAGTGGCGCTGAGTCAATGGCGAAGGTGGGAAAAGGTTCAGCTAAAGCACAGCAAGCAAGACCATGAGTTTTCACAAACTCAGCATCAACCATGCTGACCCCGGCTCCACTGTCAACAAACACAGAAATTTTTTCGGTTTTCCTCTCTAGCACCACCTCTGCTGTCTGGAGAAAGCGGAAACTGCAGTTTGGCCACAAATGTACCCCTTGTTTATCCAACTCCAAACTACCGAGAGTTAATTGAGTCTCCTTTTGTTTAAGAATTGAAGGATAAGCTCCAACAAAGTGTCCCTTTTTCCCACAAAAAAACGCGCCTTTTTTCTTGCAAATCTCTAGGGAGATGTATGATATAGAGACAACCCCCTAACTGCATGGGTTCCTCCACCTCCCCCCAGTAATGGTTCACCCCCAGACCACTCCCCTGGCAGAGGTATACAACCCAGGCAAGAAGGCCCCGGAGAAGGTGGTCGCACCCGTCTCTCCCGAAGGCGTCTATCAAGACATATGGCCAAAGACATGGCAGCCTCCAAGGACTGAGGAGTTTCATATACTGCCAAGGCATCTTTCAACCTTTCAGTAAGACCCGCACAAAATTGATTTCTAAGGGCTGAGTAGTTCCATTTGGAATCCGTTGATCCGTTGCCCATCTACGGAATTCCAAACTGTACGTTTCCACTGATCGAATCCCCTGCTGAAGGCGACGTAGCCTAGACTCACCAAGGCACTCGGTCAGGGTCATCATAGATGAGGGCCATGGCTCCGAAAAACCCTCCACAGACTGGAGACAAACCGAGTCCTGCGGTAACGAAAACGCCCATGACTGAGAATCTCCCTGCAGTAGAGAGATCACAATACCAACCCGTTGCTCCTCATTACCGGAGGAGTAAGGATGAAGTTTAAAATACAATTTGCATGCCTCCTTAATAGTGTTGAGCCTCCCCCGTAGTGTTCGAGTTCGGTTCGGTTCGTCGAACACCCGTGTGTTCGCCGAACTGTTCGTCGAACTGTTCGTCGAACACCTTCGAACACCGTTAAAACCAATGGCAGGCAAACAAAAACACATAGAAACACATAGAAAACACCTTCAAAGGTGTCCAAAAGCTGACAAACTGCTCAGAAGACACAACTAACACATTGAAAAGTGACAAGTACATATAGTCATGCGAAAAGAAAAGAGGTGGAGGAGTAAAAGGAGGGGGAGACACAGATATAGGCATGTCTTGCCCTTCTAAAATCCAAAAAGTGAGAAGCCGACACGGCCAGTCCGCTCCTGCCCGTGCCACCTCCGTGTCGCCGGATTTGTGCCAGAGCCGCGGTGAACCCTGACGGCCAGCCCCCCTCTCCCAATACTGGTGCCTGTCCGCTGGTGGGTCGAGCGAGCCCCCCTGTGGTGGAGGCAGCTCTAAGCTTTTTAATTTAAATTGTCTCTCTAATTTGAATGAATACACTTTAAATCCATTTACAAGGATCTATTGGAGGGCAAGTCTCATGCCAGCAGCCGCGTAATTCCAGCTCCGGTAGCGTCCACTAAAGCTGCTGCAGTTAAAAAGCTTTCATAAGGATCGAGCTCGGCTGTCCACCGCAAGGCATCCTACTGCCAGTCCCAGCCCCTATGCCTTGGGGTGCCTCCTGATGCTCTTCACTGAGTATCCCGTGGTCCGGAAGCATTTCCTTTGAAAAAATTAAGTGTCCAAACTACAGGTGGTGTAGCTTGCTTAACAGCCGGGATAATCCGCTGACTAGCAGACACTGCTACTAGGCACAAAGTATTTCCTGGGCTAGATGCAGTTAAAAATTTGTAATTAGATACTCTCGTTGGATGCTGAGAAAGCATTCCATAGAGTCTCCTGGCACGCCATATATGATTCTCTTAAAAAGCTTGGGGTAGGGGTCTAGGGGACCCTTTTATAGCCAAAATCACGGCCCTGTATCGAAATACGTCACCTAGGCTGAAGATGAATGGAACTGTAGCACCCTGAGGGCTCGGTTGCTACAGAGGTATTGCACCTCACCCAGAGGTGTGATATCTCACTCTCAGGTAAGGATGGAGTGTGGATCAGGACCCGACACCTGCATGCATTACACCACATTGCCGTGGGGCAGGGCGACCAATATGCCCCTGAGATGGGCACGACAGTCCCTGTCCCTGGCTGGAGTGGGGGGAGGGAACACTGAGGAAGGGGAACCCTGTAGTGCAGAAGCAGGGAGGAAGCAGTTCCTGGGTGCATTGAGAAGGGAGTATAAAAGGTGGGCACCATCTTAGTTCAGTGCAGAGAAGTCTGAGCAGAAGTGGCAGGGAGCAGGGGCTCTGCATGAGCTCTGCTCCGGAGGCGGGCCTAGTAACAGAGGCCCAGGCCTGGAAGAGGGAGAAGGAAGGAAGAGGAGCGGAGAAGGCTCCAGGAACGAGGAACGAAGGGATTCCAGGGGTGCGGACGGGCGAGTCGCCACCGCACGCCCGAATCCACCTGCATGGAGGGGTCAGGCCAAAGGGGGAGACCGGTCCCCGAAACTAGTGGAGGCAGGAAACGACCCTCAGCTAGAAACCGGAGGCTGTGACATTTTATGTGGCGCAGCCCCTCGCTACACCCGCTAGGAGGGCAGCACATAGGGTCAGGGAAACTGGCACCAAGTTTACCAAGAGGAGGCCCGAGGCAGCCGGACAGAAGGGTTGGTAAGAAAGGCCAGACAAAGGACACACAAAGGGGGTCCTGTGAAGCGCTCCAAAGTTATCTGGGAGTTGTCTGAGCCCCTCACCTGGTGAGCACAGTACGACGTGGGCAGCCGTTACCTGCAGACGTGGTCTGGATAATAAGAACTGTGAGTAAAGGCCCTGGACTGCATCACTGACTCCGTGTCGTTACTGCTGCTGCCCTGCACCATCACCCCCATCCTCCGCATACACTGCCCTGAGGCTATACTCCTCCCGTGGGGAGTTATGCTACGCTCTGCTGCACCCACAACACCAGCCTCAGCGGTCTGCCCTGCAGCGGCGGTTCACTCTGACCGCAATCCACGGGTGGCGTAGTCGGACATTTAAACATCAAAACCACATAAATAGTTCTGCCACTGGTTTGACCACCCTGAGCCACGGAACCGGGTCGCCGCCACGAAGACTACAACCACCAGCATCCACCAAAAAGGGTCCGGCTCCGGGTGTCCCAAGGCCCAGGGGGTGCGTCAGAACATTTTCATCACCTTTCACAATCACCAATGGGACAAGGCAGGGATGTCCTCTGTCCCCTCTCTTATACATCCTAGTGACGGAGCACCTGCTCTCATCAATTCGCCATAACCCCAATATTAGGTGGATTGAGGTGGGAGGCACCGAGTGCAAGTGCTCTCTATTTGCTGATGATGTCCTAGTATATATCACTCAATCACATATATCCATCCCTGCTGTTATGGCTGAAATAGATCACTTTGTTACATGGTAAAATTTTAAAATCAATGCAGCGAAGTCTGAGGCCCTCGATGTCTCCCTCCCTAAATCCATATAGGATTCCATCCAGTCCAACTTTCCCTTTGCCTGGCCCTCACAGGGTATCAAATACTTAGGAATTCCTATTCATAGAGACCTCTCCCATCTATGTTATCTTAATTTTGGGCCCTTTATTGAACAATTCCATACAGACCACGGTTGGCAAGTTAGAACTGTAAGATTCACTACGTGAACCACTGGTGTTTTGTGGAAAAGCACATGTACACTGTGTTCCAAATTATTATGCAAAAAGTGTTTAGGAGTGATAAGGGAAGAATTTGTTTGTTTGTCAGTTAAACTCATTGATGGTGATGTGTGTCAGGGCTCTTTATATCACTGTAAGCAATTGCAGACACCTGTGCTAATTAGTTTGGCAGGTGTGTCCAATGAAAGGCAAGACTACTTAAGAAGGCTCTCTCACATTATTAAGCAGCCTACATTTTCTGCCAAAATGGGAAAGAAAAAGGATGTGTCGGCTGCTGAGAAGCAACAAATTGTGGAGTGTTTAGGTCAAGGCATGACTACAATCAACATTGTGCGATGATCAGGATGAAGTGTCTTGGCAATCAAGAAGTATGTAGCTGATTCACAGTACACACGTGTGCGTGCTGATAAGGGCAAATTGAGGACTCTTTCCTACAGGCAATTACGTCAGGTTAAAAGAGCAGCGGCAAAAAAGCCTTGTCATAGCAGCAGACACGTTTTTGAAGCTGCTGGTGCCTCCAACGTCCCCCGAACAACAAGATGCAGGGTCCTTCAGAGGTTTGCAGCTGTGCATATGCCATCCTGTCGACCTCCTCTATCCACTTCACACAAGCAGAAACGGCTCCAGTGGGCCAAACATTACATGAAGACTGATTTCAAAACTGTTTTGTTCACGGATGAGTGCCGTGCAGCGCTCGATGGTCCAGATGGATGGAGTGGAGGATGGCTGGTTGATGGACACCCCAGGCAAACACGGCTACAGCGCCAACAAGGAGGAGGTGGAGTAATGTTTTGGGCTGGAATCATGGGGAGAGGGATTGTCGGCCCCTTTAGGATCCCTGAAGGCGCTAAAGATGAACTCCATAATGTATGTGGATTTTCTCAAACAGCACTTCCTGCCATGGTTCAAGAAGAAGAACCATGTATTTCACAGCAAGATCATTTTTTTGCATGATAATGCACCATCTCATGCTGCACATAAAACATCTGCATCTCTGGCTGATATGGGCATAAAAGGGGACAAACTTATGGTGTGACCCCCATGCTCCCCTGACCTCTACCCCATTCAGAACCTTTGGAGCATCATTAAAAGGAGTGTCTATGATGGCGGGAGGCAGTTCACATCTAAGCAACAGCTCTGGGAGGGTATTCTGTCCTCATGCAAAACAATTGAAGCAGAAACCATCCAAAACCTGACAAATTCAATGGACGAGAGAATTCAGAAGCTCCTTTCGAACAAGGGGTCCTATGTGAAAATGTAACATCACCTAGAATAAAGTTTTGAGTTGAAAACTGTTTGATTTCAGTTTCTAATAACCTGCTAATGCTTATAATTTCAAAAATGACCATTTTTTTGGTCTTTATTAAAATGAAAAGGTTGATCGAAAAGTTTGGGGGATCTAAGAGTGTGGCAACCCAGTAGTCATGATTACTTCGAATTCTGACAATATGAGGGTCATGTTGCAGGTAGTGCAGCAAGAAGGCACTTATGTGTCTTGCGCATCTCGGAGCCCCAAAATTATTTTCCGGGCTAGATGCAGCTAAAAATTATTATTAATTTTAAATCTGGTGGAGCTTAGTATAGATGGCCTAATAGGATCAGTGCTGCACACTGCTACAAAGCCCAAATTATTTTCCAGCCAAGATACAGATAAACATGATTAGTAATTTTAAATCTGGTGGAGCTTAGTATAGATGGCCTAATAGAATCAGTGCTGCACACTGCTACAAAGCCCAAATTATTTTCCAGTCAAGATACAGATAAACATGATTAGTCATTTGAAAGCTTAAAACGATTGGTAGGGTGATTTTAACCAATCATCAAGCTTTTACTCTCCCCAGGATGACACAGGGGTAGAAAAGTCGTTTCGGATCCATGATTTGTTCATCTTTATGAACGTGAGTCTGTCTACATTATCAGTGGAGAGCCGCGTGCGCTTATCTGTCAGCACACCACCAGCAGCGCTGAACACACGTTCAGACAGAACGCTGGCTGCGGGGCATGACAAGATCTCCAAGGCGTAAGTGGCTAGCTCCGGCCATTTATCCAGATTGGAAGCCCAAAAAGAGCAAGGGTCCAGTGACACAGTCATGGCTTCAATGTTTACTTGGAGATACTCCTGTACCATCGTCTCTAGGCGTTGACTATGTGTCAGACTTCTTGTCTCCTGTGGCCTTGCAAAGGATGGGCTAAAAAAGTGGTGAAATGATTCCGCAAAATTGATGTTACCAGGAGATACTGTGGTTCTGTTACGGTTTGAGTGCTGAACACTTGACGGTCCCACGGTTGGCAAGTTGGAACTGTGAGATTCACTACGTGCACCACTGGTGTTTTGTGGAAAAGCACATGTAAGATTCTGCAACAGTCTCTGCTGATACTCCTGCATGCGTGCATCCCTTTCTATGGCAGGAATAATTTCTGCAAATTTACTTTTGTACCGGGGATCTAACAGTGTGGCAACCCAGTAGTCAGGATTATTTCTAATTCTCACAATTCGAGGGTCATGTTGCAGGTAGTGCAGCAAGAAGGCACTCGTGTGTTGCGCATCCAGGAGCACCAAGTCCCTGTTGTGTTGGTAGCGAGGTAACAATCATGCTTCCTTCCTCTGTCCTCTCCCCCCAACCTCGCACAACAGAAATGTGATTAAGGTCTCCCTCATCTGATGAGTCTTCCATCAGTTCGTCCTCCACTTCTTCCTGGGCTCCTGCACCTTCCTCACTAGTTTGGCTGCTACCATGCGCCCTGGTAAAACCATCTCCCCCACCCTCACATGCTTGCCGCCTTGGTGCTGCCGACCGTCTGGACCTTGCAGATGTTAGCCCTTCCGCATACAACTCCTCCTCCTCTACTTCCTCCACCTCCTCTTGTGCCACCACCTGACTCCGAATTCTGTTTAACATGTGCTCCAGCATGTAAATCACCGGAATAGTCATGCTGATAATGGCATCGTCAGCACTAAACATCTTCGTCGCCATTTCAAAACTGTGCAGAAGGGTGCATAGGTCCCTGATCTGAGACCACTCCTCCAGCATGATTTGCCCCACCTCCGGATCTCGTTGGCCCAGGCTATACGTCAGAACGTATTGCACCAGGGCTTGTCGGTGCTGCCACAGTCGCTGCAACATGTGCAGAGTTGAATTCCACCGGGTAGGCACATCGCATTTTAGCCGGTGAAGTGGCAGGCCCAACGACTTCTGTAGAGATGTAAGTCGCTGAGCTGCGGGATGCGAACGGCAGAAGTGAGCACACAGCGACCGTGCCCTCTGCAGAAGGCCATCTAGTCTGGGATAGTGGGCTAAAAATTGCTGGACAACCAGGTTCAACACGTGAGCCATACAAGGCACGTGTGTGACATTGCCCCGGCGAAGGGCCGCACCCAGGTTTGCAGCATTGTCGCACACGGCCTTCCCTGGTTTCAGGTCCAGTGGAGACAACCATTCATGAAATTGGTTCTCCAGAGCTGACCACAACTCCTCAGCTGTGTGACTCACATTTCCCAGACATTTCAATGTAAAAACCGCCTGATGACGTTGAGCCCTACTGCCAGCATAGTAAGGAGGTGTGCAGGATCCCTTCTGCGCAGTTAGAAAGCTTGTGGCATGACCAGACAGGCTTTGGGTGCAGGTGGAAGACCGAGAGGAGGTTGAGGAGGCAGAAGCAGTGGAGGAACTTTGACATAAAGAGGATTGACGCACAACTCGTGGGGACGGCAAGACTTGGACAGCAGCCCCTTGTCCTGCTGTCACCATAGTTACCCAGTGCCCAGTCAGCGACATGTAATGCCCCTGTCCATGCCTACTCGTCCAAGTGTCTGTGGTGAAATGCACCCTGTCACACACAGAGTTTCTCAAAGAAGCGGTGATGTTGTGTGCGACATGCTGGTGGAGCGCAGGCACACCTTTCTTTGAGAAGTAGTGCCGACTGGGCATCTGGTACTGGGGCACTGCGACGGACATAAGGTCTCGAAAATCCTCTGTGTCCACCAGGCGGAAAGGCAGCATTTCTGTAGCCAAGAGCTTGCAGATGGTGAAATTCAACCTCTTAGCTTTCTCATGGCTAGGAGGAAATGGTCTTTTACTTGTCCACATCTGAGGGACCGAGGGCTGGCTATTGTGCTTAGACGGGGTTGATAAGGGTGTCCCCGGCAAACTGCCGGTCTGTGAGGAAGATGCAGGCGGACATGTTAAGTTGCCTTGATCCAAAGGTGGTGCTATCGATGTCGGACAGCGCTCAACACCAGCTGGTGTTGCCACCTCCAAAGAAAATGATGACCTGCCAATCACGCTGGCTGTTGCGGGTAAAGAGGTGGCAGGTCTGCGCCCCAAAACAGGTGTGACTGCTGTCCCCCCAGTCACAGAGGATGAAGAGGCCGCGGATGCACAAGATATGGCAGACGGTGGTTGGCCCGGCCGGCTAGGCCGCATTGTAGCACACTGAGCTTCCCACTGCAACTTATGCTTCATGTCCATGTGCCGGTTCATGCATGAAGTACTCAAACTATGTATTTTTTGGCCTCTACTTAGCTTTTGCTGACAAATGTTACAGATAACACGAGTTGGGTCATCTTTATCGATCTGAAAAAATGCCCAGGCTATGCAAGGCTTAGCACCCATGCGACCTGAAGAGCCACCACAACTTGTGGTGAGAGGCAGAGTTGTGTTTGAGGATGCAGTTGTTGACGTGCTTCCAGTACTACGTCTCTGTCCAGGAAGGCGCAACCTGACCTCGTCGTCACTAGCATCTTCCTCCACCTCCTCTGCTGACCTCATCTCTTGGCTGACTGTGGGTTGACAGTAAGTGGGATCTCCAACCTCATCATCATCACCCTGTGCGTTATCACACCCGTCGTCCTCAGAGCCAACCTGTTCCTGCCGTGACAAAAAACTAAAGTTGTCGCTCCAATCAGGTATTTGAGTCTCATCATCGTCTTCCTCATTGTCTCCACCAACAGGAGTTACAGTTTGGGAATGAGGGTCTACATTATGGTCAGAACCTTCTGCGTCTGGTCCTGGATCCAACTCATAAAGATTCTGGGCATCAGTGCAGATCATTTCCTCGTCTGGATTCACAGAAGCGCTGGAGCCGACCTCTGATTCCCAGGCTATAGTATGAGTAAACAGCTCTGCAAACTCAACCATCTGTTCTACCTCATACTCAGATGGGCAGCTGGAGATTTGGGAGCTGTGAGGAAGCAAGTGCGATTGGGGTGACACCTTTGAGGACTGGAGTATTTGTGATGTTGAAGTTGATGTGGAGGAGAGCCCACTTAAAGGAGCACTTGATATCCGTTGAAGCACCTGCTGTTTTTGTGCCTCATCTGGAATTTGTAGCGATTGTCGTGGCCGTAAGAAAGGGATCTTATCACATTGTCCGCTAAAAGAAGTAGACATTTTAGTTTGGCTGGAAGATGGTCTTTCTTCTGCAGATGTTACTGTTGCTTTAACACCTACTCCACGGACACAACCTTTTTTCCCCTTCCCAACACGCCTATTCCCCTTTCCACCAGCAGCAGGCCTTTTTCCACTCATTTTGGTGGTTAACTAATTCACAACTCTGGAGTTGTTTGCACAAAAAAACAATGGATGGGAACCGAGCAGAGCTGAGTGGCCAAACTGTGGTATTAGGCCAAAACTATTGGCTGGGTTAGATGCAGAAAAAAATTATATTCAATTTGCAACCTGATGGAGGTCAGTATAGATGGACTAATAGAGAAAGTCCCACACACAGCTAGAAGCCCAAATATTTTTTCAGAGGTAGATGCAGAAAAAAAATATATTCAGTTTGCAACCTGATGGAGGTCAGTATAGATGGACTAATAGAACAAGTCCCACACACAGCTAGAAGCCCAAATATTTTTTCAGAGGTAGATGCAGATAAAAATTATTTTTAATTTGCAACCTGATGGAGGTCAGTATAGATGGACTAATAGACCAAGTCCCACACACCGCTAGAAGGCCAAATATTTTTTCAGAGCTAGATGCAGACAAAAAATTATTTTCAGTTTGCAACCTGATGGAGGTCAGTATAGATGGACTAATAGAACAAGTCCCACACACTGCTAGAAGCCCAAATATTTTTTCAGAGCTAGATGCAGAAAAAAATATATTCAGTTTGCAACCTGATGGAGGTCAGTATAGATGGACTAATAGAACAAGTCCCACACACAGCTAGAAGCCCAAATATTTTTTCAGAGGTAGATGCAGATAAAAAATATATTCAGTTTGCAACCTGATGGAGGTCTGTATAGATGGATTAATAGAACAAGTCCCACACACAGCTAGAAGCCCAATATTTTTTCAGAGGTAGATGCAGAAAATAAATATATTCAGTTTGCAACCTGATGGAGGTCAGTATAGATGGACTAATAGAACAAGTCCCACACACAGCTAGAAGCCCAAATATTTTTTCAGAGGTAGATGCAGAAAAAAATTATATTCAGTTTGCAACCTGATGGAGGTCTGTATAGATGGACTAATAGAACAAGTCCCACACACTGCTAGAAGCCCAAATATTTTTTCAGAGGTAGATGCAGAAAAAAATTATATTCAGTTTGCAACCTGATGGAGGTCTGTATAGATGGATTAATAGAACAAGTCCCACACACAGCTATAAGCCCATTATTTTTTTCAGAGGTAGATGCAGAAAAAAAATATATTCAGTTTGCAACCTGATGGAGGTCAGTATAGATGGACTAATAGAGAAAGTCCCACACACTGCTAGAAGGCCAAATATTTTTTCAGAGCTAGATGCAGACAAAAAATTATTTTTAATTTGCAGTCTGATGGAGGTCAGTATAGATGGACTAATAGAGAAAGTCCCACACACTGCTAGAAGGCCAAATATTTTTTCAGAGCTAGATGCAGACAAAAAATTATTTTTAATTTGCAACCTGATGGAGGTCAGTGTAGATGGACTAATAGACCAAGTCCCACACACAGCTAGAAGCCCAAATATTTTTTCAGAGCTAGATGCAGAAAAAAATTATATTCAGTTTGCAACCTGATGGAGGTCAGTATAGATGGACTAATAGAACAAGTCCCACACACAGCTAGAAGCCCAATATTTTTTCAGAGGTAGATGCAGAAAAAAATATATTCAGTTTGCAACCTGATGGAGGTCTGTATAGATGGATTAATATAACAAGTCCCACACACAGCTAGAAGCCCAATATTTTTTCAGAGGTAGATGCAGAAAAAATTATATTCAGTTTGCAACCTGATGGAGGTCAGTATAGATGGACTAATAGAGAAAGTCCCACACACAGCTAGAAGCCCAAATATTTTTTCAGAGCTAGATGCAGAAAAAAATTATATTCAGTTTGCAACCTGATGGAGGTCAGTATAGATGGACTAATAGAATGATGCTATGCCCAAAAGATTTTACTTCACTAGGTGCAGTAAAAAAATTGGTATTCTATACTCAGGTGGTATATCTTGCAACACAGATAGGCTACTCCACTGACTAACACACTCTGCAATAGGCCAAAAAGGATTAGCTTTGCTAGATTCAGCCAAATGCTGTGAAAAAAACTTGCACAGCACTGGCACAGACCTGCCTGGCAAAAAGTGATAGGAACTGATGTAACCTAGTCCTGAAAAGGACTCCAATTACAATTAGTCTTTACTCCCACAATCTATCTATTTAAGAGCACAGACCTGCCTGATAAAAGTCGTAGGAAATGCTGTAACCTAGTCCTTAAAAGGACTGCAATCACAACTATTCCCTACTCCCAAGCTATCTGTATATTTGTGCGAAAATTGGCTTGAAATTAACAAGGTATAGCGCACACAGCAACAGCGGTGCCGTCTAACACGCAGCTGCAGCAGTGAGAAAATGGTGGCGACGGGGAAAATGGCTTGGTCTTATAGGGCAAGGACATGTGACATACACTGCCAATGACACATGCCCTTGCTTGTGTGAAGAAAAGCACTTCGCTCCGTGTGTGCGCTGCTGATAGGCTGACAGATTGCACCTCCCCACTGTAAATGCGGGAAAGAGAAAAAAAAATGGAGATCTTCATTGTTCCTGCAGAGATCCATCCCCTGCCCCTCCCCCCACCCCGCTGTACACTCAAACTGCGTATTAACATTAATTTTCATCATTACTGAGAAAAAATCCAGTTATGATTTTGGTGCACGAACAGTTATCGAACATAACCTCGAACAGCCGAATTTTTCTCAAATTGTTCGTGTTCGCCGAACGGCTCGAACACCGCCCAAAACAGCTCGAATTTGAGATTGGCGAACAGTTCGAGTAGAACAACGCTCATCTCTACTCCTTAATCACAAAAAACTTGTCCCTACCTCCTGAAAACCTGTCCAAAAGGGCAACCTTGGGTTCAGGCTGGACAGGCCTACCTGCAGAGACCCCCATATTGGTAACCTGTAAGCGCTAATGCTGCTGCTGTACCTCACCACGGAGGTCATTCACCTCCAGAGACAGACGGAGGAAATGCTCTGCAACTGAACCCATACCAAGGGAGAAAGGAAAGGTGCACGCCCAAAAACACACAAAGAAAAAACAGAATGTCAGTTCCCTTTTTTTTTTTTCCTTTTCAAAACATGCTCGGCCGGCTATAATATCACGCCAGGTGTGGGAAAGACTTAGTGTAACACAGAGGGAAAAGGGAAAGGAAGCCCAGACACTAGGGAAAGGGGGGAAGTGGAGACCTCCTAGTCTGGCCTAGCGTCACCCTGTCAACTACCGTCCCTATATTGCCTCCTCAGCAATCGCTGCAAGTGAGCCTCGTCCTATTCTCCCTGGTGTATGGCTACGGCTAGGGATGGATGGAGATGAGCACTAGTCAACCTCCACTAAGCTCTATAGACAACAAGGGTGGACAAAACAGGGGAAATGGCTTAGCTTTAGATGAACTCCAAATAAGCACACGGCCTCAAGCTCCAGAGAGGACGAAGTACTGCTCCTGCTAAGCTTCACAAGTAGAAATGAATATAGCTGGCGACTCCCTCTCAGACACACCAGGTATATATACACCCAGGCCAGAGAGCTAATTAGCAAGAGAGAGGTAGCCGTTCAGTCCTAAAGACAGTTTATTAGATAAGAAGCTGTCTACAATGCCAAGCGTAGAGGTCTCCTTCAACCCACATCAGGGCGACTGTCTGTCACCTCTGACACACCCGTGATAGTACCCCCCCTCTACGAGTGGCCTCCGGACACTCAGGACCGGGTTTCTCAGGAAAAGAGGTGTGGAATGAGCGAACCAATCTGGGAGCGTTCACCTGAGACGCTGAAACCCACATCCTCTCCTCTGGACCATAGCCTTTCCAGTGCACCAAGTATACTATATGGAGGACTATGGGGAATGCATTATGCTATATGGAGGACTATGGGGAGTGCATTATATTATATGGAGGACTATGGGGAGTGCATTTTACTATATGGAGGACTATGGGGAGTATAATATACTATATGGAGGACTATGGGGGTGCATTATACTGTATGGAGAACTATGGGGAGTGCAATATACTATATGGAGGACTATGGGGAGTATATTATACTATATGGAGGACTATGGAGTGTGCATTATACTATATGGAGGACTATGGGGAGTGCATTATACTATATGGAGGACTGTGGGGAACGCATTTTGCTATATGGAGTACTATGGGGACTACATTATGCTATATGGAGGACTATGGGATGTGCATTATACTGTATGGAGGACTATGGGGAGTGCATTATACTATATGGATGACTATGGGGAGGGTATTATACTATATGGAAGACTATGGATTGCATTATACTCCATGGAGGACTATGGGGAGTATATTATACTGTATGGAGGCTTATGGGCAGTGTAATATACTTTATGGAGGACTATGGGGTTTGTATTATACTATATGGAGAACTATGGGGAGTGAATTATACTATACGGAAGGTTATGTGAGGCCCATTATACTGCATGGAGGGCTCTGTGGGGGTCACAGTTGGGGGATCATACTGTGTTGGGGTCACCATTAGTGATGAGCGAGCATGCTCGCCACTATTCGTAACTCGCCTGAGCATCACAGTGCTCGAGATGCTCGTTACTCGGTGAGTATTTTTTGAATGTTCGGTTGGGAGGTCGAGTCCCCACCCCGCATGTTTGGCACATTTTATAGAGCCTATTAACATGCAGGGATTGCCTGACACTCACTGTAATGCCGTAGCCATGTTGGTTGTGGCATTACAGTGATTGGCTGGCCGCACAGCATCAACGGGTCCCGGGTCTTATATAGATTCGGGACCCTATACTCGTCACAGTCTACCGGTCAAAGACACAGAGTAGGGAGATCTGCAGCTGAGCGAGGGAGAGAATTGGCGCTTATTTTAGGTAGGTATTCCACACCACTATTATTAATCTACTCTAACAGTCCGTGTAAGGGCTCATTGTGATGAATGTTACTCCTGCTGATAGCACTAGTTAGGCAGAGTTTGTGGAGAGCTATTATAGTACAGAATAGGGTCCATTGCACGCTCTTTCTGCTGCTGGAACTCCTAGCAATAGCCCTAGATATCATGGTTGAAATATTCTTTTTGCTTTTAATCCTGCTAATTTTGGTGAAAAGCAATATAATACATCATTTTTACGGCTCCATTTGCTTATTAGCAGCATACGGCCAGATTTGGTTGATTTGAATAGCATTGCTGTATTGTGGAAGCAGAGAAACTTGTCCATCATCTCAGGTGGTCAAATATTACTGCAGTATTAATCCTGATTTTTTTTGGAAGCTGCAAAATATTATACTCCATTTAAAGTCTGCTACTTATGTGTCCAAAGTATACCCACACTTGTTCGCTGATCAATAGCATCGCTATACCGTGACAGGGCAAAAAAATTGGTCATCAGACAGGATCAAATCCTGCGGTATTAATCCTGATTATTTTTACAAGCTGCAAAATATTATACTGCATTTAATGTCTGTTGCTTGTATGTCAAGAATATATTTACACTTGTTCGCTGACCAATAGCATCGCTATACCATGACGGAGCAAAAAAAGATCAGACGTGATCAAACACTGCGGTATTAATCCTGATTTTTTTCGTAAGTTGCAATATATTACACTCCATTTAAAATGGGCAAGTCGCGTGGCAAGGGACGGGGAAGTGGACGTGATGCTGATGGCGCACGCAGAGGCCGAGGCCATGGGCAAGATGAAACTGTGCCTGCTGAGGGAGCACAACAAACACCCACATCATGTCGAAGTACCTTCCTGTCCCAATTTCGGGGGGGGGGGCAGCGTAACACCACTTTTGAAGGCAGAGCAGTGTGAAAAGGTTGTTGGTTGGATAGCAGATAATGCTTCCAGTCACTTAGCCACCACCAGCACCACCCTGTCTTCCACACGGCCAAGTCTCAGTAGTCGTCAGTCTGAACCGCATATTCCTCACCCTGATCCTCCTCCCTCCCACCATGCCGAGTGCCCGGAGACAACTGATCCCACACTTGGACACTCCGAAGAGCTGTTCACATTTCCATTCATAGATGCGGGCCTCTCGCTCGGTCCGCTTCAAGCGGGGCAAGAGGTGATCGCATGTAGTGATGCCCAAATATTTGAGTGGCCACGGTCACACGAAGGCGACGGTGGGAAAGTGCAATTGCTGTCGCAAGAGGTGGATGATAATGATGAGACACAATTGCCAGCAAGTCAGGAGGAGGACCAGGGTGCGTACATGGAAGACGAGGTGGTGGACGATGAAGCCACTGACCCAACCTGGCAAGGTGACATGCATTGCGAGGACAGCAGCACAGAGGAGGGGGGGAGACGTAGCACTACAACAGGCAGGAACAAGCGGGGGGGGTGGCCACAGACAAAAGGCGGGCAACTGTTCCCCAAAACACCAATACGAGGGAAGTTGCCAGTCCAACTGCTAGGTCTTCCCGAGCCTAGTTCTTTTATAAAAACTGTCTAGTTAACCCCAAAAGGCCATTTGCAACATCTGCCATGCCAGCATCAGCAGGGGCAGCAAAACTACCAGCCTGACCACCACCAGCATGCTCAGGCACATGATAGCAAAGCACCAACTAATTGGACCGAATGCCAGGGTCCAGAAACAGTGTCTGCTGATGACACCACTGCCTCATCCCCTGTTGTACGTGCACAGCAAGCCTCCGTCCATGATGCAGGCGAAGATTCCTCTCACCCTGCACCTGTCGTTACACACTTGCAACCATCACCATCAGCAACCTCGTCCTTGTCCCAGTGCAGCGTTAAGTTGTCCCTACCCCAGTCCTTTGATTGCAAGTGCAAATACGCAGTCAATTACCCACAGTCCACAACACTTAGCTGCCACATTTCTCATATGCTTGCGCTGGAAATGTTGCCTTTTAGGCTCAAGGAGATGCAAGATTTCTGCATTCTCATGGCGGCGGCCATTCCTCAGTACTCTGTCCACAGCTGCCACTATTTCTCCTGGTGTGCCGTCCCTGTCTTACACAAGCACGTGTCCCAGAACATTACCCGTGCCCTCAACAAAGTAGTTACTTGGAAGGTCCACCTAACCATGGACATGTGGACAAGTGCTTGTGGCCAGGGCTGGTACATCACACTGACGGCACACGGGGTTAATATTATGAAATCCGGGACCCAGTCGGACCCTGGGACGGAACACTTCCTATCGACACTGAAGATTGCGGGCCCTGGGTCAATCAGGGTTGCCCCCATATTCTACAGCTCCTGCACATCCTCCACTCTGCCTCCATATCCAAAATGACCACATCAGTCAGAAGCTGGAAGCACTGCATCACTGCCTTGGCCAAGTGGCAACAGGCTGTGCTGAAGCTAATATGCTTAGGTGACAAACAGCACACTGCTGCAGAGTTGTTGAAAGCTGTAATAGAGCAGGCAGATATGTGGTTATCACGGCTGAACCTACAGCCAGGCATGTTCATTTGTGACAATGGCCAGAACCTGGTGGCGGCTGTGAAGCTTGGCAACCTCACACACGCACCATGCCTAGCCCAAGTGTTCAACCTAGTGGTTCAGCAGTTTCTCATAACCTACCTGGATCTGCCTGAGCAGTTTGTGAAAGTACGCCGCATGTGTGCCCATTTCAGAAAGTCAGCTACAGCTTCCGCCGCCCTCGCCGTGCTTCAGCAGCATTTGCAGCTTCCAGCTCACCAACTGGTGTGCGATGTCACCATGCATTGGAACTCAACGTTGCATATGTTGGGAAGCATTGTCTGTCTGTCACATCTGACACACCCGTGACATCTAGTCAGGGATTATTGTATTATACTCCGTGCTGAAAAAAAAATTATATTCCCTATTGATTACACTGTTAGCTGCTTTTAAACTATGGACAGGTGCTAGATTGTATTATCAGCTGGAAATGAGTGTTCATTCTGGATGTGTCTGATCATGTCTCACGCACCACATGGTCAGATGAGGTAGTAAAATGTTAAAATTACATTTACTGGTGAATGCATTTTTCACTGTTGAAAGAAAAGAGTACACAGACATTACAGCCGGGATCAAAGCTGATTCTTTTTGTGAGATAAAGCATTTACCTGTCTGTTTTTAAACAAGGTTTTACTTCAAAGAAAGAATCAGCTGTGACCCCCTGCTGTAATGTCTGTATACTCTCCTGTGTCCTCCCCTGCTGTAATGTCTGTATACTCTCCTGCGTCCTCCTCTGCTGTAATGTCTGTATACTCTCCTGTGTCCTCCCCTGCTGTAATGTCTGTATACTCTCCTGTGTCCTCCCCTGTTGTAATGTCTGTATACTCTCCTGCGTCCTCCTCTGCTGTAATGTCTGTATACTCTCCTGCGTCCTCCTCTGCTGTAATGTCTGTATACTCTCCTGTGTCCTCCCCTGCTGTAATGTCTGTATACTCTCCTGCGTCCTCCTCTGCTGTAATGTCTGTATACTCTCCTGTGTCCTCCCCTGCTGTAATGTCTGTATACTCTCCTGCGTCCTCCCCTGCTGTAATGTCTGTATACTCTCCTGTGTCCTCCCTTGCTGTAATGTCTGTATACTCTCCTGCGTCCTCCTCTGCTGTAATGTCTGTATACTCTCCTGTGTCCTCCCCTGCTGTAATGTCTGTATACTCTCCTGTGTCCTCCCCTGCTGTAATGTCTGTATACTCTCCTGTGTCCTCCCCTGCTGTAATGTCTGTATACTCTCCTGTGTCCTCCCCTGTTGTAATGTCTGTATACTCTCCTGTGTCCTCCCCTGTTGTAATGTCTGTATACTCTCCTGTGTCCTCCCCTGTTGTAATGTCTGTATACTCTCCTGTGTCCTCCCCTGCTGTAATGTCTGTATACTCTACTGCGTCCTTCTCTGCTGTAATGTCTGTATACTCTCCTGTGTCCTCCTCTGCTGTAATGTCTGTATACTCTCCTGTGTCCTCCCCTGCTGTAATTTCTGTATACTCTCCTGCGTCCTCCTCTGCTGTAATGTCTGTATACTCTCCTGTGTCCTCCTCTGCTGTAATGTCTGTATACTCTCCTGTGTCCTCCCCTGCTGTAATTTCTGTATACTCTCCTGCGTCCTCCTCTGCTGTAATGTCTGTATACTCTCCTGTGTCCTCCTCTGCTGTAATGTCTGTATACTCTCCTGTGTCCTCCCCTGCTGTAATTTCTGTATACTCTCCTGCGTCCTCCTCTGCTGTAATGTCTGTATACCCTCCTGTGCTCCCCTGCTGTAATGTCTGTATACTCTCCTGTGTCCTCCACTGCTGTAATGTCTGTATACTCTCCTGCGTCCTCCCCTGCTGTAATGTCTGTATACTCTCCTGTGTCCTCCCCTGCTGTAATGTCTGTATACTCTCCTGTGTCCTCCCCTGCTGTAATGTCTGTATACTCTCCTGCATCCTCCTCTGCTGTAATGTCTGTATACTCTCCTGCGTCCTCCTCTGCTGTAATGTCTGTATACTCTCCTGCGTCCTCCTCTGCTGTAATGTCTGTATACTCTCCTGTGTCCTCCTCTGCTGTAATGTCTGTATACTCTCCTGTGTCCTCCTCTGCTGTAATGTCTGTATACTCTCCTGCGTCCTCCCCTGCTGTAATGTCTGTATACTCTCCTGTGTCCTCCTCTGCTGTAATGTCTGTATACTCTCCTGCGTCCTCCTCTGCTGTAATGTCTGTATACTCTCCTGTGTCCTCCCCTGCTGTAATTTCTGTATACTCTCCTGTGTCCTCCCCTGCTGTAATGTCTGTATACTCTCCTGCGTCCTCCCCTGCTGTAATGTCTGTATACTCTCCTGCGTCCTCCTCTGCTGTAATGTCTGTATACTCTCCTGTGTCCTCCCCTGCTGTAATTTCTGTATACTCTCCTGCGTCCTCCCCTGCTGTAATGTCTGTATACTCTCCTGCGTCCTCCCCTGCTGTAATGTCTGTATACTCTCCTGCGTCCTCCTCTGCTGTAATGTCTGTATACTCTCCTGCGTCCTCCTCTGCTGTAATGTCTGTTTACTCTCCTGTGTCCTCCCCTGCTGTAATGTCTGTATACTCTCTTGCGCCCTCCTCTGCTGTAATGTCTGTATACTCTCCTGCGTCCCCCCCTGCTGTAATGTCTGTATACTCTCCTGCGTCCTCCCCTGCTGTAATGTCTGTATACTCTCCTGCGTCCTCCCCTGCTGTAATTTCTGTATACTCTCCTGTGTCCTCCTCTGCTGTAATGTCTGTATACTCTCCTGTGTCCTCCCCTGCTGTAATTTCTGTATACTCTCCTGTGTCCTCCTCTGCTGTAATGTCTGTATACTCACCTGTGTCCTCCCCTGCTGTAATGTCTGTATACTCTCCTGTGTCCTCCTCTGCTGTAATGTCTGTATACTCTCCTGTGTCCTCCCCTGCTGTAATGTCTGTATACTCTCCTGTGTCCTCCCCTGCTGTAATTTCTGTATACTCTCCTGTGTCCTCCTCTGCTGTAATGTCTGTATACTCTCCTGTGTCCTCCCATGCTGTAATGTCTGTATACTCTCCTGTGTCCTCCTCTGCTGTAATGTCTGTATACTCTCCTGTGTCCTCCCATGCTGTAATGTCTGTATACTCTCCTGTGTCCTCCTCTGCTGTAATGTCTGTATACTCTCCTGTGTCCTCCTCTGCTGTAATGTCTGTATACTCTCCTGCGTCCTACCCTGCTGTAATGTCTGTATACTCTCCTGTGTCCTCCCCTGCTGTAATTTCTGTATACTCTCCTGCGTCCTCCTCTGCTGTAATGTCTGTATACTCTCCTGCGTCCTCCTCTGCTGTAATGTCTGTATACTCTCCTGTGTCCTCCTCTGCTGTAATGTCTGTATACTCTCCTGCGTCCTCCTCTGCTGTAATGTCTGTATACTCTCCTGTGTCCTCCCCTGCTGTAATGTCTGTATACTCTCCTGTGTCCTCCTCTGCTGTAATGTCTGTATACTCTCCTGCGTCCTCCCCTGCTGTAATGTCTGTATA
This sequence comes from Phyllobates terribilis, assembly GCF_046119375.1. Classification (NCBI taxonomy): domain Eukaryota; kingdom Metazoa; phylum Chordata; class Amphibia; order Anura; family Dendrobatidae; genus Phyllobates; species Phyllobates terribilis. The sequence goes on from NW_027362764.1 coordinate 782,761,666, forward strand.
CTCTCCTGCGTCCTCCTCTGCTGTAATGTCTGTATACTCTCCTGTGTCCTCCCCTGCTGTAATTTCTGTATACTCTCCTGTGTCCTCCCCTGCTGTAATGTCTGTATACTCTCCTGCGTCCTCCCCTGCTGTAATGTCTGTATACTCTCCTGCGTCCTCCTCTGCTGTAATGTCTGTATACTCTCCTGTGTCCTCCCCTGCTGTAATTTCTGTATACTCTCCTGCGTCCTCCCCTGCTGTAATGTCTGTATACTCTCCTGCGTCCTCCCCTGCTGTAATGTCTGTATACTCTCCTGCGTCCTCCTCTGCTGTAATGTCTGTATACTCTCCTGTGTCCTCCCCTGTTGTAATGTCTGTATACTCTCCTGTGTCCTCCCCTGCTGTAATGTCTGTATACTCTACTGCGTCCTTCTCTGCTGTAATGTCTGTATACTCTCCTGTGTCCTCCTCTGCTGTAATGTCTGTATACTCTCCTGTGTCCTCCCCTGCTGTAATTTCTGTATACTCTCCTGCGTCCTCCTCTGCTGTAATGTCTGTATACTCTCCTGTGTCCTCCTCTGCTGTAATGTCTGTATACTCTCCTGTGTCCTCCCCTGCTGTAATTTCTGTATACTCTCCTGCGTCCTCCTCTGCTGTAATGTCTGTATACTCTCCTGTGTCCTCCTCTGCTGTAATGTCTGTATACTCTCCTGTGTCCTCCCCTGCTGTAATTTCTGTATACTCTCCTGCGTCCTCCTCTGCTGTAATGTCTGTATACCCTCCTGTGCTCCCCTGCTGTAATGTCTGTATACTCTCCTGTGTCCTCCACTGCTGTAATGTCTGTATACTCTCCTGCGTCCTCCCCTGCTGTAATGTCTGTATACTCTCCTGTGTCCTCCCCTGCTGTAATGTCTGTATACTCTCCTGTGTCCTCCCCTGCTGTAATGTCTGTATACTCTCCTGCATCCTCCTCTGCTGTAATGTCTGTATACTCTCCTGCGTCCTCCTCTGCTGTAATGTCTGTATACTCTCCTGCGTCCTACCCTGCTGTAATGTCTGTATACTCTCCTGTGTCCTCCCCTGCTGTAATTTCTGTATACTCTCCTGCGTCCTCCTCTGCTGTAATGTATGTATACTCTCCTGCGTCCTCCCCTGCTGTAATGTCTGTATACTCTCCTGTGTCCTCCTCTGCTGTAATGTCTGTATACTCTCCTGCGTCCTCCCCTGCTGTAATGTCTGTATACTCTCCTGCGTCCTCCTCTGCTGTAATGTCTGTATACTCTCCTGTGTCCTCCCCTGCTGTAATTTCTGTATACTCTCCTGTGTTCTCCCCTGCTGTAATGTCTGTATACTCTCCTGCGTCCTCCCCTGCTGTAATGTCTGTATACTCTCCTGCGTCCTCCTCTGCTGTAATGTCTGTATACTCTCCTGTGTCCTCCCCTGCTGTAATTTCTGTATACTCTCCTGCGTCCTCCCCTGCTGTAATGTCTGTATACTCTCCTGCGTCCTCCCCTGCTGTAATGTCTGTATACTCTCCTGCGTCCTCCTCTGCTGTAATGTCTGTATACTCTCCTGCGTCCTCCTCTGCTGTAATGTCTGTTTACTCTCCTGTGTCCTCCCCTGCTGTAATGTCTGTATACTCTCTTGCGCCCTCCTCTGCTGTAATGTCTGTATACTCTCCTGCGTCCCCCCTGCTGTAATGTCTGTATACTCTCCTGCGTCCTCCCCTGCTGTAATGTCTGTATACTCTCCTGCGTCCTCCCCTGCTGTAATTTCTGTATACTCTCCTGTGTCCTCCTCTGCTGTAATGTCTGTATACTCTCCTGTGTCCTCCCCTGCTGTAATTTCTGTATACTCTCCTGTGTCCTCCTCTGCTGTAATGTCTGTATACTCACCTGTGTCCTCCCCTACTGTAATGTCTGTATACTCTCCTGTGTCCTCCTCTGCTGTAATGTCTGTATACTCTCCTGTGTCCTCCCCTGCTGTAATGTCTGTATACTCTCCTGTGTCCTCCCCTGCTGTAATTTCTGTATACTCTCCTGTGTCCTCCTCTGCTGTAATGTCTGTATACTCTCCTGTGTCCTCCCATGCTGTAATGTCTGTATACTCTCCTGTGTCCTCCTCTGCTGTAATGTCTGTATACTCTCCTGTGTCCTCCCATGCTGTAATGTCTGTATACTCTCCTGTGTCCTCCTCTGCTGTAATGTCTGTATACTCTCCTGTGTCCTCCTCTGCTGTAATGTCTGTATACTCTCCTGCGTCCTACCCTGCTGTAATGTCTGTATACTCTCCTGTGTCCTCCCCTGCTGTAATTTCTGTATACTCTCCTGCGTCCTCCTCTGCTGTAATGTCTGTATACTCTCCTGCGTCCTCCTCTGCTGTAATGTCTGTATACTCTCCTGTGTCCTCCTCTGCTGTAATGTCTGTATACTCTCCTGCGTCCTCCTGTGCTGTAATGTCTGTATACTCTCCTGTGTCCTCCCCTGCTGTAATGTCTGTATACTCTCCTGTGTCCTCCTCTGCTGTAATGTCTGTATACTCTCCTGCGTCCTCCCCTGCTGTAATGTCTGTATACTCTCCTGCGTCCTCCTCTGCTGTAATGTCTGTATACTCTCCTGTGTCCTCCCCTGCTGTAATTTCTGTATACTCTCCTGTGTCCTCCCCTGCTGTAATGTCTGTATACTCTCCTGCGTCCTCCCCTGCTGTAATGTCTGTATACTCTCCTGCGTCCTCCTCTGCTGTAATGTCTGTATACTCTCCTGTGTCCTCCCCTGCTGTAATTTCTGTATACTCTCCTGCGTCCTCCCCTGCTGTAATGTCTGTATACTCTCCTGCGTCCTCCCCTGCTGTAATGTCTGTATACTCTCCTGCGTCCTCCTCTGCTGTAATGTCTGTATACTCTCCTGCGTCCTCCTCTGCTGTAATGTCTGTTTACTCTCCTGTGTCCTCCCCTGCTGTAATGTCTGTATACTCTCTTGCGCCCTCCTCTGCTGTAATGTCTGTTTACTCTCCTGCGTCCTCCCCTGCTGTAATGTCTGTATACTCTCCTGCGTCCTCCCCTGCTGTAATGTCTGTATACTCTCCTGTGTCCTCCCCTGCTGTAATTTCTGTATACTCTCCTGTGTCCTCCTCTGCTGTAATGTCTGTATACTCTCCTGTGTCCTCCCCTGCTGTAATTTCTGTATACTCTCCTGTGTCCTCCTCTGCTGTAATGTCTGTATACTCTCCTGTGTCCTCCCCTGCTGTAATGTCTGTATACTCTCCTGTGTCCTCCTCTCCTGTAATGTCTGTATACTCTCCTGTGTCCTCCCCTGCTGTAATGTCTGTATACTCTCCTGTGTCCTCCCCTGCTGTAATTTCTGTATACTCTCCTGTGTCCTCCTCTGCTGTAATGTCTGTATACTCTCCTGTGTCCTCCCATGCTGTAATGTCTGTATACTCTCCTGTGTCCTCCTCTGCTGTAATGTCTGTATACTCTCCTGTGTCCTCCTCTGCTGTAATGTCTGTATACTCTCCTGTGTCCTCCCCTGCTGTAATGTCTGTATACTCTCCTGTGTCCTCCCCTGCTGTAATGTCTGTATACTCTCCTGCGTCCTCCTCTGCTGTAATGTCTGTATACTCTCCTGCGTCCTCCTCTGCTGTAATGTCTGTATACTCTCCTGCGTCCTCCTCTGCTGTAATTTCTGTATACTCTCCTGCGTCCTCCTCTGCTGTAATGTCTGTATACTCTCCTGCGTCCTCCTCTGCTGTAATGTCTGTATACTCTCCTGCGTCCTCCTCTGCTGTAATGTCTGTATACTCTCCTGTGTCCTCCTCTGCTGTAATGTCTGTATACTTTCCTGCGTCCTCCTCTGCTGTAATGTCTGTATACTCTCCTGCGTCCTCCTCTGCTGTAATGTCTGTATACTCTCCTGCGTCCTCCTCTGCTGTAATGTCTGTATACTCTCCTGCGTCCTCCCCTGCTGTAATGTCTGTATACTCTCCTGCGTCCTCCTCTGCTGTAATGTCTGTATACTCTCCTGCGTCCTCCTCTGCTGTAATGTCTGTTTACTCTCCTGTGTCCTCCTCTGCTGTAATGTCTGTATACTCTCCTGCGTCCTCCCCTGCTGTAATGTCTGTATACTCTCCTGCGTCCTCCCCTGCTGTAATGTCTGTATACTCTCCTGTGTCCTCCTCTGCTGTAATGTCTGTATACTCTCCTGTGTCCTCCCCTGCTGTAATGTCTGTATACTCTCCTGTGTCCTCCCCTGCTGTAATTTCTGTATACTCTCCTGTGTCCTCCTCTGCTGTAATGTCTGTATACTCTCCTGTGTCCTCCCCTGCTGTAATGTCTGTATACTCTCCTGTGTCCTCCTCTGCTGTAATGTCTGTATACTCTCCTGTGTCCTCCTCTGCTGTAATGTCTGTATACTCTCCTGTGTCCTCCCCTGCTGTAATGTCTGTATACTCTCCTGTGTCCTCCCCTGCTGTAATGTCTGTATACTCTCCTGCGTCCTCCTCTGCTGTAATGTCTGTATACTCTCCTGCGTCCTCCCCTGCTGTAATGTCTGTATACTCTCCTGCGTCCTCCTCTGCTGTAATGTCTGTATACTCTCCTGTGTCCTCCCCTGCTGTAATTTCTGTATACTCTCCTGCGTCCTCCCCTGCTGTAATGTCTGTATACTCTCCTGCGTCCTCCCCTGCTGTAATGTCTGTATACTCTCCTGCGTCCTCCTCTGCTGTAATGTCTGTATACTCTCCTGTGTCCTCCCCTGCTGTAATGTCTGTATACTCTCCTGTGTCCTCCCCTGCTGTAATTTCTGTATACTCTCCTGTGTCCTCCTCTGCTGTAATGTCTGTATACTCTCCTGTGTCCTCCCCTGCTGTAATGTCTGTATACTCTCCTGTGTCCTCCTCTGCTGTAATGTCTGTATACTCTCCTGTGTCCTCCTCTGCTGTAATGTCTGTATATTCTCCTGTGTCCTCCCCTGCTGTAATGTCTGTATACTCTCCTGTGTCCTCCCCTGCTGTAATGTCTGTATACTCTCCTGCGTCCTCCTCTGCTGTAATGTCGGTATACTCTCCTGCGTCCTCCTCTGCTGTAATGTCTGTATACTCTCCTGTGTCCTCCTCTGCTGTAATTTCTGTATACTCTCCTGCGTCTTCCTCTGCTGTAATGTCTGTATACTCTCCTGCTTCCTCCTCTGCTGTAATGTCTGTATACTCTCCTGCGTCCTCCTCTGCTGTAATGTCTGTATACTCTCCTGTGTCCTCCTCTGCTGTAATGTCTGTATACTCTCCTGCGTCCTCCTCTGCTGTAATATCTGTATACTCTCCTGTGTCCTCCTCTGCTGTAATGTCTGTATACTCTCCTGCGTCCTCCCATGCTGTAATGTCTGTATACTCTCCTGCGTCCTCCCCTGCTGTAATGTCTGTATACTCTCCTGCGTCCTCCTCTGCTGTAATGTCTGTATACTCTCCTGTGTCCTCCTCTGCTGTAATGTCTGTATACTCTCCTGTGTCCTCCTCTGCTGTAATTTCTGTATACTCTCCTGCGTCCTCCTCTGCTGTAATGTCTGTATACTCTCCTGTGTCCTCCCCTGTTGTAATGTCTGTATACTCTCCTGCGTCCTCCCCTGCTGTAATCTCTGTATACTCTCCTGTGTCCTCCTCTGCTGTAATGTCTGTATACTCTCCTGTGTCCTCCTCTGCTGTAATGTCTGTATATTCTCCTGCGTCCTCCTCTGCTGTAATGTCTGTATACTCTCCTGCGTCCTCCTCTGCTGTAATGTCTGTATACTTTCCTGTGTCCTCCTCTGCTGTAATGTCTGTATACTCTCCTGTGTCCTCCCCTGCTGTAATGTCTGTATACTCTCCTGCGTCCTCCCCTGCGGTAATGTCTGTATACTCTCCTGCGTCCTCCTCTGCTGTAATGTCTGTATACTCTCCTGCGTCCTCCCCTGCGGTAATGTCTGTATACTCTCCTGCGTCCTCCTCTGCTGTAATGTCTGTATACTCTCCTGCGTCCTCCTCTGCTGTAATGTCTGTATACTCTCCTGTGTCCTCCCCTGCTGTAATGTCTGTATACTCTCCTGTGTCCTCCCCTGCTGTAATGTCTGTATACTCTCCTGTGTCCTCCACTGCTGTAATGTCTGTATACTCTCCTGCGTCCTCCTCTGCTGTAATGTCTGTATACTCTCCTGTGTCCTCCTCTGCTGTAATGTCTGTATACTCTCCTGCGTCCTCCCCTGCTGTAATGTCTGTATACTCTCCTGCGTCCTCCCCTGCTGTAATGTCTGTATACTCTCCTGCGTCCTCCACTGCTGTAATGTCTGTATACTCTCCTGTGTCCTCCACTGCTGTAATGTCTGTATACTCTCCTGCGTCCTCCCCTGCTGTAATGTCTGTATACTCTCTTGCGTCCTCCCCTGCTGTAATGTCTGTATACTCTCCTGTGTCCTCCTCTGCTGTAATGTCTGTATACTCTCCTGCGTCCTCCCCTGCTGTAATGTCTGTATACTCTCCTGCGTCCTCCTCTGCTGTAATGTCTGTATACTCTCCTGCGTCCTCCCCTGCTGTAATGTCTGTATACTCTCCTGCGTCCTCCCCTGCTGTAATGTCTGTATACTCTCCTGCGTCCTACCCTGCTGTAATGTCTGTATACTCTCCTGTGTCCTCCTCTGCTGTAATGTCTGTATACTCTCCTGCGTTCTACCCTGCTGTCCTGTCTGTATACTCTCCTGTGTCCTCCCCTGCTGTCCTGTCTGTATACTCTTTTCCTTCCCCCCCTGCCCAGGAGCGGTGATATGATCAGTCCATGTCCCTGTACATGGTCAGACACAGCCATTACACAGTACACAGCAGGGGACATTTATAAGATTATCTCAGCACAGGAACATTTTATTTAAACACATCCAATTGTGAAACTTATTATTATTTCAAGATTTATTGATTAAAATGAACTTTTTGTTTGCCGGAAAACCCCTTTAAGTAAAAATTCTGTCGCACAGCAATTGTTCTTTGGCGCACGTCCAAAATAATATCACACATCAGTGACAATAGTCAAACAATGCAAAGGCAAAATATAAGCAATTATAAGTTTTCAAAGGCCTTCTGTAACACCTCAAGACGTCTGGATTCTGTGCTACATCTTTATCTAGAAAACTACATCTTACACAACATTAGGGATGATCTCTTCAGCTGGACTGGTTTCTTTATCTGAATGTTACAAAACATAATTTTATAAAGCTGAAACATAAGAAATGATATAACGTACTGGCAAATGATCGATTAGAATAGCTGGATTCATTATTTTTCCTCGCCAACCTAAAAAAAAGACATCCTATTTAAAATATATTTTGTTACCAACTTCATACTACTTAAAAAAAAAGTTTGAAAAACACTTTTTTTCAATTTCCTCAACAAAATTTAAAACAAAATATAAAAAATTTAAACGAAAAATGTATTTAGACGCGCCTCTAATTTTTAAGATGTAAGTCTTTTTAAATCATTATTTTTTTTTTTTGATCGCTAAAGATGTGTTTCGCCATTGAGACAAATAGAAAAGTCTGTCCCAAAGAGTATTTGAAGCAGACTTTGATGCAGATTTTGGAGCTTGAAAAATTCTTGTAAAACAATTACCCCAATTTTTTCTTCAGCTGCCGTCGTTTTTACTCCGAGCTTTCAAGTGAATGGACCACATGTTACATTTCCATCCCCCTAAAGTGGTTCAAATAAGTGATGTCCGATGTAACTGAATGGACTGAATCCGCCTGAAAATTTGTTTCATCTACATATCCTACGGGAATCTTCAGGGTTTTTTTTTTTTATATAAATTTTTGGAGCAGAGACTGAACAGAAAAACTTGGCGTTCCCAGTTTCGGCTCCAAAAACTGAAAATTGATTATATTCATTTTCATGTGGTTGTTGTAGATAAATGAGACAGTTACAGAACTTTCTGCAACAAAATCCGCAGCAAATAAAGAACAAGAGACTATACGCTAAGGGTTAAAAATAATACAGTAAAGGATGGGTGATGTCTGTGTGCAGCCGGACAGATAAGAGGAAGAAATTATAACAGAAAAGAGTGGGGATGATCACCAGGAAAAGTAGTATAATATGCTGTAAACTTTACATCTTACTATTCCAAAAAAAAAATGTTCCAAAGACTTAAAATAAATAAACAATAATGATACAAAATAAAACACCAGGGATCACGGCAAAAGACCCCAAAAATCATTGAGACAAACTAACAAAACAGCAAAATAAAGTTTTCCCCAATAAATCTAAATATATAACTAAAACCTCAATTTGCTCCGGGCTGTTAACAGGGAATTAAGTGATAAATAATAAAGACAAATAATAATAATCAAAATTGAATTTGGAAGTCTGTAAATAGTGACTCGACTTCTTATTCTGGACATAATAAGGTTCCGAAAAACTTGAAAATGTTCGATGATGTATGACCTGAAGAAGAGATGAGGATAACCATGGGGAAGAACATGAATGGAGGAATCTGAAGACCCCAAGAGTGGACATTTTGGAAAAATACCGAAGCGCCTCACATGAATGATCTAATGATCTTACCGGGCTTGTAAAATAAGGCCAAGGTGACGAGAAAGATCCAAATAGTTGTCATGTCGAAGCCGAGAACGATGAGGTAGAACCTCGGCTCCTCTGGAAGCTTCCGAGAACTTCTTGTCTTGGAGGACCTGGCGATCTGACAATGGAGAAGTCACCTCCTGTACATTAAGTGATGTGTAATTAGGAGCCGGCGCACGTCACCGAGGCTGACAGTTAATTAACCCATCTACACTCTTGTGGGCCTGTTCCAAAATCGACCTATTTGAAGGCAGGATGAGTAGGTGAGACATCATCACGCCCTCCGGACGCCACCAGCTCCTGGCACAGAACACTCTGTAAAGTTTTCAAGTATTTCAGGTTCATGTTTCACCCCCCTCCTCTCCATGGCAGAATAACCGAGGTCAGGGAACTGTCAGCTTATTGCTACATGATGATTTTTAATTGTTAGTATTTTTTCTTGTCTCATTTTTTGGGCTATTTTATTTTATTTTGTTTCACACAGAAATTGAAGCCAAAAAAATGTTGTAATTGGGTGCGGGCAAAATAAAAAGATTTTTCCATGAAGCCATAGCGTGTAATACTTTGTTTTCGATGTGGCTACCATATCCGTTAAAGAAAGATTGTTCAAAATCTCTGGTTTCAGCTGACCTCGACGACCGTCTCATGTAAATGAGGGACTCCATACTTTCCCTCGAAACATGGGGAAAAAGGAAGGATTCGACACGTTGAATTTTAACTTAAATTCACAAACTTAAAGAAGTTGTTACCAACCTCTAGGATAAGAGCTATCTAATAGATTGGTGGGGGTCTGACGGTTGAGACCAGCACCGTAGGGCAGAACGGGGCACTTTCATCAAAGGAATGGAGCGGTAGTGCACACGCTCATCCGTTGCTCCCTCCATTCTCTATGGGGCTGCCGAGCGCTGCTCTTGGCTTCTTCCGGCAGCCCCAGTTAGAATGAATGGAGTGGCGGTCTAATGGGGATAAAAGTGACCCGTCCCGCCCCCACACAGTATATAAGTTGTGACCTATTCTGTGGAAAAGTTATCAAAGTTAATAAAGGGCATTTCACGGTCCCAAAAACTATGCCATTACGGAGTACCATGGGGCCACTCTATGAACGAAGGTGCAGAGGCTTGGATTGGGTTCTTGGTGGTGGTTGGTGGAGGTTCCAGCTGTCCACAATTTCATCAACAGTCCATAAAAATTGGGCACTTTTTTCCCCATCCATAAAAAAATTAGAAATGTGTATGATATTTTTTCTCAGGATTATTATGAGTGCCATGATCATTTTACATGACACGAACAATGTCGTTATTGTGTTTATATGGGTGTAATGGGCTGGAGACATCGATCACTTAAAAAAGTTGTCTACTACTTTTTCATTGATGACCTATCCTTAGGAAAGGTCATCAATGTCTGATCAGCTAGGATCCGACACCCGGCACCCGCAGATCAGTTGTTATCCGTGTTGGCGGTGGCCGTAAGTGCTCACTTGCGGAGATGACCGTCTTCTGGTAGTGGCCGCCGCAGGGTACTGCACATCCGCCTCCTATTGATTTAAATAGAGGGGCAGATGTGTAGTACCAAGCCCCGGCCACTACCAGAAGACGGCCAGCTCCGCGAGTGAGTACTTACGGTCGCCGCCAACACCGATAACAACTGATCGGTGGGGGTGCTGGGTGTCGGATACTAGCTGATCAGACATTGATGACCTTTCCTAAGAATAGGCCATCAACAAAAAAGTAGTAGACACTACTGTCCTCGATCAGACATTGATGACTTATCCTAAGGATAGGTCATCAATGAAAAAATAGTGGACAACTTCTTTAAAAATCCTATTGACTTATTATGGTTTTCCAATGTTTCCGAGAAAATGTTGTCCATGATAAGGTATCCAGAAAAAAATGAAAAATCAAGCTGGCCACCCTGGTGGTGGGATGTCACGCTCTAAAGGCTTTGAGACTTCTTGGATTCATCCATGTTCTAGAAAATAAGTGGCCTTATTAAAGTTGGAAGCTTTTCCTCTTATTTTATTCCCACCGCTCCTCTGATTATTCCATTTTTTTCAGGTTTTTTTTGTGTTTTTTTAATGTGCCATACAATCCCAGAGGTTTGGGCGCTTTTATTTATTGCTTGTTTTATGATCTTCACCCAGGAGGCGTGGCTCCCAGGTTAATTATGCAGAGCAGCCTAAAGACACGCCCCAGTGGATCCCGTAAGGCCCGCCATCATGATAAAGACTGTAAAAATTAGCACTAAATTCCTTAAGAGGGTTATCCACCTTTGAGTACAATCTTTTTTTTTTTTACCTTTTTTTTGCTTTCGCGTTTTATTGAAAAAATTGCCCTGTCTATTTCTGAGAATCCGTCAGCGATCTCGTTCTGACCATCAGTGGGGCGTTTATAACGCTTTTATCAGTCTTTTTCTGAGCTCCTCTCAGCTGATTTATGATCACAGACCACATCGCAGTTAAATTTGCCAAATAAAGCCAAATGGTGGAACGGTACAGCCAATGAAAACACAGAAGTCATTATCTCGGTAAATTAGAATACTTTATAACAACAGCTTGGAAAATGTTTTAAAAATCTGAAATGTTATCCTACTGAAATGTCTGATCAGTAAATGCCTCAATACTTGGTCGGCTCCTTGTGCATCAATTATTGCATCAATGCGGCAATGTGACATGGAGGGATCAGCCTGTGGCATGGAGGGATCAGCCTGTGGCATGGAGGGATCAGCCTGTTATGGAAGCCCAGGTGGCTTTGATAGCGGCCTTCAGCTCGTCTGCATTGTTGGGTCTGGGGTCTCATCTTCCTCTTGACAATACCCCATAGATTCTCTATAATAGATTCTCTATGGGGTTAAGGTCAGGCGAGTTTGCGGCCAATCAAGCACAGTGATACTGTTGTGTGTAAACCAGGTATTGGTACTTTTGGCCGTGTGGACAGGGGCCAAGTCCTGCTGGAGAATGACATTTCCATCTCCAAATAGCTTGTCGGCAGAGGAAAGCATGAAGTGCTGTAAAATGTCCTGGTAGACGGCTGCGCTGACTTTGGTCTTGATAAAACACAGTGGACCTCCACCAGCAGATGACATGGCCCCCCAAACCATCACTGATTGTGGAGACTTCACACTAGACCTCCAGCAGCTTGGATTGTGGTCTCTCCACTCTTCCTCCAGACTCTGGGACCTTGTGGAGTGTCAATGACTGCCTTCTGGACATCTGTCAAGTCAGCAGTCCTCCCCATGATTGTGGAGCCTACTGAAACAGACTAAGGAACCTTTTGAACGCTTAGAAAACCTTTGCAGGTGTTTTTTTTAATACACTGAGATAATGATTTTTGTGTTTTCATTAGCTGTATGCCATAATCATCAACATTAACAGAAATAAACACTTGAAATAGATCACTCTGTGTGTAATGACTCTATATAATATAGGAGTGTCACTTTTTGTATTGAAGAACTGAAATAAATTAACTTTTTTATGATATTCTAATTTAGTGAGATGCACCTGCATATCACAGCCATTCCTCATACATTTCTAGGAAAGTTTTATAGGTTGTATGAGTATAAGGACACATGAAAATAACACTTTCCACCCTTAATAATAACCTTATTAATAGCACCATAAAATCAAGGGTTGTAAAATCACACCCAGAGATGTGAACCTGGCAGAGACCAGGTGAAGCTCGAGCGGCTGATTGTCGCAGAAGCGCTTTTCATAGAACATAGAAACTTACTTATCCTGCATTTTTCTTCCACTTCTACTGGAAGATTTTCCAAGCATCAAATACTATTTATTATTTTGCAAACTTGCGAAAATAAGGTCAAAACGTTATCATCCGGTTCACAGCCGGGTGCGGCAATGGCTTTGCTCTTTCTGGCTCTGGTCTGGGTTCAGTGTCACACAGAGAGGCATACACAGAGTCTCCTGCTCTGCTGCCTACAACACTGACACACCCGACCCTTACCTGAAAGTTTAAATGGGAATTGTTGACCTGGGCAACTTCCAAAACCCAGTTTGGAAGGAGAGATCCGTCCCACTACTTTCCTACAGATCTCTCCAAAAATAAAAGCTTATGTCAGGTTTTTCTAAATCTGACTTGGTCAAATAACTTGACCAAGTCCACACTCTTTTATTTTGTGTTGTAACCACAGTTGTGGCTGAAATTACAACACTCTCCAGCAGGTTCAATATGTTTCTATGCCCATCCTGGGGGACATGTAACGACCCTTGTATATGATTCCCTTCACTGCCTCACACAGGACAGAGGCCACAAAGGCTCCACAGTGACTCTGTTGACTCCATTCAATGAATGGCACTGTCAGGATTCCCATCAGAATACAGTTTTGTGGGAATTCTGATGGAAATCTGTTGTAGTGCTTGTCGTAGAGCACTGCATAGGAGATAAGGGTTGTGAAAACCCGGGGTCTTCTGTGGGCGTAATACTACTCAGATAACACAGGGTGAGGGTAAAACAGTGTGGCAATACTTTATTGAACCACAAAACAGACAAAAAAACACATAGAATAGTCCCAGAAAATACCCAAGATGGTGCAACATTACACAGTCCTCACCCTTCCGTTGGCCCACCTGGGATAGAACATCTGTGACTTTGGGACTTCGAGGGCCAACTACCTCAATCATTGGCCCCCTGCTTCTGGTGGGTCCCCACAGAGAGAGGGTAGCTGAAAGCTTAGGAAGCTAACAGTCCATCGAGGTGCAAGGCCAGGAGACACGAGAGTTTCCATGGGGCTAGATGACCGGCTGGTTCCAATCTGGCTTCTTCAAATGTCTCCATGGGTTCCAGGCGACCGGGGAGTCACACTTGGCAACCCCAAACAACATATCCATGGGACCATGTGACTTCATTGTCCCAACCTGGTCTCCCCAAATATATCCATGGGCTCTCTGATGGTCAATGGAGCAGATACGTATCTTTCCAGTCAATGCTATATATCCTTAGGCTGGAATCATATGGAATCCAAATTTGTGTTTCTTTGGTTAAAGCCATGCTTCCAAACTGATGGTCTCAGAGAGTCTGATCTTTGATTCTCCTTGTAAAGTCTCTTTCCAATCTCTGTTTCAAGTCTGACTGCTATAGAAGCATCAAATCAAAAAAAGACACCCCAAAACCAAAAAGCATGGTGGGGTAATCAAAACCACGACCACTACAATTAATATAAAAATTAATGTTTATTAAATAACAATGTTAACAATATTAAAAAACAAAAAGCAAGGTACCTCAGTTGTGAGGGACAACCTATAGCAATGCCTTATAAATAATTGTGACTACAGAGGTCAAAGTTCAACTATAAATGTCTGACAGTCATAAATAGGCAAAATACATATATTTATAAATAATAGCTCAAGTGGCATTACTAAACAGGATACCAATCCAATAAATATATAAAAACATAAAATGACATATATTGATCACTCATATAATCTTATAATAAATTAGGTAATTACTACTATGAGATATACAGAATGAATAGAGTAAAGTGCAAAGTGCGATCAGTACCTAAGATCGGATTAAGTGATCTCAAAGTTATAAAAAATTAGTACAGCCAGAAAATCCGGACCAAAGTTAAATAAAGTGCAGCACTCTATCATCTATGGATACCCATAAAATAGCGATAAATTACCTGAAGTGACAGTAGAGTTCTGAGTAGGGCATGCACGCGTCCCTCAAACCCGACGCGCGTTTTGCAAGCACTTCCTCAGGGGGCGTGTCTGGGAGAGGGGGATTGCCGGTTGTCAACATTGTTATTTAATAAACATTAATTTTAATATTAATTGTAGTGGTTATGGTTTTGATTACCCCATCATGCTGTTTGATTTTGGGGTGTCATTTTTTGATTTGATGGTTTGGTTATGACTATATTTATTTTGGATCCATTGATTTATATACTGCTATAGAAGCATATCTCCTTTTTGAGTACACATCCACAGGTCAAGGGTTAGGAATGATATCATTCCACAGGTCTCAGGTCTCATTGTTTGTGCATTTAATCACTTTACATAGTTGGTATAGGAGGGGGCTCTTTAAATCAACATCTTGCTGGCTTTTTGTACAATATTCCATTAGCATATTAACAAACATCATTGTTTCCAAACAAAGAGAACATTCAGTTTTATACAAATAATAGTATATCCTTATTGACCAGCCACAGAATTACACATACATTTACAAGTCAACAAAAAAAATAATAGTGTATTTCTCTTGGATTAACAAATCTAAACGTCTGGCTGATTAAGATTATAAGATGCATCGTCACAAGGGTGAATTAGCCTCCAGAGAATCTCCTCACTCTTAAAGGGATTTTTCCTAATGGAATTTCATTGCATATTACTGGATAATATCTGGCGGGGTCTGCCCACTGGGATTCCCACCAATCCAGAGACTGACAGGACAGATGCCCCTTTGACATGTCTGAATTTATTCTATCACTTAATGGAAAATCGCCTTGAATTCCACAGACTAGCAAAGTACCAACATCCAAACCTGAATTACAGAACCAGGATCTGTACAGTATAACTGGCCAAAAAGGGAGTGTAACAAAGAAAGTCCACATTCTGGTGGATCGTGTCCAGGCATTGTCCCGGATAGTTGGGAAAAAGCGGAGACATGGGCATGGCATGGGAATTCAGGAATAGGCATTTAGCTGAACTTCAGACAGTTGCCTGTTTTTAGTTGCCTATCCTGAGTGAACAGTTTAGATGATGTATAATCACTGGGCATCTGAAGGTCGGGACATTGATCCTAAGCATTGTGGTCACAAAGCCTCCTTTGAGAGTGAAGCGGTGCTGAGACTGCTTAACCAATGCTTCATTAAATTCTATGTGTCTATAAGAATTGTAGTGTACAGGCCTGACCATCTCTCCCAAAGAATTTGATTACTTTGCTTCAATTATCAATCTGCAGGTGAACCAATGCAAAATGTAATTGCCCCTTGATGAGCCCATAGTCCCCTTTAGCTCTATTTCTGTAGAATTTAGGATCTCTGATTCTGCTGTGGCACTTCCAATACTAAAATTACCACCTCTAACCTAACTCCCTAAAAGGCTGTCGAGGGGTTTCTCTGAGCTCCCGAAAAACCAGAGGGTTGGCCACAACACACTGCCAACAAGGGGAAAGGAAAGTGTGAAGTATGATATGAAAACCCAGGTTGAGAAACTAAAACATATTCATATGGGGTAGAGAGGGAAAGCTAAGAAGAACCAAAATATAAGAACAAGTAACGTCCCTGAAACTCAACAGTGGGAAAATGAAAAGGTGCTGGAAGGGAAAGCAAACACACTCACTGCAGGAATATAACTGGAGTTTACCAAGCAAGGTAAACTCCTTAGCTGATTAGCTGGAACTCATGAACAAACATCCACCAAGAGGTATAGCCAGCAAGGAAGTGCAGCGAAGGGTGACTATACAGTATAAAACCCAGAATGTGACAGGGCAAACCAAAACGGGCAAATAAGAAACACCTGGAGATGAGCGAACCAAGAAGGGGGAACAAAGACAATTTGAACCATCAGCATTTGGACAGCGCAAATGTTCAGTAGAAAGAAAGAAAGAAAGAAGTAGACAGAGGAACCAACCACGCAGCAACAGATCGTCGGATCGAATCCCTAAACCAAGCTATGACAGATTCAGTGTACTGCCTCAGTGCTCAAAATACCTTGACTAACAGAGGATAGGTTTTTGGAGCCTGTTTTAGCACCCGGGCACATGCATATGTGAAAAATTCCCCCGTCGATTTTAAGGATCATAGTGATTATAATTTTGTTATTGATTTCATTCCTGGGGCTTGTCCCAGATAAGGGCTTATTACACCTTATTTTTCTCCTGTTGATGCAGTTATTAGTTATTGTATCTAAAAAACATTGTCCACGGTCTTGATTATCCATGAAAAATAATGGGGGCTTAAAGGTCTTAAGAGGTATTCCCATCTCTGAGCGTAAGTGTCGTATCACTAGTTAATAGCTTTACTTAGCGAAAGATGGGGTTTCCTGACCTTTGGGACCCCCTCTTGACCTGAGAATGAAAGCCTCTGTACTATGTCTGATTCACAGTTTTTGCCATAAATATGTATTTTCTTTTCCTGGTGTGAAAGCTGAAGTTCTCCTGAATCCAGCACTGTTTTCCTTTTGGTCCTACGCCTCTCCATTCCTGAGATATGGCCCCCTATGACCTGTGTGTAAATCTGGTCTTGTTAACAGATGGGGGATGGTCCTTAACTCTTCTGTGGGGGAGGGGGGGTATTTTTGGCCACGCCCACTCAGCTCAAAAGACAAGACTTTTTTACAGGTAAGAGGAGGCCATATCTCAGGATTGGAGAAGTGCACGAAAAAAATAAAAACCATGCCGGATTCAGGAGAATTGTCACGTTTACACCTGGTGAAAAAATGTCATAGTTATCTCACTTGACAAGTCCCCTTTAATTTTTTTTTTTTTTACATTTTTGTTTGGATTTTCTTTTAATGTTGTAAATGTTCTAGCAGGGGTCGATTGGCCTTTCAATAAGTAATAGTTCTTAAATGTGGGCCCTCAAAAAAAGTCATGAGTGTCTTCACGTGCAAAGTATTAGCCGAAACCATGAGCATCATGCCGTAGAGGTTGGTAATGTCCTCATGGCAGATCGCTTTCTGTGCACCCCCATCATTTCCCATGGACTGTATGAAAACCCTGGCTGATGATATCACTGGAGGTTTCTGTCTACTGTGATTTGTTCTGAAGGAAGAGGAGAAGGAAGTTAAAAAAAAACAACAGGAAGTTACATGTTGGAATAAATCACACCTCTACTCCGCAAACCACCAATCACATTCATACACTCCTAGCAGGGCACCACCCCTGCTTAAAGGAAAGAGTTAAACAGCCCATTTTTTCTTCTCATTTTGGGAAAGCCATGGATAAAGAAGATAAAAAAGCCAAATTACGGGCACAACAAAAATATTTATTTTATTAATGGTATTATTGTGCAAATTTTTACCTCTCCAAAATGACTATTTAATAATATACAAAGTGACAGTAAAGTACAATTTTATTGCATTTTTAATAGTGCACTGCAACAATAATTAGTACAGCCTTCAATGACTAGTAAAATAAATGTTCCCCCTAGGGGTAGGAAGCATAGGGCTGTGCATCTAATATGTCCAATGTAAAGGTAAAAATGAGATTTTCTTTCAATGGCATGGCAAGGGTTACACTTCTTCCTAAGTGCAAAGTGAAGAAAAGCATAAAAGTATAAAAATGGAAAAATAAAAAAAATGATTAAACTCCAGGCTGGGCTGTTGTCAGGAGCAGGAGTTGTAGTTTCCCAACCACTTGAGAACCACAGGTCAAAGACCACTGACATAAAGGGTGGTATGTTCCGTCATCGGTGCAGTTTGATACACCGGGGTTCTCATGCTCTGAGTATATTCATGATTATCTCCTTGACTTAACTGAATGGTTTTTGGTTTTTATTGGGGAGGAGCTGTGTCCTTTAGCGGATGACCCACCGGTAGAGACTATGGTGCAGGACACGTTTGAAGCAGAATTGATATTGTCTTTAACACCAGTCTGAGACTTTGAAGAGTCGTAGCCAAATCCTGGAGCGTAGTCAGTGCCGGTAGAGTTCATTGGGGTTGATGAGCCTAAGGTGGAACTTGTATTGTTGTTATGACCAGTCGAAGAGTTGGAAGAGTTGTTGCCAGATAATGGACCATGGTTGGTTACGGTAGCGTTCATGGGGGTTGATGAGCCTAAGGTAGAACTTGTATTGTTGTTATTACCAGTCGAAGAGTTGGAAGAGTTGTTGCCAGATAATGGACCATGGTTGGTTACGGTAGCGTTCATGGGGGTTGATGAGCCTAAGGTAGAACTTGTATTGTTGTTATTACCAGTCGTAGAGTTGGAAGAGTTGTTGCCAGATGCTGGATCATGGTCAGTGCCGGTAGCGTTCATGGGGGTTGATGAGCCTAAGGTGGAACTTGTATTGCTGTTATGACCAGTCGAAGAGTTGGAAGAGTTGTTGCCAGATAATGGACCATGGTTGGTTACGGTAGCATTCATGGGGGTTGATGAGCCTAAGGTAGAACTTGTATTGTTGTTATGACCAGTCGAAGAGTTGGAAGAGTTGTTGCCAGATAATGGACCATGGTTGGTTACGGTAGCGTTCATGGGGGTTGATGAGCCTAAGGTAGAACTTGTATTGTTGTTATTACCAGTCGTAGAGTTGGAAGAGTTGTTGCCAGATGCTGGACCATGGTCAGTGCCGGTAGCGTTCATGGGGGTTGATGAGCCTAAGGTGGAACTTGTACTGTTGTTATGACCAGTCGAAGAGTTGGAAGAGTTGTTTCCGGATAATGGACCATGGTTGGTTACGGTAGCGTTCATGGGGGTTGATGAGCCTAAGGTAGAACTTGTATTGTTGTTATTACCAGTCGTAGAGTTGGAAGAGTTGTTGCCAGATGCTGGACCATGGTCAGTGCCGCTAGCGTTCATGGGGGTTGATGAGCCTAAGGTGGAACTTGTATTGTTGTTATTACCATTTGTAGAGTTGGAAGAGTTGTTGCCAGATGCTGGACCATGGTCAGTGCCGGTAGCATTCATGGGGGTTGATGAACCAAAGGTGGAACTTGTATTGTTGTTATTACCAGTCGTAGAGTTGGAAGAGTTGTTGCCAGATAATGGACCATGGTAGATGCCGGTAGAGTTGCTGGTGTTGCCTGGAACAGTATTGTTGTAACTAGAGTTACTAATTGGGTTGGTTGAGGAACTTGTTGTATTAGCTGTGGCGTTACCAATAGAGGAGTTAGAAGGGACTTTGTCTAAAGCACCAATAGGACTGACGCTATTACTGGCAACGCCTGCATTTGACGGAAGCCCTAGTTTGTTGCACAGGTTGGTGTTGCAGCAGAAGAAGCCAGTTGAGGCCGGTGGTGCACAGTTGGTGGCGCAGTCTCTGGAAAAGATCTCTTTTCCATCTGAAACACAAAAAGATTATGAGATGACAAATTCTGGAACTTTTTGATTCATTTTTTGGAACTTTTTGAAAATGAGTTGTGCCCCCAAGGAGGTTCAGATTCTACTTCTGGAATGAACTGAGTGGTCATCCTTGTGGACTACCTGAACCTGAACCTTTTTTCTACCTTTTTTTGTTAGTAAGGTGACAATCATTCGGGGCACTCTCAGTCAGGACCGTATGTTATATGAGTACAAACCTCCCCATCTCTCACCTTTATGGTCCATGAAGATCTTGCACGCTCCCTGCCCCTCGGAGCACTCTTTTACCCCGTTGCATTTTGCGAGTTCGCTTTCCCCCGTACAATAAAAGCACTGCAAGGAGCGAGCTGTGAAGAGAGGAGAGGTCGTTAGGAATGAGAAGACGCTGGGGACATATCAGTAACAGTGGCCACTTTCGGACAGTTGCTAAGCGTAGACCTACTTACCCGTTCATCTCTTAAAGGGAATGTGTCATCAGAAAATGATTTATTGTTTACATTAGATCTTTGAGTTAAATGTATTTTTCTAAATATTTTTTGGCAATTTTAATTTTTTCCATATTACAATCTTTGTTAAAAAGGGAAAAAAAAGAAAAGTTGCAATATACACACTGACCACTGGGGTTATTCCATCACTAACCTCCTATTGTTTCTGGAGATGACACATTCATTAGCAGCAATGAACAGACCTACCCTACTTTCTGTATTGAAGCTTCTAATGTGCGTGTGCAAAGGTCATTGTGAAGGGAGGAGGAGGTGAGCTGTGACATCAGCTCTTGTGATTGGTGGATCCTGTGTTATCTACTGTATATAGAGGTGTTATCAGTCATTGTACAGGAGGAGGAGGTGAGCTGTGACATCACCTATTGTGAATGGTGGATCCTGTGTTATCTACTGTATATAGAGGTGTTATCAGTGATTGTACAGCAGGAAGAGGTGAGCTGTGACATCACCTATTGTGAATGGTGGATCCTGTGTTATCTACTGTATATAGAGGTGTTATCAGTAATTGTACAGCAGGAAGAGGTGAGCTGTGACATCACCTATTGTGAATGGTGGATCCTGTGTTATCTACTGTATATAGAGGTGTTATCAGTCATTGTACAAGAGGAGGAGGAGGTGAGCTGTGATAGTATCTATTCTGAATGGAGGATCCTGTGTTATCTACTGTATATAGAGGTGTTATCAGTCATTGTACAGGAGGAGGTGAGCTGTGACATCACCTATTGTGAATGGTGGATCCTGTGTTACCTACTATATATAGAGGTGTTATCAGTCATTGTACAGGAGGAGGAGGAGAGCTGTGACATCACCTATTGTGAATGGTGGATCCTGTGTTATCTACTGCATATAGAGGTGTTATCAGACATTGTACAGGAGGAGGAGGTGAGCTGTGATATCACCTATTGTGAATGGTGGATTCTGTGTTATCTACTATATATAGAGGTGTTATCAGTCATTGTACAGGAGGAGGAGGAGGTGAGCTGTGACATCACCTATTGTGAATGGTGGATCCTGTGTTATCTACTGTATATAGAGGTGTTATCAGTCATTGTACAGGAGGAGGAGGTGAGCTGTGACATCACCTATTGTGAATGGTGGATCCTGTGTTATCTACTGTATATAGAGGTGTTATCAGTCATTGTACAGGAGGAGGAGGTGAGCTGTGACATCCTCTATTGTGAATGGTGGACTCTGTGTTATCTACTGTATATAGAAGTGTTATCAGTCATTGTACAGGAGGAGGTGAGCTGTGACATCACCTATTGTGAATGGTGGATCCTGTGTTATCTACTGTATATAGTGGTGTCATCAGTCATTGTAGAGAAGGAGGAGGAGGTGAGCTGTGATAGTATCTATTCTGAATGGAGGATCCTGTGTTATCTACTGTATATAGAGGTGTTATCAGTCATTGTACAGGAAGAGGAGGAGAGCTGTGACATCACCTATTATGAATGGTGGATCCTGTGTTATCTCCTGTGTATAGAGGTGTTATCAGTCATTGTACAGGAGGAGGAGGAGAGCTGTGACATCACCTATTGTTAATGGTGGATCCTGTGCTATCTACTGTATATAGAGGTGTTATCAGTCATTGTACAGGAGGAGGAGGTGAGCTGTGACATCCTCTATTGTGAATGGTGGACTCTGTGTTATCTACTGTATATAGAAGTGTTATCAGTCATTGTACAGGAGGAGGTGAGCTGTGATATCACCTATTGTAAATGGTGGATCCTGTGTTATCAGCTGTATATAGAGGTGTTATCAGTCTTTGTACAGGAGAAGGTGAGCTGTGACATCACCTATTGTGAATGGTGGATCCTGTGTTATCTACTGTATATAGAGGTGTTATCAGTCATTGTACAGGAGGAGGAGGTGAGCTGTGACATCACCTATTGTTAATGGTGGATCCTGTGTTATCTACTGTATATAGAGGTGTTATCAGTCATTATATTTGAGGAGGAGGAGGCGAGCTGTGATATTATCTATTCTGAATGATCCTGTGTTATCTACTGTATATAGAGGTGTTATCAGTCATTGTACAAGAGGAGGAGGATGTGAGCTGTGACAATAACTGTAGTGATTGGTGGATCCTGTGTTATCTACTGTATATAGAGGTGTTATCAGTCATTGCACAGGAGGAGAAGGAGGAGAGCTGTGACATAACCTATTATGAATGGTGGATCCTGTGTTATCTACTGTATATAGAGGTGTTATCAGTCATTGTACAAGAGGAGGAGGATGTGAGCTGTGACAACAACTGTAGTGATTGGTGGATCCTGTGTTATCTACTGTATATAGAGGTGTTATCAGTCATTATATTGGAGGAGGAGGAGGCGAGCTGTGATATTATCTATTCTGAATGATCCTGTGTTATCTACTGTATATAGAGGTATTATCAGTCATTGTATAAGAGGAGGAGGAGGTGAGCTGTGACATCACGTATTGTGAATGGTGGATCCTGTGTTATCTACTGTATATAGAGGTGTTATCAGTCATTGTACAGGAGGAGGAGGATGTGAGCTGTGACAACAACTGTAGTGATTGGTGGATCCTGTGTTATCTACTGTATATACTGTAGAGGTGTTATCAGTCATTGTACAGGAGGAGGTGAGCTGTGACATCACCTATTGTGAATGGTGGATCCTGTGTTATCTACTGTATATAGAGGTGTTATCAGTCATTGTACAGGAGGAGGAGGTGAGCTGTGACATCACGTATTGTGAATGGTGGATCCTATGTTATATACTGTATATAGAGGTGTTATCAGTCATTGTAGAGAAGGAGGAGGAGGTGAGCTGTGACATCACCTATTGTGAATGGTAGATCCTATGTTATCTACTGTATATAGAGGTGTTATCAGTCATTATATTTGAGGAGGAGGAGGCGAGCTGTGATATTATCTATTCTGAATGATCCTGTGCTATCTACTGTATATAGAGGTATTATCAGTCATTGTACAGGAGGAGGAGGAGGTAAGCTGTAACATCACCTATTGTGAATGGTGGATCCTGTGTTATCTACTGTATATAGAGGTGTTATCAGTCATTGTACAAGAGGAGGAGGATGTGAGCTGTGACAACAACTGTAGTGATTGGTGGATCCTGTGTTATCTACTGTATATAGAGGTGTTATCAGTCATTGTACAGGAGGAGGAGGTGAGCTGTGACATCGCCTATTGTGAATGGTGGATCCTGTGTTATCTACTGTATATAGAGGTATTATCAGTCATTGTACAGGAGGAGGAGGTGAGCTGTGATAGTATCTATTGTGAATGGTGGATCCTGTGTTATCAACTGTATATAGAGGTGTTATCAGTCATTGTACAGGAGGAGGAGGAGGTGAGCTGTAACATCACCTATTGTTAATGGTGGATCCTGGTTTATCTACTGTATATAGAGGTGTTATCAGTCATTATATTGGAGGAGGAGGTGAGCTGTGACATCACCTATTGTTAATGGTGGATCCTGTGTTATCTACTATATATAGAGGTGTTATCAGTCATTATATTGGAGGAGGAGGTGAGCTGTGACGTCAGCTACTCTGAATGGTGGATCCTGTGATATCTACTGTATATAGAGGTGTTATCAGTCATTACAGGAGGAGGAGGTGAGCTGTGACATCAGCTATTGTGAATGGAGGATCCTGTGTTATCTACTATCTATAGAGGTGTTATCAGTCATTGTACAGGAGGAGGAGGAGGTGAGCTGTGAAATCACCTACTGTGAATGATGGATCCTGTGTTATCTACTGTATATAGAGGTGTTATCAGTCATTGTACAGGAGGGGGAGGAGGTGAGCTGTGACATCAGCTATTGTGAATGGTGGATCCTGTGTTATCTACTATATATAGAGGTGTTATCAGTCATTGTACAGGAGGAGGAGGAGGTGAGCTGTGACATCACCTATTGTGAATGGTAGATCCTGTGTTACCTACTGTATATAGAGGTGTTATCAGTCATTATATTGGAGGAGGAGGAGGCGAGCTGTGATATTATCTATTCTGAATGATCCTGTGTTATCTACTGTATATAGGGGTATTATCAGTCATTGTACAGGAGGAGGAGGAGGTGAGCTGTGAAATCACCTACTGTGAATGGTGGATCCTGTGTTATCTACTGTATATAGAGGTTATCAGTGATTGTACAGGAGGAGGAGGAGGAGGTGAGCTGTGATATCTCCTATTGTGAATGGTGGATCCTGTGTTATCTACTGTATATAGAGGTGTTATCAGTCATTGTACAGGAGGAGGAGGAGGTGAGCTGTGATATCTCCTATTGTGAATGGTGGATCCTGTGTTATCTACTGTATATAGAGATGTTATCAGTCACTGTACAGGAGGAGGAGGTGAGCTGTGACATCACCTATTGTGAATGGTGGATCCTGTGTTATCTACTGTATATAGAGGTGTTATCAGTCATTATATGGGAGGAGGAGGAGGCGAGCTGTGATATTATTTATTCTGAATGATCCTGCGTTATCTACTGTATATAGAGGTGTTATCAGTCATTGTACAGGAGGGGGAGGAGGTGAGCTGTGACATCAGCTATTGTGAATGGTGGATCCTGTGTTATCTACTGTATATAGAGGTGTTATCAGTCATTGTACAGGAGGAGGAGGAGAGCTGTGACATCACCTATTGTGAATGGTGGATCCTGTGTTATCTACTGTATATAGAGGTGTTATCAGTCATTGTACAAGAGGAGGAGGAGGTGAGCTGTGATAGTATCTATTCTGAATGGAGGATCCTGTGTTATCTACTGTATATAGAGGTGTTATCAGTCATTGTACAGGAGGAGGTGAGCTGTGACATCACCTATTGTGAATGGTGGATCCTGTGTTATCTACTATATATAGAGGTGTTATCAGTCATTGTACAGGAGGAGGAGGAGGTGAGCTGTGACATCACCTATTGTGAATGGTAGATCCTGTGTTATCTACTGTATATAGTGGTGTTATCAGTCATTGTACAGGAGGAGGAGGAGGTGAGCTGTGACATCACTTATTGTGAATGGTGGATCCTATGTTATCTACTGTATATAGAGGTGTTATCAGTCATTGTACAGGAGGAGGAGGTGAGCTGTGACATCACCTATTGTGAATGGTGGATCCTGTGCTATCTACTGTATATAGAGGTGTTATCAGTCATTGTACAGGAGGAGGAGGAGGAGAGCTGTGACCTCAACTGTAGTGATTGGTGGATCCTGTGTGATCAGTCGTTGTATTGCTGCCTCTGATGATAATGAACCTGCAAAAAAACTTTTCTTGAAAGGACAGGAAGTGTGAATCTTAAAAATCCCCAGTGGCCAGTGTGAGAATTGCATGATTAATACATATTTTTTTGAAATAAAGATTGTGATATGAAACAAGTTGTAGAAATTCTATGTAGCACAAAACACGGACACCAGCCACCATGGTGACGTTTCCACCAGTAGCCCACCCACGGGTGTGTAATGGTGTGCAGACTGGTTCCTAAGCAATACCGGTCCGGACTGGTCACATATATAGACCCGTCTGATGGGCTGGCAGGTCCTGGGCCACTTATGGGCACCTTGGAAGGTCGAACTCACTGCTGTCCATGGAGCATTAAACATTGAGGTCCTTGAGATCATAGCGTGGTCCCTTTTGGGCATTTGTCTCTTGGCCTAAGCATTGCTCAGGTAGGATATTATGGCCTTGGCATCGTCTTTGATGTCCTCACCCAGGCACCATCATCGTATGTAGAGATTCCAGGGTGTGAGGACTTTTATGGTTGTGAGTCACGGCTGAGGATATTATCCACATCACTGAGCGAAAGACAAAGGTGAGTCACATAATGTCACATCAAATCAATCGCTGTCTGGAGGAAGTTACTAGAGTGTATATCCTACTGTTATACTGCAGAGCTGCATTCACAGTTCTGCTGAACACCCAGGCTGCAGGTTTTCACATCTGACTGTCACCCCCTTCTGGCTCAGCATACGGAGTGCATGCTGTCTTGTGTTACTTTGTGAGAGGAGTCCACGTGACCTGAATAGTTAAGGCTGTTCTTGGCTGGATGCAGAATTATGAATGCAGCTCTTGGTGTGACTGGGGTTTTAAGATATCATTGTAACTGAATGCAGCACTTAATAAGACTGGCGTGTAAAACATTGTGCAACAGCAGAATTGTATATGCAGATCTGCATGTGACAGGTGTATAAGACCGAAAATAACAGCAGAATTATGAATGCAGCTCTGGGTGTGATTGGAATATATAACATGGAGTAACAGCAGACTCGTAAATGTTGCTTTGGATGTGACAGGATTATAAAACATGGTATACGAGCAGAACTGTAAATCAAGGTCTGCATTTGATCGGAGCATTACAAAAGCAATGACATCAGAATTAGGAATGCTGCTCTGGATGTAACAGCAGAATAGTGGATGTTGAATGTCTCAATGTGACTGGACTATAAAATAAGGTGAATAAGCAGAGCTGTAAATGCAGCTCTGAACATGATAGGAGTATAATACATAAAATACCAGCAGAAGTGTGAATGCAGCTCTGGATATGACTGGGGTGTAAGTCATAAAATAATGGCAGAATGGTGAATGCATCTCTGGATATGACTGGAATATTTTTTTATTGTGTATCAGCAAAACTGTAAACTCAGCTCTAGATGTGATTGGAATATAATCCGTAAAATAACAGCCAGGGGCGTAACTACAATAGGTGCAGTGGTTGCAACCACACTCAGGCCCAAAAAGTCTCTTTGGCCTATATAAAAAGGCTATTACTATTAAAGACTTGCAATAGTCGGGGGGCCTCGTTGAAGCTTTTACATTGAGACTCATGATCTTTTAGTTGGGCCACTGATAATAGCAGAATTATGAATGCAGCTCTGGATATATCTAAAGTATAAAGTATAAAATAAAGTAAAATTATGAATGCAGCTCTGGATGAGACTGGAGTATAAGTTATGAAATAGCGGCATGTAACAACAATATAAGGCGTAAAATAAAAGCAGAATTGTGAATTCTTGAGAATACTTGATGTAATTACAACGTGGCGGCTTCATATACTAATATACTCGGGCGGTTTACCCGAGAAGCCGCCCATATGACGCCCGTAAACAATCCAGCAGTAATCCGCAGGCGCCCAGCAGATTTCCATATTTGATAATATTAAATGAGAAAAACATTAGAAGTTTTATAATTAAGTTTGACACCTAGTTAACCCCTCCTTACCCAGAGGGCGTCTTCTGACACAAAAACTCAACGTTGTGCAACCTCACAATTACTCTTCTCCGCTTGCACAATGCGTTCTGCACTTTCCTACATCAGGTTACACAAGATAACATTTTACTTATAATATTCAATCTGAATGCTATGCAGTGACCCCGGGACGATAGCAAGAAGCAGCAGCTCGCACTCCGGCGGACCAGGTGCCTTAATTTACATGAATGTATGTAGTACTGCACTTCACCTGTAGAGGCCGCTGCCAAGCTAATGAGCTGCCAATGGCAGCAGCTGTTTGCCCATGCCTAGGCAGATGTCATATTGAAGGCGTCGGCTGTGATAAAGGGTTAAAAATGTGAAAAAGTTTTTGTAGCCGTCAATAAAATTTTGATAAACTATATAATATATATATATAGGAAAAAAAATCTCTGTTTTGAAGAAATGACACCATTCCTGACATTTTCTGGTCTGTAAACAGCTGACAACACAGCAAAGGATCTCATTGTTGAAAGTTATCAGCCAGCCAGGAGAAGGCGACAAAAAAATGTCCAAGGCATTAGATCTACCATGGAGAAGTATGAAGATGTCATTGAGAAGTAGCTGAAATTTGGAAAACAATAGTGACATTAATTAGAACTGGACATCCGTCACAAATTGAAGAAAAGACAAAAAGAAAATTGGTCTGTAAGGTCGCCAACATTAAAGGAGCTGCAGGAATTTCTGGCCAGTTCTGGTTGTGCCCTGCATGTGACAACCATCTCCAGTATTCGTCATATGTCCGGTCTGTGGGGTCGAGTGGCAAGACGGAGGCCTTTTCTTACAAAGAAAAACATCCAGGCTCGGCTATGTTCTGCCAAAACCTCCATCACATCTGCCAAAAGCCTGTGGGGAATGTGTTATGTCTGATGAGACCGAGGTGGGAACTTAGTGGCCATAATTCGAAAAGGTGCAAAGCCAACACTGCACATTACCAGAAGATCACCATCCACACAGTGAGACATGGTGGAGGCAGCATTGTGCTCTGGGGCTGGTTGTGGCAGCTGGTATAGGGCTTTAGTCAAGGCGGAGGGAATTATGAACAGAACAAATATAAATTTTTCATCAAAACCTTCCGACCTCTGCTATAAAGCTGAAGATGAGGAGGAATTTCACCTTTTAGCAACAACGACCCTAAGTGACCTCCAAATCACCAAAATAATGTCTTCTCCAGAAGATGGAAGTTCTGGAACAGCCAAGCCCAGATCTGAACCCAATGGACAATTCTGTGGTGACCTGAAGAGGGCGCTGTACACAGGAGATGCCCCCGCTATCTGACAAATGTGGAGCTGCTGCAAGGAGGAGCCGGCAAAGATCGCCAATTCTAGATGAGCCGCGCTGATAGACCCCGACCCAAAAAGGCTGAATGCTTCCAGAAATTCACCAAAGTAATATTGTAAGGGTGTGCAGATTTATGCAACCACATTATTTTCAATGGATTTCTACAGGTTATGGGTCAACACTAAAGAGGGGGAAAAGTTTTAAATAATTTTTACTTGATTTTTTTTTAATGTCTAAAACCTGGCATTTCAACAGGGGCGTGTAGTTTTTTTATATCCTCTTTATACTCCAATCACATCCTAAGCTGCACTCTCTGTGACTACCGGATGTGCCCGGTGTGAATTACACAGTCAGATGTTAAGTGTATGTACAGAGCAGATAAACTGCAGTATATTGGCAAGGAGCAGAATTATGAATGCAGCTCCGGATGTAACCGGAGTATGATATAAGCCATTTCGGCAATCAGAGAGATGATATATGGAGATGGCCGATGGCCGAGCAATGACCGTTGTGTTGTAAAGCTCTTACCCAAGTCCATGCAGAAGGCAGCGGCCACCAGACAGATCATTAGCCCCTTCATGGTGATGCGTCTGGAAGGAGTGAACAGAAGCAAGACGCGGAGGTGCCCCGTATATATAGTCCTTCTCTTCCACCTTTATTATCATAAATGTATCAAAAAGAGATATTTATCGAGATGTTGTCATTTCCTATCTGTGAGGAGTGCCCTATAATTATCTCATTTACAGACTATATCATTATAATTACCCATCTCAGCAAAGTCATTGTCTTCTGGGCAGAATCGTCCACGCCTTCCATCGCTGTGAGCCGACATGTGGCCCCAGTCACGGGTGTGAACACGCCCCACGTAGCTTTATATGATACTTTCCACGCTAGGTTTACGTAGGATATTTATGTGATACTATTGTTTGTACATCCTACGTTTAGTTTATTATGTTGCAATTTCCTCCCAACTTCAAGAACAGAAGATAATTGACTTCACGTGATTCAGAAATCAGGACAGGAGATGGTGATCCCAATTTTGGCAATGTATAGGGGGGGGGGAGTGATATTGGGATTGGGGACTTCCCCCAAAATAACCTTGAGAAGAAGGACCAGACTCTACAGACTGGTGGTGACCAAAGAGGAGCAAATTAAGAGTGGACCCTTGGCTGGAGCAGCCTCGAACAAGTTCACCTAGATCATGGGCCCCTGGACAACCATAAGCCGTTCCATATCATTAAGAGGGGCTCCTGGAAATGTGGAATATTTGTGCTGCTCAGGATTAACACAAAGATCCCAGGCACCCCCATAGAGCGCATCAACCATCACTGGGTTAGTAAACCAAAAGGAGCTGCCCTGTAGAGCGCATCAACCATTACTGGGTTAGTAAACCAAAAGGAGCTGCCATGAACTTTGAGTTTACTTCCTAAAACTGCCATCCCAATATGAAATGATTCAATGTAACTAGCAGTAGACCGAAGACTGGAAACATCACAAAAAAGTGACCACCAGACCACCAGGGATATGATTTGCTAACTCGCTAAACAACAGGAGTTTTAGCATTTAATTCACTACAGTGTCAGACTGGGTTGTCTGGGGCCCACAGGACGAATTGATCCTCGGGCCCACCCTACAGCTATATGCAAATAACTGTGTTAGCCTATATCCTTGTTATAGTGGAGCGTCGACTGTAAACCACAGGCGGTTCCTGCACATCTACTGTGCACCGCCATAACTGGGATGTACAATTACCGTAGTTTGCAGTAAAGTTACCACCGGTCCATGGGCTCCACAGGATCGGTGATCACTTATTGATCATTTGGATTCGAACACTGGAAAACGCACCGATCGGAAGAATGGGGAAGTTTTATCCCTGTCAGGACACTTTTACCCCCATTTTAAAATGCAGTGGAAGGTGGGACGTCTGACCGCGGCTCCATTCATTCTCTTTAGAGCTTAAAGAAAAAAACAAGAGCAGCCACTGAGGGAATGAATGGATCAGTGGTCAAGTCACACATGAGCTCCAGTCTAATGGGGTAAAAACTCCACATTCTACCAATCGGTGCGGGTCCCAGCAGTCAGACCCCCACTAATCAATAAGTTATCACTTATCCTGTGGAGAGGTGATTACTTGTTTTCCCTGGAGAACCCCTGTAAGTGCATCTTGTTCCAAGTATTTAATCACTAATGGAAATAAAGAATCTGCTAATTAATATCAGAGAGAACAAATGACCACCATACACAACACAATCCACTATACCAACACCAATAGTACCACATACAAGGTAGAAATACCACCACACCGTGACCAGACCACATATTAACAGCATATAGCGTCCAAATAATTCCCCATCATTGCTGTCCCCCATCCCCATCATTGCTCTCCCCCATCCCCATCATTGCTCTCCCCACCTCCTCCACCATTGCTCTCTCCCACCTCCTCCATCATTGTTCTCCCCCACCTCCTCCATCATTGTTCTTCCCCACCTCCTCCATCATTGTTCTCCCCCACCTCCTCCATCATTGTTCTCTCCCACCTCCTCCATCATTGTTCTTCCCCACCTCCTCCATCATTGTTCTTCCCCACCTCCTCCATCATTGTTCTCCCCCACCTCCTCCATCATTGTTCTCTCCCACCTCCTCCATCATTGTTCTTCCCCACCTCCTCCATCATTGTTCTTCCCCACCTCCTCCATCATTGTTCTCCCCCACCTCCTCCATCATTGTTCTTCCCCACCTCCTCCATCATTGTTCTCCCCCACCTCCTCCATCATTGTTCTCTCCCACCTCCTCCATCATTGTTCTTCCCCACCTCCTCCATCATTGTTCTCCCTCACCTCCTCCATCATTTTCATATCTCCTCCACCTCCTCCATCATAATTGCCATATCTCCCCCACCATCATTGCCATATCTTCCCCACCTCCTCCATCATCATTGCCATATCTCCCCCCCACCTCCTCCATCATAGCCATATCTCCCCCCACCTCCTCCATCATCATTGCCATATCTTCCCCCACCTCATTCATCATTGCCATATCTCCCCCACCTCCTCCATCATCATTGCCATATCTCCCCCACCTCCTCCATCATCATTGCCATATCTCCCCCCCACCTCCTCCATCATAGCCATATCTCCCCCCACCTCCTCCATCATCATTGCCATATCTCCCCCACCTCCTCCATCATCATTGCCATATCTCCCCCACCTCCTCCATCATCATTGCCATATCTCCCCCCACCTCCTCCATCATCACTGCCATATCTCCCCCCACCTCCTTCATCATCATTGCCATATCTCCCCCACCTCCTCCATCATCATTGCCATATCTCCCCCACCTCCTTCATCATCATTGCCATATCTCCCCCACCTCCTCCATCATCATTGCCATATCTCCCCCACCTCCTTCATCATCATTGCCATATCTCCCCCACCTCCTCCATCATCATTGCCATATCTCCCCCACCTCCTCCATCATCAGTGCCATATCTCCCCCCACCTCCTCCATCATCATTGCCATATCTCCCCCACCTCCTCCATCATCATTGCCATATCTCCCCCACCTCCTCCATCATCATTGCCATATCTCCCCCCACCTCCTCCATCATCACTGCCATATCTCCCCCCACCTCCTTCATCATCATTGCCATATCTCCCCCACCTCCTCCATCATCATTGCCATATCTCCCCCACCTCCTTCATCATCATTGCCATATCTCCCCCACCTCCTCCATCATCATTGCCATATCTCCCCCACCTCCTTCATCATCATTGCCATATCTCCCCCACCTCCTCCATCATCATTGCCATATCTCCCCCACCTCCTCCATCATCAGTGCCATATCTCCCCCCACCTCCTCCATCATCATTGCCATATCTCCCCCCACCTCCTCCATCATCATTGCCATATCTCCCCCACCTCCTCCATCATCATTGCCATATCTCCCCCCCACCTCCTCCATCACCACTGTATTAGTAAAAAAAAAACCACACTTACCCTCTCTGCTCGTTCCCCCCAGCATTGTCCTCGGCTTCCTGCCCGGCATCTTTCTCTCTGACGTCATCAAGCAGCGCGAGCCTGTGTCAGGGAGAAAGCGGCGGGCAGGAAGCACAGAATGGATCCCTCCGCTCCGCTGCCATTTTCCTCCCGTCAGCAGCGGAGCGGGAGGGATCGCATTCTCTCCCTGCCCACCGCACACTATGAGGGCAATCTGGCCATGGGCCCCCCGGAGCCTGGGGGTCCACGAGGCAGGCCAGATTGCCCTCATCAGCCACACTGCAAGGGCACCCCCCTTCCACCTTCAGTTAACCAGCGGGCCCCGTGCGTCCTGCTCAGGGGCCCGCCGAGGACCCGGGCCCACCGGAGAATTCTCCGGTGTCCCGGTGCCCCAGTCCGACCCTGATTCACTAGATCACCAAAGTGAACACTAGATCACAAAGGATAGGACTTACTAATCCGATGATTTCCATGAGTATTTGCAGTTAACTAGCTAGACCACCAAAGAGAATGGCAGACCACCAAGGACATGATTTATTAATCCACTAAACACCAGGAGTAGTAGCAGTTATCTCACTGGACCATCAAAGTGAAGACCAGACCACCAGAGATGCGACGTACTAACCCACAAACATAAGAAGTATTAGAAGTTAAATGTCGAGCCCCCCAAAGTGACCACAAGACATATGACTTAGCACCCCACTAAACACCTGGAGTATTAGCAGGTAGCTCACTAAACCACGTAAGTGACCACCAGGGATATGATTTACTAACACACGAAACCCCAGGACTATTACCAGTTAAATGACTGAAGGAACGGCCAAGGATATTGTTTTCTGATCCAATCACCAGGAGTATTAGCCGATAACTCACTAGACCATCAAAGTGAACACTATACCACCAGGGATATGATTTATTAACCAGTTAAACACCTGAGTGGGCTACAAGCAGTTAACTCACTAGACCAACAGCAATCCAATAATTATCAGGGAAAATATTTATTACCCAATTGTTCATAGAAAGATGAAGCCCCCCAGGAGTATTATCAATAACCAACCAGACAGTGGGAATATTACTGACCGGCTTACAGAACACCAGCGATATTAGATATTGACTGACTACTATATATTATGTTATTAACCACTTGACTACAAGACTATTATTTATTAATTTCCAATAATATTGATTCACTAGACCACCAGGGAGATTGTTAAATTACAGACAGAATTAGGACTGGGAAGCGGCTTTGACGATTTGGTTACAATCTATCAGCAGAAAGAGCAAAAGAAGATAAAGGAACAGACATAAAACTTACCCCAGGACCCAACTACTGAAATGCCACCACTATTGTGGAGTGAATGAATGGATGAAGCCCCCATAATGAGGC
Source organism: Phyllobates terribilis (assembly GCF_046119375.1). Taxonomy (NCBI): domain Eukaryota; kingdom Metazoa; phylum Chordata; class Amphibia; order Anura; family Dendrobatidae; genus Phyllobates; species Phyllobates terribilis. The sequence goes on from NW_027362764.1 coordinate 782,795,595, forward strand.
AGTGGTGCTTCTGCGGGGGCTGCAGTGCTTGACCTGTAGCCACCACTGAAGTAACTGGGGACATGTTGGTTGTTATTTTATGCTAAGCTGCCGTGTGTTCTTCCATAATGATAGTTCTCACAGATGATCAATAACATTTGTTACTCAGCTTCTTGTTGTTGCAGTTCCTGCATTTATTGTACACGTCTTATGTTTATTCCAGGTACTGTGCCTTTAAGGCTGCAATATTTAGTGGTGGGCTGCAGACGCAGAGTTGTGCTGCACAGGGTCCATTGTAGGTGATGCTGGAATATACTGTATAAGAGCAAAGATTGGCTGCTGGCCCTGGTATAGCACAGACTGCAACCAATTCACTCAACTGGCAGAGACGTATCCCCATATTCTTCATGCCACCCCTCTCACAGCCTGCTCCCCATGGCCCCCAATCTCACAGCCTGCTCCCCATATCCCCAATCTCACAGGCTGCTCCCCATATCCCCAATCTCACAGCCTGCTCCCCATATCCCCAATCTCACAGCCTGCTCCCCATGGCCCCCAATCTCACAGCCTGCTCGCCATAGCCCCCAATCTCACAGCCTGCTCCCCATGGCCCCCAATCTCACAGACTGCTCCCCATAGCCCTCAATCTCACAGACTGCTCCCCATAGCCCTCAATCTCACAGACTGCTCCCCATAGCCCCCAATCTCACAGGCTGCTCCCCATGGCCCCCAATCTCACAGCCTGCTCCCCATAGCCCCCAATCTCACAGGCTGCTCCCCATGGCCCCCAATCTCACAGCCTGCTCCCCATAGCCCCCAATCTCACAGACTGCTCCCCATAGCCCCCAATCTCACAGGCTGCTCCCCATATCCCCAATCTCACAGGCTGCTCTCCATAGCCCCCAATCTCACAGCCTGCTCCCCATAGCCCCCAATCTCACAGCCTGCTCCCCATAGCCCCCAATCTCACAGCCTGCTCCCCATAGCCCCCAATCTCACAGACTGCTCCCCATAGCCCCCAATCTCACAGCCTGCTCCCCATAGACCCCAATCTCACAGACTGCTCCCCATAGCCCCCAATCTCACAGGCTGCTCCCCATGGCCCCCAATCTCACAGCCTGCTCCCCATATCCCCAATCTCACAGGCTGCTCCCCATAGCCCTCAATCTCACAGCCTGCTCCCCATATCCCCAATCTCACAGGCTGCTCCCCATAGCCCTCAATCTCACAGCCTACTCCCCATGGCCCCCAATCTCACAGCCTGCTCCCCATAGCCCCCAATCTCACAGGCTGCTCCCCATGGCCCCCAATCTCACAGCCTGCTCCCCATAGCCCCCAATCTCACAGGCTGCTCCCCATATCCCCAATCTCACAGGCTGCTCCCCATAGCCCTCAATCTCACAGCCTGCTCCCCATGGCCCCCAATCTCACAGCCTGCTCCCCATGGCCCCCAATCTCACAGCCTGCTCCCCATAGCCCCCAATCTCACAGCCTGCTCCCCATATCCCCCAATCTCACAGGCTGCTCCCCATAGCCCTCAATCTCACAGGCTGCTCCCCAATCTCACAGCCTGCTCCCCATAGCCCCCAATCTCACAGCCTGCTCCCCATATCCCCCAATCTCACAGGCTGCTCCCCATAGCCCTCAATCTCACAGGCTGCTCCCCAATCTCACAGCCTGCTCCCCATAGCCCCCAATCTCACAGACTGCTCCCCATAGCCCCCAATCTCACAGCCTGCTCCCCATATCCCCCAATCTCACAGCCTGCTCCCCATGGCCCCCAATCTCACAGGCTGCTCCCCATAGCCCTCAATCTCACAGCCTGCTCCCCATATCCCCAATCTCACAGCCTGCTCCCCATGGCCCCCAATCTCACAGCCTGCTCCCCATAGCCCCCAATCTCACAGGCTGCTCCCCATGGCCCCCAATCTCACAGCCTGCTCCCCATAGCCCCCAATCTCACAGGCTGCTCCCCATGGCCCCCAATCTCACAGCCTGCTCCCCATGGCCCCCAATCTCACAGCCTGCTCCTCATGGTCTCTAATCTCACAGCCTGCTCCCCATGGCCCCCAATCTCACAGCCTGCTCGCCATAGCCCCCAATCTCACAGCCTGCTCCCCATAGCTCCCAATCTCACAGCCTGCTCCCCATAGCCCCCAATCTCACAGGCTGCTCCCCATAGCCCCCAATCTCACAGGCTGCTCCCCATAGCCCCCAATCTCACAGGCTGCTCCCCATAGCCCCCAATCTCACAGGCTGCTCCCCATGGCCCCCAATCTCACAGGCTGCTCCCCATAGCCCCCAATCTCACAGGCTGCTCCCCATAGCCCCCAATCTCACAGGCTGCTCCCCATAGCCCCCAATCTCACAGCCTGCTCCCCATATCCCCAATCTCACAGGCTGCTCCCCATGGCCCCCAATCTCACAGCCTGCTCCCCATAGCCCCCAATCTCACAGCCTGCTCCCCATAGCCCCCAATCTCACAGGCTGCTCCCCATAGCCCCCAATCTCACAGGCTGCTCCCCATATCCCCAATCTCACAGCCTGCTCCCCATGGCCCCCAATCTCACAGCCTGCTCCCCATATCCCCAATCTCACAGGCTGCTCCCCATGGCCCCCAATCTCACAGCCTGCTCCCCATGGCCCCCAATCTCACAGCCTGCTCCCCATAGCCCCCAATCTCACAGCCTGCTCCCCATAGCCCCCAATCTCACAGCCTTCTCCCCATGTCCCCCAATCTCACAGGCTGCTCCCCATGGCCCCCAATCTCACAGCCTGCTCCCCATGGCCCCCAATCTCACAGGCTACTCCCCATATCCCCAATCTCACAGGCTGCTCCCCATAGCCCCCAATCTCACAACCTGCTCCCCATATCCCCAATCTCACAGGCTGCTCCCCATATCCCCAATCTCACAGCCTGCTCCCCATTTCTCCAAATCTCACAGCCTGCTCCCCATGGCCCCCAATCTCACAGCCTGCTCGCCATAGCCCCCAATCTCACAGCCTGCTCCCCATGGCCCCCAATCTCACAGACTGCTCCCCATAGCCCTCAATCTCACAGCCTGCTCCCCATAGCCCCCAATCTCACAGGCTGCTCCCCATGGCCCCCAATCTCACAGCCTGCTCCCCATAGCCCCCAATCTCACAGCCTGCTCCCCATAGCCCCCAATCTCACAGGCTGCTCCCCATAGCCCCCAATCTCACAGGCTGCTCCCCATATCCCCCAATCTCACAGCCTGCTCCCCATGGCCCCCAATCTCACAGCCTGCTCCCCATATCCCCAATCTCACAGGCTGCTCCCCATGGCCCCCAATCTCACAGCCTGCTCCCCATGGCCCCCAATCTCACAGCCTGCTCCCCATAGCCCCCAATCTCACAGCCTGCTCCCCATGGCCCCCAATCTCACAGCCTGCTCCCCATATCCCCAATCTCACAGGCTGCTCCCCATGTCTCCAAATCTCACAGCCTGCTCCCCATGGCCCCCAATCTCACAGCCTGCTCGCCATAGCCCCCAATCTCACAGCCTGCTCCCCATGGCCCTCAATCTCACAGGCTGCTCCCCATAGCCCCCAATCGTTCCTTTCTCACACTGTATAATCTCCATGTCTCAGTGTTTTGTACAGACTGGTCCCTGAAGCCCTCCCTTTCCCACAATGACTTGTCTCATGCCACCCCTCTACCCCAAAGACTATTGCTTATGGCCCCCAACCTCACAGACTGCTTCCCAATCACACAGACTGCTACTCATGACCCTCACTCTTATAGACTGCTCTCCATGGACCTTCCCTCTCTCACAGACTGATTCTTATGTTCTTCTCTCTCACACAGACTGCTCCCCATGCCCCCCACTCTTACAGACTGCTCCCCATGCCCCCACTCTTACAGACTGCTCCCCATGCCCCCCACTCTTACAGACTGCTCCCCATGCCCCCACTCTTACAGACTGCTCCCCATGCCCCCACTCTTACAGACTGCTCTCCATGCCCCCCACTCTTACAGACAGCTCCCCATGCCCCCCACTCTTAGACTGCTCCCCATGCCCCCACTCTTACAGACTGCTCCCCATGCCCCCACTCTTACAGACTGCTCTCCATGCCCCCCACTCTTACAGACAGCTCCCCATGCCCCCCACTCTTAGACTGCTCCCCATGCTCCCCACTCTTACAGACTGCTCCCCATGCCCCCCACTCTTACAGACTGATCTCCATGCCCCCACTCTTACAGACTGCTCCCCATGCCCCCACTCTTACAGACTGCTCCCCATGCCCCCACTCTTACAGACTGCTCCCCATGCCCCCCACTCTTACAGGCTGCTCCCCATGCCCCCCACTCTTACAGACTGATTTCCATGCCCCCCACTCTTACAGACTGATCTCCATGCCCCCACTCTTACAGACTGCTCCCCATGCCCCCCACTCTTACAGACTGCTCTCCGTGGCCCCCACTCTTACAGACTGCTCTCCATGCCCCCACTCTTATAGACTGCTCCCCATTCCCCCACTCTTACAGACTGCTCCCCATGCCCCCCACTCTTACAGACTGCTCCCCATGCCCCCCACTCTTACAGACTGATCTCCATGCCCCCCACTCTTACAGACTGCTCCCCATGCTCCCCACTCTTACAGACTGCTCCCCATGCCCCCACTCTTACAGACTGATCTCCATGACCCCCACTCTTACAGACTGCTCCCCATGCCCCCACTCTTACAGACTGCTCCCCATGCCCCCACTCTTACAGACTGCTCCCCATGCCCCCACTCTTACAGACTGCTCTCCATGACCCCCACTCTTACAGACTGCTCCCCATGCCCCCACTCTTACAGACTGCTCCCCATGCCCCCACTCTTACAGACTGATCTCCATGGCCCCCACTCTTACAGACTGATCTCCATGACCCCCACTCTTACAAACTGCTCCCCATGCCCCCACTCTTACAAACTGCTCCCCATGCCCCCACTCTTACAGACTGCTCCCCATTCCCCCACTCTTACAGACTGCTCCCCATGCCCCCACTCTTACAGACTGCTCCCCATGCCCCCACTCTTACAGACTGCTCCCCATGCCCCCATCTTACAAACTGCTCCCCATGCCTCCACTCTTACAGACTGCTCCCCATTCCCCTACTCTTACAGACTGCTCCCCATGCCCCCACTCTTACAGACTGCTCCCCATTCCCCCACTCTTACAGACTGCACCCCATGCCCCCCACTCTTACAGACTGATCTCCATGCCCCCACTCTTACAGACTGATCTCCATGACCCCCACTCTTACAGACTGCTCCCCATGGCCCCACTCTTACAGACTGCTCCCCATGCCCCCACTCTTACAGACTGCTCTCCATGGCCCCACTCTTACAGACTGCTCCCCATGCCCCCACTCTTACAGACTGCTCCCCATGCCCCCCACTCTTACAGACTGCTCTCCATGGCCCCCACTCTTACAGACTGCTCTCCATGGCCCCCACTCTTACAGACTGCTCTCCATGGCCCCCACTCTTACAAACTGCTCCCCATTCCCCCACTCTTACAGACTGCTCCCCATTCCCCCACTCTTACAGACTGATCTCCATGCCCCCACTCTTACAGGCTGCTCCCCATGCCCCCCACTCTTACAGACTGCTCCCCATGCCCCCCACTCTTACAGACTGCTCTCCATGGCCCCCACTCTTACAAACTGCTCCCCATTCCCCCACTCTTACAGACTGCTCCCCATTCCCCCACTCTTACAGACTGCTCCCCATTCCCCCACTCTTACAGACTGCTCTCCATGGCCCCCCACTCTTACAGACTGCTCTCCATGGCCCCCCACTCTTACAGACTGCTCCCCATGCCCCCCACTCTTACAGACTGCTGTCCATAGTCTTTTCCTCTCTCACAGACTGCTTCTTATGTTCTTCTCCCTCACACAGACTGCTCTCCATGCCTGTCAAATCTTAGCAACATAGCAAAAAAAGAAGCTAAGTCCTGGATAAATCTTTAAAACGCCTCAACTCAACTGATGTGTAACCACCAAGCTATTTGCCTCAATACAGTGTAACCATTTTGCTCTGTGCCTCATTTCTGATATGTAACCATCAAGCTCTGTGCCTCCACTCTCACGTGTTACCGCCAAAGTGTGAGTCTCAGCTTTCATGTATAGCCGCCAAACTGTGTGCATTGCATTAACTCTGGTGTGTAACCAGCAAGCTCGGTGCCTCTATTCTATGTGAAACCATCAATCTGTGTGCATTAACTCTGATGTGGAGTAACAAAGTTCTGTGCCCAACTCTGATGTGTAATTGTCAAGTTCTGTGCCTCAATCCAGATTTGTTACCACCAAGCTCTATGCCTCAATCCAGACTTGTTACCACCAAGCTCTATGCCTCAATCCAGATTTGTTACCACCAAGCTCTATGCCTCAATCCAGATTTGTTACCACCAAGCTCTATGCCTCAATCCAGATTTGTTACCACCAAGCTCTATGCCTCAATCCAGATTTGTTACCACCAAGCTCTATGCCTCAATCCAGACTTGTTACCACCAAGCTCTATGCCTCAATCCAGATTTGTTACCACCAAGCTCTATGCCTCAATCCAGACTTGTTACCACCAAGCTCTATGCCTCAATCCAGATTTGTTACCACCAAGCTCTATGCCTCAATCCAGATTTGTTACCACCAGGCGATAGGTGTGCCTGAATTTCAACTTCCAATCCTTTTCTTCCCTTTTCAGAGAAGATGATTGGAAACCATAACCAGTGTGGAGAGGACAGAGGAATCTCGCAGATCTCCTTTACCCATGAGGGAGAGCCCTCAGAAATAGCCGTTAGCCGAATGATCATGTCTGGACGCCTTGAGAGATCACTGTTTAACTTTCTCCATAAACGAGATCCGATTTTGCCCAATACGGGATCCGTGCAGCGATTTCAAGCGGATTTCGAGAAGGTTTTTCCACGCGTTCATTAAAAATGAAACATGAACTTGATTTTCTATTTTAATTTATTGTTGCTGAATGTTCATTGTATGTAACAGTAAGAATAAAGATGAGAATGTTTGCTGTGTCGGGGGGATGATCAACATCGAAGAAACAGTCTACAGAGAAAGGACAGGAGGTCATAGCCAGGCTTCATTGACTTCACCCAGGACAAAGATTTAGGTCACTGCCCTAATACAGTCCCAGGGTAGAAGCTGGGTAGTGCCCCCTCGGCCCCCTCGGCCCCCCAGCAGCCGATCTGTAAGGCTTTGTGTAACATGTATAATACTTCTCTGCTCCGGCTTGACATGAGTTTACCAAAACCATTCCTCCAGTGCTGAAGCCCATGGTGATGGCTAAATGAAGAGTCCAAGACTGGTCAATGCCAGGGCAGGCGCAAGTCCTGAGTAGGTGCCTCCCTTCACGATACTGGGAGAGTTATTCTGGAGGTAACCTGTATGATTTGTGTAGAGTTCATAGAGGTGGTTGCACAGATTTCCTTGGCAGCAGTAGACCCGGCTCTCTTGCCCCAGGACGTCGGGGTCACTTTGGAAGCAGGTTTCAGCGCAGTCTCTAGTCACCATCTCTTCTCCCAACACAAAAGGATATCCTGGAAAATTGGATATTTTTTTTTATAAAATATCATATTCAGATATCCCCTAATGGCAAGATGCCAAGAAATAAAGAAATACTAGACTACCAGAGGACAAAGATGTATGAAAAACTGTGCATGACGTGGGTTCCCCCTGCCTGCAAAGAGTAGGAGGATAAGGGCTGGTAGAGGGGTATATTGCTGCAGAACTCATATTTTACAAATTTTTAAAATTCACCTTTAAGAGGCGCTTACTGCATACAAATTTATACTGCCACCACTAGAGGGAGCTCACTGCATGCTGATTTATACAGCCACCACTAGAGGGAGCTCACTACATACAGATTTATACAGCCACCACTAGAGGGAGCTCACTGCATGCTGATTTATACAGCCACCACTAGAGGGAGCTCAGTGCATGCTGACTTATACATGCACCGCTAGGGGGAGCTCACTGCATACAGATTTATACAGCCACCACTAGAGGGAGCTCACTGCATACAGATTTATACAGCCACCACTAGAGGGAGCTCAGTGCATGCTGACTTATACATGCACCGCTAGGGGGAGCTCACTGCATACAGATTTATACAGCCACCACTAGAGGGAGCTCACTGCATGCAGATTTATACAGCCACCACTAGAGGGAGCTCACTGCATGCTGATTTATACAGCCACCACTAGAGGGAGCTCACTGCATACAGATTTATACAGCCACCACTAGAGGGAGCTCAGTGCATGCTGACTTATACATGCACCGCTAGGGGGAGCTCACTGCATACAGATTTATACAGCCACCACTAGAGGGAGCTCAGTGCATGCTGACTTATACATGCACCGCTAGGGGGAGCTCACTGCATACAGATTTATACAGCCACCACTAGAGGGAGCTCAGTGCATGCTGACTTATACAGCCACCACTAGAGGGAGCTCACTACATACAGATTTATACAGTCACCACTAGAGGGAGCACACTGCATACAGATTTATACAGCCACCACTAGAGGGAGCTCACTGCATGCTGATTTAGACAGCTACCACTAGAGGGAGCTCACTGCATGATGATTTATGCAGCCACCACTAGGGGGAGCTCACTACATATAGATTTATACAGTCACCACTAGAGGGAGCACACTGCATACAGATTTATACAGCCACCACTAGAGGGAGCTCACTGCATGCTGATTTATACAGCCAGCACTAGAGGGAGCTCACTGCATACAGATTTATACAGCCACCACTAGAGGGAGCTCACTGCATGCTGATTTAGACAGCTACCACTAGAGGGAGCTCACTGCATGATGATTTATACAGCTACCACTAGAGGGAGCTCACTACATACAGATTTATACAGCTACCACTAGGGGGAGCTCACTACATACAGATTTATACAGCCACCACTAGAGGGAGCTCACTGCATGCTGATTTATACAGCCAGAACTAGAGGGAGCTCACTGCATACAGATTTATACAGCCACCACTAGGGGGAGCTCACTACATACAGATTTATACAGTCACCACTAGGGGGAGCTCACTATATACAGATTTATACAGCCACCACTAGAGAGAGCTCACTACATACAGATTTATACAGACACCACTAGAAGGAGCTCACTACATACAGATTTATACAGACACCACTAGAGGGAGCTCACTACATACAGATTTATACAGACACCACTAGAGGGAGCTCACTACATACAGATTTATACAGACACCACTAGAGGGAGCTCACTACATACAGATTTATACAGACACCACTAGAGGGAGATCACTCCATACAGATTTATACAGACACCACTAGAGGGAGCTCACTGCATACAGATTTATACAGCCACCACTAGGGGGAGCTCACTACATACAGATGTATACAGTCACCACTAGGGGGAGCTCACTATATACAGATTTATACAGCCACCACTAGAGAGAGCTCACTACATACAGATTTATACAGACACCACTAGAGGGAGCTCACTGCATACAAATTTATATAGCCACCACTAGAGGGAGCTCACTACATACAGATTTATACAGACACCACTAGAGGGAGCTCACTACATACAGATTTATACAGACACCACTAGAGGGAGCTCACTACATACAGATTTATACAGACACCACTAGAGGGAGCTCACTACATACAGATTTATACAGACACCACTAAAGGGAGCTCACTACATACAGATTTATACAGACACCACTAGAGGGAGCTCACTACATACAGATTTATACAGCCACCACTAGAGGGAGCTCACTGCATGCTGATTTATACAGCCAGAACTAGAGGGAGCTCACTGCATACAGATTTATACAGCCACCACTAGGGGGAGCTCACTACATACAGATTTATACAGTCACCACTAGGGGGAGCTCACTATATACAGATTTATACAGCCACCACTAGAGAGAGCTCACTACATACAGATTTATACAGACACCACTAGAGGGAGCTCACTGCATACAAATTTATATAGCCACCACTAGAGGGAGCTCACTACATACAGATTTATACAGACACCACTAGAGGGAGCTCACTACATACAGATTTATACAGACACCACTAGAGGGAGCTCACTACATACAGATTTATACAGACACCACTAGAGGGAGCTCACTACATACAGATTTATACAGACACCACTAGAGGGAGCTCACTACATACAGATTTATACAGACACCACTAGAGGGAGCTCACTGCATACAGATTTATACAGCCACCACTAGGGGGAGCTCACTACATACAGATTTATACAGTCACCACTAGGGGGAGCTCACTATATACAGATTTATACAGCCACCACTAGAGAGAGCTCACTATATACAGATTTATACAGCCACCACTAGAGGGAGCTCACTACATACAGATTTATACAGACACCACTAGAGGGAGCTCACTACATACAGATTTATACAGACACCACTAGAGGGAGCTCACTACATACAGATTTATACAGACACCACTAGAGGGAGCTCACTACATACAGATTTATACAGACACCACTAGAGGGAGCTCACTGCATACAGATTTATACAGCCACCACTAGGGGGAGCTCACTACATACAGATTTATACAGTCACCACTAGGGGGAGCTCACTATATACAGATTTATACAGCCACCACTAGAGAGAGCTCACTACATACAGATTTATACAGCCACCATTAGAGGGAGCTCACTGCATACAAATTTATATAGCCACCACTAGAGGGAGCTCACTACATACAGATTTATACAGACACCACTAGAGGGAGCTCACTACATACAGATTTATACAGACACCACTAGAGGGAGCTCACTACATACAGATTTATACAGACACCACTAGAGGGAGCGCACTACATACAGATTAATACAGTCACCACTAGAGGGAGCTCACTACATACAGATTTATAGAGCCACCACTAGAGGGAGCTCACTACATACAGATTTATACAGCCACTATTAAGGGGTTATAGCTACTCTTCCACTTAAAGGGAATCTGTCATTAAGATCAACTCACTGAAATCACATGCAGGTCTTTGAAATATAAGTCCATGTTCTATTTGTTGCTGCATTTCTGAGTAATTAGCGTTTTCTTCATATACAAATGAGTTGGTGTTTCCCCGCCCAATGCCAGCCTTTTTAGCTTGATTGACAGCTCACTGACTAATTTCCTTGCCTGACGAGTGATGTTACACAGGGAGTGAGCTGCCAATCATGCTAAAGAGGCCGGTGCTCTGTCACGCCCAGAGCACCCAATGCCTCATTTCCATGCAAATGAAAACAATATTTTTTTGGGAATGCAGCAACAGATAGATATTAAGTTATCAAAGGATTTAAAGTTCAAAGACCTTCATACCCAGATGTGCGGTTTGGGGGACGGGGAGGGTGGTCTGCTGTTGATTCCCTTTAGTAGTAAAATTGAAATGCGTACAATGAATTAAGCGCCCCCCAGTGGTGACTTCAGGCTGCCAGAATTGTATCATCTATAGGAGAAATTCTACGTCATAATTCCAATATTTCACAGTTTAACTATTCAGAGATAATCACCATTTTATGGAGAGTTGGAGTTGTAGTGTCACCAGATTACACAACACCAACTGCATATGTTATTAACTAAATCTCCTTGACCTGATGAGGCTGGTGTACTTACTTTGAGGAACATAAAGCTTTAATGACATGGATTTTCAAACTAAAATTCCCATTTTAAAATTGTTAAAGCTTTCAAAAACAATTCTAAAGGTTCTACAGTCATTCTGAGACGGGACTGTGAGCTGGTGACAGGTTCCCTGTAATAAAGTTTGCAGCACACATATTACAAACAGGAGGAAGAGACTGCACACACCGACTGCACAGTGGTGAGAGATTGCACACAGTGACTGCACACAGCGTCTGCACATGAGGAGGGAGACTGCACACAGTGTCTGCACAGGAGGAAGAGACTGCACACAGTGTCTGCACAGGAGGAAGAGACTGCACACAGTGTCTGCACAGGAGGAAGAGACTGCACACAGTGTCTGCACAGGAGGAAGAGACTGCACACAGTGTCTGCACAGGAGGAAGAGACTGCACACAGTGCCTGCACAGGAGGAAGAGACTGCACACAGTGTCTGCACAGGAGGAAGAGACTGCACACGGTGTCTGCACAGGAGGAAGAGACTGCACACGGTGTCCGCACAGGAGGAAGAGACTGCACACAGTGTCTGCACAGGAGGAAGAGACTGCACACGGTGTCCGCACAGGAGGAAGAGACTGCACACGGTGTCTGCACAGTAGGAAGAGACTGCACACAGTGTCCGCACAGGAGGAAGAGACTGCACACAGTGTCCGCACAGGAGGAAGAGACTGCACACGGTGTCTGCACAGGAGGAAGAGACTGCACACAGTGTCCGCACAGGAGGAAGAGACTGCACACAGTGTCCGCACAGGAGGAAGAGACTGCACACAGTGTCCGCACAGGAGGAAGAGACTGCACACACCGACTGCACAGTGGTGAGAGATTGCACACAGTGTCCGCACAGGAGGAAGAGACTGCACACAGTGTCCGCACAGGAGGAAGAGACTGCACACACCGACTGCACAGTGGTGAGAGATTGCACACAGTGTCCGCACAGGAGGAAGAGACTGCACACAGTGCCCGCACAGGAGGAAGAGACTGCACACGGTGTCCGCACAGGAGGAAGAGACTGCACACGGTGTCCGCACAGGAGGAAGAGAATGCACACAGTGTCCGCACAGGAGGAAGAGACTGCACACAGTGTCCGCACAGTAGGAAGAGACTGCACACAGTGTCCGCACAGGAGGAAAAGACTGCACACAGTGTCCGCACAGGAGGAAGAGACTGCACACAGTGTCCGCACAGGAGGAAGAGACTGCACACAGTGTCCGCACAGGAGGAAGAGATCCACACAGGAGGAAGAGACTGCAGACAGTGTCCGTACAGGAGGAAGAGATTGCACACAGTGTCCTCACAGGAGGAAGAGACTGCACACAGTGTCCGCACAGGAGGAAGAGATTGCACACAGTGTCCGCACAGGAGGAAGAGACTGCACACAGTGTCCGCACAGGAGGAAGAGACTGCAGACAGTGTCCGCACAGGAGGAAGAGACTGTACACAGTGTCTGCACAGGAGGAAGAGACTGCACACAGTGTCTGCACAGGAGGAAGAGACTGCACACAGTGTCTGCACAGGAGGAAGAAACTGCACACAGTGTCCATATAGGATGAGGAGACTGCACACAGTGTCTGCACAGGAGGAAGGGACTGCACACAGTGCCTCCACAGAAGGGATAGGTTGCACACAGTGTCTGCACAGGAGGAAGAGACTGCACACAGTGTCCACATAGGATGAGACAGCACACAGTGTCCGCACAGGAGGAAGAGACAGTACACAGTGTCTGCACAGGAAGAGACGCACACAGTGTCCGCACAGGAGGAAGAGACTGCACATACTGTCTGCACAGGAGGAAGAGACTGCACACACTGTCTGAACAGGAGGAAGAGACTGCACACAGTGTCCGCACAGGAGGAAGAGACTGCACACAGTGTTCACATAGGATGAGACAGCACACAGTGTCCGCACAGGAGGAAGAGACTGTACACAGTGTCTGCACAGGAGGAGACTGCACACAGTGTCTGCACAGGAGGAGACTGCACACAGTGTCTGCACAGGAGGAGACTGCACACAGTGTCTGCACAGGAGGAGACTGCACACAGTGTCTGCACAGGAGGAGACTGCACACAGTGTCTGCACAGGAGGAGACTGCACACAGTGTCTGCACAGGAGGAGACTGCACACAGTGTCTGCACAGGAGGAGACTGCACACAGTGTCTGCACAGGAGACTGCACACAGCACCTACACAGGAGGAGACTGCACACAGTGTCTGCACAGGAGGAGACTGCACACAGTGTCTGCACAGGAGGAAGAGACTGCACACAGTGTTCACATAGGATGAGACAGCACACAGTGTCCGCACAGGAGGAAGAGACTGTACACAGTGTCTGCACAGGAGGAGACTGCACACAGTGTCTGCACAGGAGACTGCACACAGTACCTACACAGGAGGAGACTGCACACAGTACCTACACAGGAGGAGACTGCACACAGTACCTACACAGGAGGAGACTGCACACAGTGTCAGCACAGGAGACTGCACACAGTGCCTGCACAGGAGGAGACTGCACACAGTGCCTGCACAGGAGGAGACTGCACACAGTGCCTGCACAGGAGGAGACTGCACACAGTGTCCGCACAGGAGGAAGAGACTGCACACAGTGTCCGCACAGGAGGAAGAGACTGCACACAGTGTCCGCACAGGAGGCAGAGACTGCACACAGTGTCCGCATAGGAGGAAGAGACTGCACACAGTGTCCGCACAGGAGGAAGAGACTGCACACAGTGTCCGCACAGGTGAAAGAAACTGCACACAGTACCTGCACAGGAGGAGACTGCACACAGTGTCTGCACAGGAGGAGACTGCACACAGTGTCTGCACAGGAGGAGACTGCACACAGTGTCTGCACAGGAGGAGACTGCACACAGTGTCTGCACAGGAGGAAGAGACTGCACACAGTGTCTGCACAGGAGGAAGAGACTGCACACAGTGTCTGCACAGGAGGAGACTGCACACAGTGTCTGCACAGGAGGAAGAGACTGCACACAGTGTCTGCACAGGAGGAAGAGACTGCACACAGTGTCTGCACAGGAGGAAGAGACTGCACACAGTGTCTGCACAGGAGGAAGAGACTGCACACAGTGTCTGCACAGGAGAAAGAGACTGCACACAGTGTCTGCACAGGAGGAGACTGCACACAGTGTCTGCACAGGAGGAGACTGCACACAGTGTCTGCACAGGAGGAAGAGACTGCACACAGTGTCTGCACAGGAGGAGACTGCACACAGTGTCTGCACAGGAGGAGACTGCACACAGTGTCTGCACAGGAGGAGACTGCACACAGTGTCTGCACAGGAGGAGGACATTGCGCAGAGCTATTTTATTTCCGCATTGCCCTGTGGATTCAGACTTCCCTCTCACCGGTGTTCGGGCTCATGGTGACCGTCTTGCAGCCTCTGTCGTCCTCCGAACAATTCTTTACTTGGTTGCAGTTCTGGACTTCAGAGGCTTCATAGCAAAAATAACACTGAAGAGACTGAGCTGTGCGGAGGGGAGAAGACGGGAGAAGTGTGAGACATAGATGGTAGCGCGGTACAGAGAGCGCCACACAGTGCACCGGAGCCGCCGCCACAGGGAACAGCACCGCCATCAATGTATGTACTGTACGCCATGACGAGGAGCAAAGGAACAGAAGAACAAACAGAAATATTTCTCTGTAAAGCATCGATCAGCTCCTATATTATATAGAGTCATTACACGCAGAGGGATCTATTATATAGAGTCATTACACACAGAGGGATCTATTATATAGAGTCATTACACACAGAGGGATCTATTATATAGAGTCATTACACACAGAGGGATCTATTATATAGAGTCATTACACACAGAGGGATCTATTATATAGAGTCATTACACACAGAGGGATCTATTATATAGAGTCATTACACACAGAGGGATCTATTATATAGAGTCGTTACACGCAGAGGGATCTATTATATAGAGTCATTACACACAGAGGGATCTATTATATAGAGTCATTACACACAGAGGGATCTATTATATACAGTCATTACACACAGAGGGATCTATTATATAGAGTCATTACACACAGAGGGATCTATTATATAGAGTCATTACACACAGAGGGATCTATTATATAGAGTCATTACACACAGATGGATCTATTATATAGAGTCATTACACACAGAGGGATCTATTATATAGAGTCATTACACACAGAGGGATCTATTATATAGAGACATTACACACAGAGGGATCTATTATATAGAGTCATTACACACAGAGGGATCTATTATATAGAGTCATTACACGCAGAGGGATCTATTATATAGAGTCATTACACACAGAGGGATCTATTATATAGTCATTACACACAGAGGGATCTATTATATAGAGTCATTACACACAGAGGGATCTATTATATAAAGTCATTACACGCAGAGGGATCTATTATATAGAGTCATTACACACAGAGGGATCTATTATATAGTCATTACACACAGAGGGATCTATTATATAGAGTCATTACACACAGAGGGATCTATTATATAGAGTCATTACACACAGAGGGATCTATTATATAGAGTCATTACACACAGAGGGATCTATTATATAGAGTCATTACACACAGAGTGATCTATTATATAGAGTCATTACACACAGAGGGATCTATTATATAGAGTCATTACACACAGAGGGATCTATTATATAGAGACATTACACACAGAGGGATCTATTATATAGAGTCATTACACACAGAGGGATCTATTATATAGAGTCATTACACGCAGAGGGATCTATTATATAGAGTCATTACGCACAGAGGGATCTATTATATAGTCAATACACACAGAGGGATCTATTATATAGAGTCATTACACACAGAGGGATCTATTATATAAAGTCATTACACGCAGAGGGATCTATTATATAGAGTCATTACACACAGAGGGATCTATTATATAGTCATTACACACAGAGGGATCTATTATATAGAGTCATTACACACAGAGGGATCTATTATATAGAGTCATTACACGCAGAGGGATCTATTATATAGAGTCATTACACACAGAGGGATCTATTATATAGTCATTACACACAGAGGGATCTATTATATAGAGTCATTACACACAGAGGGGTCTATTATATAGAGTCATTACACACAGAGGGATATATTATATAGAGTCATTACACACAGATGGATCTATTATATAGAGTCATTACACACAGAGGGATCTATTATATAGAGTCATTACACAAAGAGGGATCTATTATATAGTCATTACCCACAGGGGGATCTATTATATAGAGTCATTACACACAGAGTGATCTATTATATAGAGTCATTACACACAGAGTGATCTGTTATATAGAGTAATAACACACAGAGGGATCTATTCTATAGAGTCATTACACACAGAGGGATCTATTCTATAGAGTCATTACACACAGAGGGATCTATTCTATAGAGTCATTACACACAGAGGGATCTATTCTATAGAGTCATTACACACAGAGGGATCTATTCTATAGAGTCAATACACACAGACGGATCTATTATATAGAGTCATTTCACACAGAGGGATCTATTATATAGAGTCATTACACCCAGACGGATCTATTATATAGAGTCATTACACGCAGAGGGATCTATTATATAGAGTCATTACACCCAGAGGGATCTATTATATAGAGTCATTACACGCAGAGTGATCTATTATATAGAGTCATTACACGCAGAGAGATCTATTATATAGTCATTAGACACAGAGAGATCTATTATATAGAGTCATTACACACAGAGTGATCTATTATATAGAGTCATTACACGCAGAGGGATCTATTATATAGAGTCATTAAACCCAGAGCGATCTATTATATAGAGTCATTACACGCAGAGGGATCTATTATATAGAGTCATTACACACAGAGGGATCTATTATATAGACTCATTAAACACAGAGAGATCTATTCTATAGAGTCATTACACACAGAGGGATCAATTATATAGACTCATTACACACAGAGGGATCTATTATATAGAGTCATTACACACAGAGAGATCTATTATATAGAGTCATTACACGCAGAGAGTCGTTACACACAGAGGGATCTATTATATAGAGTCATTACACGCAGAGGGATCTATTATATAGAGTCATTACAGACAGAGGCATCTATTATATAGAGTCATTACAGACAGAGGGATCTATTATATAGAGTCGTTACACACAGAGGGATCTATTATATAGAGTCATTACACACAGAGGGATCTATTATATAGAGTCATTACAGACAGAGGGATCTATTATATAGAGTCATTACACCCAGAGGGATCTATTATATAGAGTCATTACACACAGAGGGATCTATTATATAGAGTCATTACACCCAGAGGGATCTATTATATAGAGTCATTACACGCAGAGTGATCTATTATATAGAGTCATTACACACAGAGAGATCTATTATATAGAGTCATTACACACAGAGGGATCTATTATATAGAGTCATTACACACAGAGGGATCTATTATATAGAGTCATTACACACAGAGGGATCTATTATATAGAGTCATTACACACAGAGGGATCTATTATATAGAGTCATTACACACAGACGGATCTATTATATAGAGTCATTACACACAGAGGGATCTATTATATAGAGTCATTACACACAGAGGGATCTATTATATAGAGTCATTACACGCAGAGGGATCTATTATATAGAGTCGTTACACGCAGAGGGATCTATTATATAGAGTCGTTACACACAGAGGGATCTATTATATAGAGTCGTTACAGACAGAGCGATCTATTATATAGAGTCATTACACACAGAGGGATCTATTCTATAGAGTCATTACACACAGAGGGATCTATTCTATAGAGTCATTACACACAGAGGGATCTATTCTATAGAGTCATTACACACAGAGGGATCTATTCTATAGAGTCATTACACACAGAGGGATCTATTCTATAGAGTAAATACACACAGACGGATCTATTATATAGAGTCATTTCACACAGAGGGATCTATTATATAGAGTCATTACACCCAGACGGATCTATTATATAGAGTCATTACACGCAGAGGGATCTATTATATAGAGTCATTACACCCAGAGGGATCTATTTTATAGAGTCATTACACGCAGAGTGATCTATTATATAGAGTCATTACACGCAGAGAGATCTATTATATAGAGTCATTACACACAGAGAGATCTATTATATAGAGTCATTACACACAGAGTGATCTATTATATAGAGTCATTACACGCAGAGGGATCTATTATATAGACTCATTACACACAGAGGGATCTATTCTATAGAGTCATTACACACAGAGGGATCTATTCTATAGAGTCAATACACACAGAGGGATCTATTCTAGAGTCATTACACGCAGAGGGATCTATTCTATAGAGTCATTAAACGCAGAGGGATCTATTCTATGGAGTCATTACACGCAGAGGTATCTATTCTATAGAGTCATTACACAAAGAGGGATCTATTCTATAGAGTCATTACATGCAGAGGGATCTATTCTATAGAGTCATTACATGCAGAGGGATCTATTCTATAGAGTCATTACACACAGAGGGATCTATTATATAGAGTCATTACACACAGAGGGATCTATTATATAGAGTCATTACACACAGAGGGATCTATTATATAGAGTCATTACACACAGAGGGATCTATTATATAGAGTCGTTACACGCAGAGGGATCTATTATATAGAGTCATTACACACAGAGGGATCTATTATATAGAGTCATTACACACAGAGGGATCTATTATATACAGTCATTACACACAGAGGGATCTATTATATAGAGTCATTACACACAGAGGGATCTATTATATAGAGTCATTACACACAGAGGGATCTATTATATAGAGTCATTACACACAGATGGATCTATTATATAGAGTCATTACACACAGAGGGATCTATTATATAGAGTCATTACACACAGAGGGATCTATTATATAGAGACATTACACACAGAGGGATCTATTATATAGAGTCATTACACACAGAGGGATCTATTATATAGAGTCATTACACGCAGAGGGATCTATTATATAGAGTCATTACACACAGAGGGATCTATTATATAGTCATTACACACAGAGGGATCTATTATATAGAGTCATTACACACAGAGGGATCTATTATATAAAGTCATTACACGCAGAGGGATCTATTATATAGAGTCATTACACACAGAGGGATCTATTATATAGTCATTACACACAGAGGGATCTATTATATAGAGTCATTACACACAGAGGGATCTATTATATAGAGTCATTACACACAGAGGGATCTATTATATAGAGTCATTACACACAGAGGGATCTATTATATAGAGTCATTACACACAGAGTGATCTATTATATAGAGTCATTACACACAGAGGGATCTATTATATAGAGTCATTACACACAGAGGGATCTATTATATAGAGACATTACACACAGAGGGATCTATTATATAGAGTCATTACACACAGAGGGATCTATTATATAGAGTCATTACACGCAGAGGGATCTATTATATAGAGTCATTACGCACAGAGGGATCTATTATATAGTCATTACACACAGAGGGATCTATTATATAGAGTCATTACACACAGAGGGATCTATTATATAAAGTCATTACACGCAGAGGGATCTATTATATAGAGTCATTACACACAGAGGGATCTATTATATAGTCATTACACACAGAGGGATCTATTATATAGAGTCATTACACACAGAGGGATCTATTATATAGAGTCATTACACGCAGAGGGATCTATTATATAGAGTCATTACACACAGAGGGATCTAATATATAGTCATTACACACAGAGGGATCTATTATATAGAGTCATTACACACAGAGGGGTCTATTATATAGAGTCATTACACACAGAGGGATATATTATATAGAGTCATTACACACAGATGGATCTATTATATAGAGTCATTACACACAGAGGGATCTATTATATAGAGTCATTACACAAAGAGGGATCTATTATATAGTCATTACCCACAGGGGGATCTATTATATAGAGTCATTACACACAGAGTGATCTATTATATAGAGTCATTACACACAGAGTGATCTGTTATATAGAGTAATAACACACAGAGGGATCTATTCTATAGAGTCATTACACACAGAGGGATCTATTCTATAGAGTCATTACACACAGAGGGATCTATTCTATAGAGTCATTACACACAGAGGGATCTATTCTATAGAGTCATTACACACAGAGGGATCTATTCTATAGAGTCAATACACACAGACGGATCTATTATATAGAGTCATTTCACACAGAGGGATCTATTATATAGAGTCATTACACCCAGACGGATCTATTATATAGAGTCATTACACGCAGAGGGATCTATTATATAGAGTCATTACACCCAGAGGGATCTATTATATAGAGTCATTACACGCAGAGTGATCTATTATATAGAGTCATTACACGCAGAGAGATCTATTATATAGTCATTAGACACAGAGAGATCTATTATATAGAGTCATTACACACAGAGTGATCTATTATATAGAGTCATTACACGCAGAGGGATCTATTATATAGAGTCATTAAACCCAGAGCGATCTATTATATAGAGTCATTACACGCAGAGGGATCTATTATATAGAGTCATTACACACAGAGGGATCTATTATATAGACTCATTAAACACAGAGAGATCTATTCTATAGAGTCATTACACACAGAGGGATCAATTATATAGACTCATTACACACAGAGGGATCTATTATATAGAGTCATTACACACAGAGAGATCTATTATATAGAGTCATTACACGCAGAGAGTCGTTACACACAGAGGGATCTATTATATAGAGTCATTACACGCAGAGGGATCTATTATATAGAGTCATTACAGACAGAGGCATCTATTATATAGAGTCATTACAGACAGAGGGATCTATTATATAGAGTCGTTACACACAGAGGGATCTATTATATAGAGTCATTACACACAGAGGGATCTATTATATAGAGTCATTACAGACAGAGGGATCTATTATATAGAGTCATTACACCCAGAGGGATCTATTATATAGAGTCATTACACACAGAGGGATCTATTATATAGAGTCATTACACCCAGAGGGATCTATTATATAGAGTCATTACACGCAGAGTGATCTATTATATAGAGTCATTACACACAGAGAGATCTATTATATAGAGTCATTACACACAGAGGGATCTATTATATAGAGTCATTACACACAGAGGGATCTATTATATAGAGTCATTACACACAGAGGGATCTATTATATAGAGTCATTACACACAGAGGGATCTATTATATAGAGTCATTACACACAGACGGATCTATTATATAGAGTCATTACACACAGAGGGATCTATTATATAGAGTCATTACACACAGAGGGATCTATTATATAGAGTCATTACACGCAGAGGGATCTATTATATAGAGTCGTTACACGCAGAGGGATCTATTATATAGAGTCGTTACACACAGAGGGATCTATTATATAGAGTCGTTACAGACAGAGCGATCTATTATATAGAGTCATTACACACAGAGGGATCTATTCTATAGAGTCATTACACACAGAGGGATCTATTCTATAGAGTCATTACACACAGAGGGATCTATTCTATAGAGTCATTACACACAGAGGGATCTATTCTATAGAGTCATTACACACAGAGGGATCTATTCTATAGAGTAAATACACACAGACGGATCTATTATATAGAGTCATTTCACACAGAGGGATCTATTATATAGAGTCATTACACCCAGACGGATCTATTATATAGAGTCATTACACGCAGAGGGATCTATTATATAGAGTCATTACACCCAGAGGGATCTATTTTATAGAGTCATTACACGCAGAGTGATCTATTATATAGAGTCATTACACGCAGAGAGATCTATTATATAGAGTCATTACACACAGAGAGATCTATTATATAGAGTCATTACACACAGAGTGATCTATTATATAGAGTCATTACACGCAGAGGGATCTATTATATAGACTCATTACACACAGAGGGATCTATTCTATAGAGTCATTACACACAGAGGGATCTATTCTATAGAGTCAATACACACAGAGGGATCTATTCTAGAGTCATTACACGCAGAGGGATCTATTCTATAGAGTCATTAAACGCAGAGGGATCTATTCTATGGAGTCATTACACGCAGAGGTATCTATTCTATAGAGTCATTACACAAAGAGGGATCTATTCTATAGAGTCATTACATGCAGAGGGATCTATTCTATAGAGTCATTACATGCAGAGGGATCTATTCTATAGAGTCATTACACGCAGAGGGATCTATTCTATAGAGTCATTACACACAGAGGGATCTATTATATAGAGTCATTACACCCAGAGGGATCTATTCTATAGAGTCATTACACACAGAGTGATCTATTATATAGTCATTACACACAGAGGGATCTATTATATAGAGTCATTACACACAGAGTGATCTATTATATAGAGTCATTACACACAGAGGGATCTATTCTATAGAGTCATTACACACAGAAGGAATCTATTATATAGAGTCATTACACACAGAGGGATCTATTATATAGACTCATTACACACAAAGGGATCTATTCTATAGAGTCATTACACACAGAGGGATCTATTATATAGACTCATTACACACAGAGGGATCTATTATATAGAGTCATTACACACAGAGAGATCTATTATATAGAGTCATTACACGCAGAGAGTCGTTACACACAGAGGGATCTATTATATAGAGTCATTACACGCAGAGGGATCTATTATATAGAGTCATTACAGACAGAGGCATCTATTATATAGAGTCATTACAGACAGAGGGATCTATTATATAGAGTCATTACAGACAGAGGGATCTATTATATAGAGTCATTACACACAGAGGGATCTATTATATAGAGTCATTACAGACAGAGGGATCTATTATATAGAGTCATTACACCCAGAGGGATCTATTATATAGAGTCATTACACCCAGAGCGATCTATTATATAGAGTCATTACACGCAGAGTGATCTATTATATAGAGTCATTACACACAGAGAGATCTATTATATAGAGTCATTACACACAGAGGGATCTATTATATAGAGTCATTACACACAGAGGGATCTATTATATAGAGTCATTACACACAGACGGATCTATTATATAGAGTCATTACACACAGAGGGATCTATTGTATAGAGTCATTACACACAGAGGGATCTATTATATAGAGTCATTACACGCAGAGGGATCTATTATATAGAGTCGTTACACGCAGAGGGATCTATTATATAGAGTCGTTACACACAGAGGGATCTATTATATAGAGTCATTACAGACAGAGGGATCTATTATATAGAGTCATTACACCCAGAGGGATCTATTATGTAGAGTCATTACACGCAGAGGGATCTATTATATAGAGTCATTACACCTAGAGGGATCTATTATATAGAGTCATTACACGCAGAGTGATCTATTATATAGAGTCATTACACACAGAGAGATCTATTATATAGAGTCATTACACACAGAGGGATCTATTATATAGAGTCATTACACACAGAGGGATCTATTATATAGAGTCATTACACACAGACGGATCTATTATATAGAGTCATTACACACAGAGGGATCTATTATATAGAGTGATTACACACAGAGGGATCTATTATATAGAGTCATTACACGCAGAGGGATCTATTATATAGAGTCGTTACACGCAGAGGGATCTATTATATAGAGTCGTTACACACAGAGGGATCTATTATATAGAGTCATTACAGACATAGGGATCTATTATATAGAGTCATTACACGCAGAGGGATCTATTATATAGAGTCATTACACACAGAGGGATCTATTCTATAGAGTCATTACACACAGAGGGATCTATTCTATAGAGTCATTACACACAGAGGGATCTATTCTATAGAGTCATTACACACAGAGGGATCTATTCTATAGAGTCATTACACACAGACGGATCTATTATATAGAGTCATTACACACATTGGGATCTATTGTATAGAGTCATTACACACAGAGGGATCTATTATATAGAGTCATTACACGCAGAGGGATCTATTATATAGAGTCGTTACACGCAGAGGGATCTATTCTATAGAGTCAGTACACACAGAGGGATCTATTCTATAGAGTCATTACACACAGAGGGATCTATTCTATAGAGTCAATACACACAGAGGGATCTATTCTATAGAGTCATTACACACAGAGGGATCTATTCTATAGAGTCAATACACACAGAGGGATCTATTCTATAGAGTCATTACACACAGAGGGATCTATTCTATAGGGTCAATACACACAGAGGGATCTATTCTATAGAGTCATTACACACAGAGGGATCTATTCTATAGAGTCAATGCACACAGAGGGATCTATTCTATAGAGTCAATACACGCAGAGGGATCTAATCTATAGAGTCATTACACGCAGAGGGATCTATTATATGGAGTCATTACACGCAGAGGGATCTATTCTATAGAGTCATTACACGCAGAGGGATCTATTCTATAGAGTCATTACACGCAGAGGGATCTATTCTATAGAGTCATTACACGCAGAGGGATCTATTCTATAGTCATTACACGCAGAGGGATCTATTCTATAGAGTCATTACACGCAGAGGGATCTATTCTATAGAGTCATTACACGCAGAGGGATCTATTCTATAGAGTCATTACACACAGAGGGATCTATTATATAGAGTCATTACACACAGAGGGATCTATTATATAGAGTCACTACACACAGAGGGATCTATTATATAGAGTCATTACACACAGAGGGTCTATTATATAGAATCATTACACACAGAGGGATCTATTATATAGAATCATTACACACAGAGTGATCTATTATATAGTCATTACACACAGAGGGATCTATTATAGAGTCATTACACACAGAGTGATCTATTATATAGAGTCATTACACACAGAGGGATCTATTCTCTAGAGTCATTACACACAGAGGAATCTATTATATAGAGTCATTACACACAGAGGGATCTATTATATAGACTCATTACACACAGAGGGATCTATTCTATAGAGTCATTACACACAGAGGGATCTATTATATAGAGTCATTACACACAGAGAGATCTATTATATAGAGTCATTACACGCAGAGAGTCGTTACACACAGAGGGATCTATTATATAGAGTCATTACACGCAGAGGGATCTATTATATAGAGTCATTACAGACAGAGGCATCTATTATATAGAGTCATTACAGACAGAGGGATCTATTATATAGAGTCATTACACACAGAGGGATCTATTATATAGAGTCATTACACACAGAGGGATCTATTATATAGAGTCATTACAGACAGAGCGATCTATTATATAGAGTCATTACACCCAGAGGGATCTATTATATAGAGTCATTACACGCAGAGGGATCTATTATATAGTCATTACACCCAGAGGGATCTATTATATAGTCATTACACGCAGAGTGATCTATTATATAGAGTCATTACACACAGAGAGATCTATTATATAGAGTCATTACACACAGAGGGATCTATTATATAGAGTCATTACACACAGAGGGATCTATTATATAGAGTCATTACACACAGACGGATCTATTATATAGAGTAATTACACACAGAGGGATCTATTATATAGAGTCATTACAGACAGAGGCATCTATTATATAGAGTCATTACAGACAGAGGGATCTATTATATAGAGTCATTACACACAGAGGGATCTATTATATAGAGTCATTACACACAGAGGGATCTATTATATAGAGTCATTACAGACAGAGCGATCTATTATATAGAGTCATTACACCCAGAGGGATCTATTATATAGAGTCATTACACGCAGAGGGATCTATTATATAGTCATTACACCCAGAGGGATCTATTATATAGAGTCATTACACACAGAGGGATCTATTCTACACAGAGAGGGATCTATTCTATAGAGTCATTACACACAGAGGGATCTATTCTATAGAGTCATTACACACAGAGGGATCTATTCTATAGAGTCATTACACACAGAGGGATCTATTCTATAGAGTCATTACACGCAGAGGGATCTATTCTATAGAGTCATTACACGCAGAGGGATCTATTCTATGGAGTCATTACACGCAGAGGGATCTATTCTATAGAGTCATTACACGCAGAGGAATCTATTCTATAGAGTCATTACACGTAGAGGGATCTATTCTATAGAGTCATTACACGCAGAGGGATCTATTCTATAGTCATTACACGCAGATGGATCTATTCTATAGAGTCATTACATGCAGAGGGATCTATTCTATAGAGTCATTACACACAAAAGGATCTATTATATAGAGTCATTACACCCAGAGGGATCTATTCTATAGAGTCATTACACACAGAGGGATCTATTATATAGAGTCATTACACGCCGAGGGATCTATTATATAGAGTCATTACACGCCGAGGGATCTATTATATAGAGTCATTACACTCAGAGGGATCTATTATATAGAGTCATTACACGCCGAGGGATCTATTATATAGAGTCATTACACGCCGAGGGATCTATTATATAGAGTCATTACACGCCGAGGGATCTATTATATAGAGTCATTACACGCAGAGGGATCTATTATATAGAGTCATCACACGCAGAGGGATCTTTTATATAGAGTCATTACACGCAGAGGGATCTTTTATATAGAGTCATTACACACAGAGGGATCTATTATATAGAGTCATCACACGCAGAGGGATCTATTATATAGAGTCATCACACACAGAGGGATCTATTATATAGAGTCATTACACACAGAGGGATCTATTATATAGAGTCATCACACACAGAAGGATCTATTATATAGAGTCATCACACACAGAGTGATCTATTATATAGAGTCATTACACACAGAGGGATCTATTATATAGAGTCATTACACACAGACGGATCTATTATATAGAGTAATTACACACAGAGGGATCTATTATATAGAGTCATTACAGACAGAGGCATCTATTATATAGAGTCATTACAGACAGAGGGATCTATTATATAGAGTCATTACACACAGAGGGATCTATTATATAGAGTCATTACACACAGAGGGATCTATTATATAGAGTCATTACAGACAGAGCGATCTATTATATAGAGTCATTACACCCAGAGGGATCTATTATATAGAGTCATTACACGCAGAGGGATCTATTATATAGTCATTACACCCAGAGGGATCTATTATATAGAGTCATTACACACAGAGGGATCTATTCTACACAGAGAGGGATCTATTCTATAGAGTCATTACACACAGAGGGATCTATTCTATAGAGTCATTACACACAGAGGGATCTATTCTATAGAGTCATTACACACAGAGGGATCTATTCTATAGAGTCATTACACGCAGAGGGATCTATTCTATAGAGTCATTACACGCAGAGGGATCTATTCTATGGAGTCATTACACGCAGAGGGATCTATTCTATAGAGTCATTACACGCAGAGGAATCTATTCTATAGAGTCATTACACGTAGAGGGATCTATTCTATAGAGTCATTACACGCAGAGGGATCTATTCTATAGTCATTACACGCAGATGGATCTATTCTATAGAGTCATTACATGCAGAGGGATCTATTCTATAGAGTCATTACACACAAAAGGATCTATTATATAGAGTCATTACACCCAGAGGGATCTATTCTATAGAGTCATTACACACAGAGGGATCTATTATATAGAGTCATTACACGCCGAGGGATCTATTATATAGAGTCATTACACGCCGAGGGATCTATTATATAGAGTCATTACACTCAGAGGGATCTATTATATAGAGTCATTACACGCCGAGGGATCTATTATATAGAGTCATTACACGCCGAGGGATCTATTATATAGAGTCATTACACGCCGAGGGATCTATTATATAGAGTCATTACACGCAGAGGGATCTATTATATAGAGTCATCACACGCAGAGGGATCTTTTATATAGAGTCATTACACGCAGAGGGATCTTTTATATAGAGTCATTACACACAGAGGGATCTATTATATAGAGTCATCACACGCAGAGGGATCTATTATATAGAGTCATCACACACAGAGGGATCTATTATATAGAGTCATTACACACAGAGGGATCTATTATATAGAGTCATCACACACAGAAGGATCTATTATATAGAGTCATCACACACAGAGTGATCTATTATATAGAGTCATTACACACAGAGGGATCTATTATATAGAGTCATTACACACAGAGGGATCTATTATATAGAGTCATTACACACAGAGGGATCTATTATATAGAGTCATTACACACAGAGGGATCTATTATATAGAGTCATTACACACAGAGGGATCTATTATATAGAGTCATTACACACAGAGTGATCTATTATATAGTCATTACACACAGAGTGATCTATTATATAGAGTCATTACACACAGAGTGATCTATTATATAGAGTCATTACACACAGAGGGATCTATTCTATAGAGTCATTACACACAGAGGAATCTATTATATAGAACCATTACACACAGAGGGATCCATTATATAGACTCATTACACACAGAGGGATCTATTCTATAGAGTCATTACACACAGAGGGATCTATTATATAGACTCATTACACACAGAGGGATCTATTATATAGAGTCATTACACACAGAGAGATCTATTATATAGAGTCATTACACGCAGAGAGTCGTTACACACAGAGGGATCTATTATATAGAGTCATTACACGCAGAGGGATCTATTATATAGAGTCATTACAGACAGAGGCATCTATTATATAGAGTCATTACAGACAGAGGGATCTATTATATAGAGTCATTACACACAGAGGGATCTATTATATAGAGTCATTACACATGGAGGGATCTATTATATAGAGTCATTACAGACAGAGGGATCTATTATATAGAATCATTACACCCAGAGGGATCTATTATATAGAGTCATTACACGCAGAGGGATCTATTATATAGAGTCATTACACCCAGAGGAATCTATTATATAGAGTCATTACACACAGAGTGATCTATTATATAGAGTCATTACACACAGAGAGATCTATTATATAGAGTCATTACACACAGAGGGATCTATTATATAGAGTCATTACACACAGAGGGATCTATTATATAGAGTCATTACACACAGAGGGATCTATTATATAGAGTCATTACACACAGCGGGATCTATTATATAGAGTCATTACACACAGAGGGATCTATTATATAGAGTCATTACACGCAGAGGGATCTATTATATAGAGTCGTTACACGCAGAGGGATCTATTATATAGAGTCGTTACACACAGAGTGATCTATTATATAGAGTCATTACAGACAGAGGGATCTATTATATAGAGTCATTACAGACAGAGGGATCTATTATATAGAGTCATTGCACGCAGAGGGATCTATTATATAAAGTCATTACACTCCAAGGGATCTATTATATAGAGTCATTACACGCCGAGGGATCTATTATATAGAGTCATTACACGCAGAGGGATCTATTATATAGAGTCATCACACGCAGAGGGATCTTTTATATAGAGTCATTACACACAGAGGGATCTATTATATAGAGTCATCACACGCAGAGGGATCTATTATATAGAGTCATCACACACAGAGGGATCTATTATATAGAGTCATTACACACAGAGGGATCTATTATATAGAGTCATCACACACAGAAGGATCTATTATATAGAGTCATCACACACAGAGCGATCTATTATATAGAGTCATTACACACAGAGGGATCTATTATATAGAGTCATTACACACAGAGGGATCTATTATATAGAGTCATTACACACAGAGCGATCTATTATATAGAGTCATTACACGCAGAGGGATCTATTATATAGAGTCATTACACACAGGGATCTATTATATAGAGTCATTACACACAGAGGGATCTATTATATAGAGTCATTACACACAGAGGGATCTATTATATAGAGTCATTACACGCAGAGGGATCTATTATATAGAGTCATTACACACAGGGATCTATTATATAGAGTCATTACACACAGAGGGATCTATTATATAGAGTCATTACACACAGAGGGATCTATTATATAGAATCATTACACACAGAGTGATGTATTATATAGTCATTACACACAGAGGGATCTATTATATAGAGTCATTACACACAGAGGGATCTATTATATAGAGTCATTACACACAGAGGGATCTATTATATAGAGTCATTACACACAGAGCGATCTATTATATAGAGTCATTACACACAGAGCGATCTATTATATAGAGTCATTACAGACAGAGCGATCTATTATATAGAGTCATTACACCCAGAGGGATCTATTATATAGAGTCATTACACGCAGAGGGATCTATTATATAGTCATTACACCCAGAGGGATCTATTATATAGAGTCATTACACACAGAGGGATCTATTCTACACAGAGAGGGATCTATTCTATAGAGTCATTACACACAGAGGGATATATTCTATAGAGTCATTACACACAGAGGGATCTATTCTATAGAGTCATTACACACAGAGGGATCTATTCTATAGAGTCAATACACACAGAGGGATCTATTCTATAGAGTCATTACACACAGAGGGATCTATTATATAGAGTCATTACACACAGACGGATCTATTATATAGAGTCATTACACACAGAGGGATCTATTATATAGAGTCATTACACACAGAGGGATCTATTATATAGAGTCATTACACGCAGAGGGATCTATTATATAGAGTCGTTACACACAGAGTGATCTATTATATAGAGTCATTACAGACAGAGGGATCTATTATATAGAGTCATTACAGACAGAGGGATCTATTATATAGAGTCATTGCACGCAGAGTGATCTATTATATAAAGTCATTACACGCCAAGGGATCTATTATATAGAGTCATTACACGCCGAGGGATCTATTATATAGAGTCATTACACGCAGAGGGATCTATTATATAGAGTCGTTACACGCAGAGGGATCTATTATATAGAGTCGTTACACACAGAGTGATCTATTATATAGAGTCATTACAGACAGAGGGATCTATTATATAGTCATTACAGACAGAGGGATCTATTATATAGAGTCATTGCACGCAGAGGGATCTATTATATAAAGTAATTACACGCCAAGGGATCTATTATATAGAGTCATTACACGCCGAGGGATCTATTATATAGAGTCATTACACGCCGAGGGATCTATTATATAGAGTCATTACACGCCGAGGGATCTATTATATAGAGTCATTACACGCCAAGGGATCTATTATATAGAGTCATTACACGCAGAGGGATCTATTATATAGAGTCATTACACGCTGAGGGATCTATTATATAGAGTCATTACACGCCGAGGGATCTATTATATAGAGTCATTACACGCCGAGGGATCTATTATATAGAGTCATTACACTCAGAGGGATCTATTATATAGAGTCATTACACGCCGAGGGATCTGTTATATAGAGTCATTAGACGCCGAGGGATCTATTATATAGAGTGATTACACGCCGAGGGATTTATTATATAGTCATTACACGCCGAGGGATCTATTATATAGAGTCATTACACGCAGAGGGATCTATTATATAGAGTCATCACACGCAGAGGGATCTTTTATATAGAGTCATTACACACAGAGGGATCTATTATATAGAGTCATCACACACAGAGGGATCTATTATATAGAGTCATCACACACAGAGGGATCTATTATATAGAGTCATTACACACAGAGGGATCTATTATATAGAGTCATCACACACAGAAGGATCTATTATATAGAGTCATCACACACAGAGCGATCTATTATATAGAGTCATTACACACAGAGGGATCTATTATATAGAGTCATTACACACAGAGGGATCTATTATATAGAGTCATTACACACAGAGCGATCTATTATATAGAGTCATTACACGCAGAGGGATCTATTATATAGAGTCATTACACACAGGGATCTATTATATAGAGTCATTACACACAGAGGGATCTATTATATAGAGTCATTACACACAGAGGGATCTATTATATAGAGTCATTACACGCAGAGGGATCTATTATATAGAGTCATTACACACAGGGATCTATTATATAGAGTCATTACACACAGAGGGATCTATTATATAGAGTCATTACACACAGAGGGATCTATTATATAGAATCATTACACACAGAGTGATGTATTATATAGTCATTACACACAGAGGGATATATTATATAGAGTCATTACACACAGAGGGATCTATTATATAGAGTCATTACACACAGAGGGATCTATTATATAGAGTCATTACACACAGAGCGATCTATTATATAGAGTCATTACACACAGAGCGATCTATTATATAGAGTCATTACAGACAGAGCGATCTATTATATAGAGTCATTACACCCAGAGGGATCTATTATATAGAGTCATTACATGCAGAGGGATCTATTATATAGTCATTACACCCAGAGGGATCTATTATATAGAGTCATTACACACAGAGGGTTCTATTATACACAGAGAGGGATCTATTCAATAGAGTCATTACACACAGAGGGATCTATTCTATAGAGTCATTACACACAGAGGGATCTATTCTATAGAGTCATTACACACAGAGGGATCTATTCTATAGAGTCAATACACACAGAGGGATCTATTCTATAGAGTCATTACACACAGAGGGATCTATTCTATAGAGTCAATACACACAGAGGGATCTATTCTATAGAGTCATTACACGCAGAGGGATCTATTCTATAGAGTCATTACACGCAGAGGGATCTATTCTATGGAGTCATTACACGCAGAGGGATCTATTCTATAGAGTCATTACACACAGAGGGATCTATTCTACACAGAGAGGGATCTATTCTATAGAGTCATTACACACAGAGGGATCTATTCTATAGAGTCATTACACACAGAGGGATCTATTCTATAGAGTCATTACACACAGAGGGATCTATTCTATAGAGTCAATACACACAGAGGGATCTATTCTATAGAGTCATTACACACAGAGGGATCTATTCTATAGAGTCAATACACACAGAGGGATCTATTCTATAGAGTCATTACACGCAGAGGGATCTATTCTATAGAGTCATTACACGCAGAGGGATCTATTCTATGGAGTCATTACACTTAGAGGGATCTATTCTATAGAGTCATTACACGCAGAGGAATCTATTCTATAGAGTCATTACACGTAGAGGGATCTATTCTATAGAGTCATTACACGCAGAGGGATCTATTCTATAGTCATTACACGCAGATGGATCTATTCTATAGAGTCATTACATGCAGAGGGATCTATTCTATAGAGTCATTACACACAAAAGGATCTATTATATAGAGTCATTACACCCAGAGGGATCTATTCTATAGAGTCATTACACACAGAGGGATCTATTATATAGAGTCATTACACACAGAGGAATCTATTATATAGAGTCATTACACACAGAGGGATTTATTATATAGAGTCATTACACACAGAGGGATCTATTATATAGAGTCATTACACACAGAGGGATCTATTATATAGAGTCATTACACACAGAGTGATCCATTATATAGTCATTACACACAGAGTGATCTATTATATAGAGTCATTACACACAGAGTGATCTATTATATAGAGTCATTACACACAGAGGGATCTATTCTATAGAGTCATTACACACAGAGGAATCTATTATATAGAGTCATTACACACAGAGGGATCCATTATATAGACTCATTACACACAGAGGGATCTATTCTATAGAGTCATTACACACAGAGGGATCTATTATATAGACTCATTACACACAGAGGGATTTATTATATAGAGTCATTACACACAGAGAGATCTATTATATAGAGTCATTACACGCAGAGAGTCGTTACACACAGAGGGATCTATTATATAGAGTCATTACACGCAGAGGGATCTATTATATAGAGTCATTACAGACAGAGGCATCTATTATATAGAGTCATTACAGACAGAGGGATCTATTATATAGAGTCATTACACACAGAGGGATCTATTATATAGAGTCATTACACATGGAGGGATCTATTATATAGAGTCATTACAGACAGAGGGATCTATTATATAGAGTCATTACACCCAGAGGGATCTATTATATAGAGTCATTACACGCAGAGGGATCTATTATATAGAGTCATTACACCCAGAGGAATCTATTATATAGAGTCATTACACACAGAGTGATCTATTATATAGAGTCATTACACACAGAGAGATCTATTATATAGAGTCATTACACACAGAGGGATCTATTATATAGAGTCATTACACACAGAGGGATCTATTATATAGAGTCATTACACACAGACGGATCTATTATATAGAGTCATTACACACAGAGGGATCTATTATATAGAGTCATTACACACAGAGGGATCTATTATATAGAGTCATTACACGCAGAGGGATCTATTATATAGAGTCGTTACACGCAGAGGGATCTATTATATAGAGTCGTTACACACAGAGTGATCTATTATATAGAGTCATTACAGACAGAGGGATCTATTATATAGAGTCATTACAGACAGAGGGATCTATTATATAGAGTCATTGCACGCAGAGGGATCTATTATATAAAGTCATTACACGCCAAGGGATCTATTATATAGAGTCATTACACGCTGAGGGATCTATTATATAGAGTCATTACACGCCGAGGGATCTATTATATAGAGTCATTACACGCCGAGGGATCTATTATATAGAGTCATTACACGCCAAGGGATCTATTATATAGAGTCATTACACGCAGAGGTATCTATTATATAGAGTCATTACACGCTGAGGGATCTATTATATAGAGTCATTACACGCCGAGGGATCTATTATATAGAGTCATTACACTCAGAGGGATCTATTATATAGAGTCATTACACGCCGAGGGATCTATTATATAGAGTCATTACACGCCGAGGGATCTATTATATAGAGTCATTACACGCCAAGGGATCTATTATATAGAGTCATTACACGCAGAGGTATCTATTATATAGAGTCATTACACGCTGAGGGATCTATTATATAGAGTCATTACACGCCGAGGGATCTATTATATAGAGTCATTACACTCAGAGGGATCTATTATATAGAGTCATTACACGCCGAGGGATCTATTATATAGAGTCATTACACGCCGAGGGATCTATTATATAGAGTCATTACACGCCGAGGGATCTATTATATAGAGTCATTACACGCCGAGGGATCTATTATATAGAGTCATTACACGCAGAGGGATCTATTATATAGAGTCATCACACGCAGAGGGATCTTTTATATAGAGTCATTACACACAGAGGGATCTATTATATAGAGTCATCACACGCAGAGGGATCTATTATATAGAGTCATCACACACAGAGGGATCTATTATATAGAGTCATTACACACAGAGGGATCTATTATATAGAGTCATCACACACAGAAGGATCTATTATATAGAGTCATCACACACAGAGTGATCTATTATATAGAGTCATTACACACAGAGGGATCTATTATATAGAGTCATTACACACAGAGGGATCTATTATATAGAGTCATTACACACAGAGGATCTATTATATAGAGTCATTACACACAGAGGGATCTATTATATAGAGTCATTACACACAGAGGGATCTATTATATAGAGTCATTACACACAGAGTGATCTATTATATAGTCATTACACACAGAGTGATCTATTATATAGAGTCATTACACACAGAGTGATCTATTATATAGAGTCATTACACACAGAGGGATCTATTCTATAGAGTCATTACACACAGATGAATCTATTATATAGAGTCATTACACACAGAGGGATCCATTATATAGACTCATTACACACAGAGGGATCTATTCTATAGAGTCATTACACACAGAGGGATCTATTATATAGACTCATTACACACAGAGGGATCTATTATATAGAGTCATTACACACAGAGAGATCTATTATATAGAGTCATTACACGCAGAGAGTCGTTACACACAGAGGGATCTATTATATAGAGTCATTACACGCAGAGGGATCTATTATATAGAGTCATTACAGACAGAGGCATCTATTATATAGAGTCATTACAGACAGAGGGATCTATTATATAGAGTCATTACACACAGAGGGATCTATTATATAGAGTCATTACACATGGAGGGATCTATTATATAGAGTCATTACACCCAGAGGGATCTATTATATAGAGTCATTACACGCAGAGGGATCTATTATATAGAGTCATTACACCCAGAGGAATCTATTATATAGAGTCATTACACACAGAGTGATCTATTATATAGAGTCATTACACACAGAGAGATCTATTATATAGAGTCATTACACACAGAGGGATCTATTATATAGAGTCATTACACACAGAGGGATCTATTATATAGAGTCATTACACACAGAGCGATCTATTATATAGAGTCATTACACACAGAGGGATCTATTATATAGAGTCATTACACGCAGAGGGATCTATTATATAGAGTCGTTACACGCAGATGGATCTATTATATAGAGTCGTTACACACAGAGTGATCTATTATATAGAGTCATTACAGACAGAGGGATCTATTATATAGAGTCATTACAGACAGAGGGATCTATTATATAGAGTCATTGCACGCAGAGGGATCTATTATATAAAGTCATTACACGCCAAGGGATCTATTATATAGAGTCATTACACGCCGAGGGATCTATTATATAGAGTCATTACACGCCGAGGGATCTATTATATAGAGTCATTACACGCCGAGGGATCTATTATATAGAGTCATTACACGCCAAGGGATCTATTATATAGAGTCATTACACGCAGAGGGATCTATTATATAGAGTCATTACACGCAGAGGGATCTATTATATAGAGTCATTACACGCCGAGGGATCTATTATATAGAGTCATTACACGCCGAGGGATCTATTATATAGAGTCATTACACTCAGAGGGATCTATTATATAGAGTCATTACACGCCGAGGGATCTATTATATAGAGTCATTACACGCCGAGGGATCTATTATATAGAGTCATTACACGCCGAGGGATCTATTATATAGAGTCATTACACGCCGAGGGATCTATTATATAGAGTCATTACACGCAGAGGGATCTATTATATAGAGTCATCACACGCAGAGGGATCTTTTATATAGAGTCATTACACACAGAGGGATCTATTATATAGAGTCATCACACGCAGAGGGATCTATTATATAGAGTCATCACACACAGAGGGATCTATTATATAGAGTCATTACACACAGAGGGATCTATTATATAGAGTCATCACACACAGAAGGATCTATTATATAGAGTCATCACACACAGAGCGATCTATTATATAGAGTCATTACACACAGAGGGATCTATTATATAGAGTCATTACACACAGAGGGATCTATTATATAGAGTCATTACACACAGAGCGATCTATTATATAGAGTCATTACACGCAGAGGGATCTATTATATACAGTCATTACACACAGGGATCTATTATATAGAGTCATTACACAAAGAGGGATCTATTATATAGAGTCATTACACACAGAGGGATCTATTATATAGAGTCATTACACGCAGAAGGATCTATTATATAGAGTCATTACACACAGGGATCTATTATATAGAGTCATTACACACAGAGGGATCTATTATATAGAGTCATTACACACAGAGGGATCTATTATATAGAATCATTACACACAGAGTGATGTGTTATATAGTCATTACACACAGAGGGATCTATTATATAGAGTCATTACACACAGAGGGATCTATTATATAGAGTCATTACACACAGAGGGATCTATTATATAGAGTCATTACACACAGAGCGATCTATTATATAGAGTCATTACACACAGAGCGATCTATTATATAGAGTCATTACAGACAGAGCGATCTATTATATAGAGTCATTACACCCAGAGGGATCTATTATATAGAGTCATTACACGCAGAGGGATCTATTATATAGTCATTACACCCAGAGGGATCTATTATATAGAGTCATTACACACAGAGGGATCTATTCTACACAGAGAGGGATCTATTCTATAGAGTCATTACACACAGAGGGATCTATTCTATAGAGTCATTACACACAGAGGGATCTATTCTATAGAGTCATTACACACAGAGGGATCTATTCTATAGAGTCAATACACACAGAGGGATCTATTCTATAGAGTCATTACACACAGAGGGATCTATTATATAGAGTCATTACACACAGACGGATCTATTATATAGAGTCATTACACACAGAGGGATCTATTATATAGAGTCATTACACACAGAGGGATCTATTATATAGAGTCATTACACGCAGAAGGATCTATTATATAGAGTCGTTACACGCAGAGGGATCTATTATATAGAGTCGTTACACACAGAGTGATCTATTATATAGAGTCATTACAGACAGAGGGATCTATTATATAGAGTCATTACAGACAGAGGGATCTATTATATAGAGTCATTGCACGCAGAGGGATCTATTATATAGAGTCATTACACGCCGAGGGATCTATTATATAGAGTCATTACACGCCGAGGGATCTATTATATAGAGTCATTACACTCAGAGGGATCTATTATATAGAGTCATTACACGCCGAGGGATCTATTATATAGAGTCATTGCACGCCAAGGGATCTATTATATAGAGTCATTACACGCTGAGGGATCTATTATATAGAGTCATTACACGCCGAGTGATCTATTATATAGAGTCATTACACGCAGAGGGATCTATTATATAGAGTCATCACACGCAGAGGGATCTTTTATATAGAGTCATTACACACAGAGGGATCTATTATATAGAGTCATCACACGCAGAGGGATCTATTATATAGAGTCATCACACACAGAGGGATCTATTATATAGAGTCATTACACACAGAGGGATCTATTATATAGAGTCATCACACACAGAAGGATCTATTATATAGAGTCATCACACACAGAGCGATCTATTATATAGAGTCATTACACACAGAGGGATCTATTATATAGAGTCATTACACACAGAGGGATCTATTATATAGAGTCATTACACACAGAGCGATCTATTATATAGAGTCATTACACGCAGAGGGATCTATTATATAGAGTCATTACACACAGGGATCTATTATATAGAGTCATTACACACAGAGGGATCTATTATATAGAGTCATTACACACAGAGGGATCTATTATATAGAGTCATTACACGCAGAGGGATCTATTATATAGAGTCATTACACACAGGGATCTATTATATAGAGTCATTACACACAGAGGGATCTATTATATAGAGTCATTACACACAGAGGGATCTATTATATAGAATTATTACACACAGAGTGATGTATTATATAGTCATTACACACAGAGGGATCTATTATATAGAGTCATTACACACAGAGGGATCTATTATATAGAGTCATTACACACAGAGGGATCTATTATATAGAGTCATTACACACAGAGCGATCTATTATATAGAGTCATTACAGACAGAGCGATCTATTATATAGAGTCATTACACCCAGAGGGATCTATTATATAGAGTCATTACACGCAGAGGGATCTATTATATAGTCATTACACCCAGAGGGATCTATTATATAGAGTCATTACACACAGAGGAATCTATTATACACTGAGAGGGATCTATTCTATAGAGTCATTACACACAGAGGGATCTATTCTATAGAGTCATTACACACAGAGGGATCTATTCTATAGAGTCATTACACACAGAGGGATCTATTCTATAGAGTCAATACACACAGAGGGATCTATTCTATAGAGTCATTACACAGAGAGGGATCTATTCTATAGAGTCAATACACACAGAGGGATCTATTCTATAGAGTCATTACACGCAGAGGGATCTATTCTATAGAGTCATTACACGCAGAGGGATCTATTCTATGGAGTCATTACACGCAGAGGGATCTAT
Source organism: Phyllobates terribilis (assembly GCF_046119375.1). NCBI lineage: Eukaryota > Metazoa > Chordata > Amphibia > Anura > Dendrobatidae > Phyllobates > Phyllobates terribilis. The sequence goes on from NW_027362764.1 coordinate 782,836,367, forward strand.
TCTATAGAGTCATTACACGCAGAGGAATCTATTCTATAGAGTCATTACACGTAGAGGGATCTATTCTATAGAGTCATTACACGCAGAGGGATCTATTCTATAGTCATTACACGCAGATGGATCTATTCTATAGAGTCATTACACGCAGAGGGATCTATTCTATAGAGTCATTACACACAAAGGGATCTATTATATAGAGTCATTACACCCAGAGGGATCTATTCTATAGAGTCATTACACACAGAGGGATCTATTATATAGAGTCATTACACACAGAGGGATCTATTATATAGAGTCATTACACACAGAGGGATCTATTATATAGAGTCATTACACACAGAGGGATCTATTATATAGAGTCATTACACACAGAGTGATCTATTATATAGAGTCATTACACACAGAGTGATCTATTATATAGTCATTACACACAGAGTGATCTATTATATAGAGTCATTACACACAGAGTGATCTATTATATAGAGTCATTACACACAGAGGGATCTATTCTATAGAGTCATTACACACAGAGGAATCTATTATATAGAGTCATTACACACAGAGGGATCCATTATATAGACTCATTACACACAGAGGGATCTATTCTATAGAGTCATTACACACAGAGGGATCTATTATATAGACTCATTACACACAGAGGGATCTATTATATAGAGTCATTACACACAGAGAGATCTATTATATAGAGTCATTACACGCAGAGAGTCGTTACACACAGAGGGATCTATTATATAGAGTCATTACACGCAGAGGGATCTATTATATAGAGTCATTACAGACAGAGGCATCTATTATATAGAGTCATTACAGACAGAGGGATCTATTATATAGAGTCATTACACACAGAGGGATCTATTATATAGAGTCATTACACATGGAGGGATCTATTATATAGAGTCATTACAGACAGAGGGATCTATTATATAGAGTCATTACACGCAGAGGGATCTATTATATAGAGTCATTACACGCAGAGGGATCTATTATATAGAGTCATTACACCCAGAGGAATCTATTATATAGAGTCATTACACACAGAGTGATCTATTATATAGAGTCATTACACACAGAGGGATCTATTATATAGAGTCATTACACACAGACGGATCTATTATATAGAGTCATTACACACAGAGGGATCTATTATATAGAGTCATTACACACAGAGGGATCTATTATATAGAGTCATTACACACAGAGCGATCTATTATATAGAGTCATTACAGACAGAGCGATCTATTATATAGAGTCATTACACCCAGAGGGATCTATTATATAGACTCATTACACACAGAGGGATCTATTATATAGAGTCATTACACACAGAGAGATCTATTATATAGAGTCATTACACGCAGAGAGTCGTTACACACAGAGGGATCTATTATATAGAGTCATTACACGCAGAGGGATCTATTATATAGAGTCATTACAGACAGAGGCATCTATTATATAGAGTCATTACAGACAGAGCGATCTATTATATAGAGTCATTACACCCAGAGGGATCTATTATATAGAGTCATTACACGCAGAGGGATCTATTATATAGTCATTACACCCAGAGGGATCTATTATATAGAGTCATTACACACAGAGGAATCTATTATACACTGAGAGGGATCTATTCTATAGAGTCATTACACACAGAGGGATCTATTCTATAGAGTCATTACACACAGAGGGATCTATTCTATAGAGTCATTACACACAGAGGGATCTATTCTATAGAGTCAATACACACAGAGGGATCTATTCTATAGAGTCATTACACAGAGAGGGATCTATTCTATAGAGTCAATACACACAGAGGGATCTATTCTATAGAGTCATTACACGCAGAGGGATCTATTCTATAGAGTCATTACACGCAGAGGGATCTATTCTATGGAGTCATTACACGCAGAGGGATCTATTCTATAGAGTCATTACACGCAGAGGAATCTATTCTATAGAGTCATTACACGTAGAGGGATCTATTCTATAGAGTCATTACACGCAGAGGGATCTATTCTATAGTCATTACACGCAGATGGATCTATTCTATAGAGTCATTACACGCAGAGGGATCTATTCTATAGAGTCATTACACACAAAGGGATCTATTATATAGAGTCATTACACCCAGAGGGATCTATTCTATAGAGTCATTACACACAGAGGGATCTATTATATAGAGTCATTACACACAGAGGGATCTATTATATAGAGTCATTACACACAGAGGGATCTATTATATAGAGTCATTACACACAGAGGGATCTATTATATAGAGTCATTACACACAGAGTGATCTATTATATAGAGTCATTACACACAGAGTGATCTATTATATAGTCATTACACACAGAGTGATCTATTATATAGAGTCATTACACACAGAGTGATCTATTATATAGAGTCATTACACACAGAGGGATCTATTCTATAGAGTCATTACACACAGAGGAATCTATTATATAGAGTCATTACACACAGAGGGATCCATTATATAGACTCATTACACACAGAGGGATCTATTCTATAGAGTCATTACACACAGAGGGATCTATTATATAGACTCATTACACACAGAGGGATCTATTATATAGAGTCATTACACACAGAGAGATCTATTATATAGAGTCATTACACGCAGAGAGTCGTTACACACAGAGGGATCTATTATATAGAGTCATTACACGCAGAGGGATCTATTATATAGAGTCATTACAGACAGAGGCATCTATTATATAGAGTCATTACAGACAGAGGGATCTATTATATAGAGTCATTACACACAGAGGGATCTATTATATAGAGTCATTACACATGGAGGGATCTATTATATAGAGTCATTACAGACAGAGGGATCTATTATATAGAGTCATTACACGCAGAGGGATCTATTATATAGAGTCATTACACGCAGAGGGATCTATTATATAGAGTCATTACACCCAGAGGAATCTATTATATAGAGTCATTACACACAGAGTGATCTATTATATAGAGTCATTACACACAGAAAGATCTATTATATAGAGTCATTACACACAGAGGGATCTATTATATAGAGTCATTACACACAGAGGGATCTATTATATAGAGTCATTACACACAGACGGATCTATTATATAGAGTCATTACACACAGAGGGATCTATTATATAGAGTCATTACACACAGAGGGATCTATTATATAGAGTCATTACACACAGAGCGATCTATTATATAGAGTCATTACAGACAGAGCGATCTATTATATAGAGTCATTACACCCAGAGGGATCTATTATATAGAGTCATTACACGCAGAGGGATCTATTATATAGTCATTACACCCAGAGGGATCTATTATATAGAGTCATTACACACAGAGGGATCTATTCTACACAGAGAGGGATCTATTCTATAGAGTCATTACACACAGAGGGATCTATTCTATAGAGTCATTACACACAGAGGGATCTATTCTATAGAGTCATTACACACAGAGGGATCTATTCTATAGAGTCAATACACACAGAGGGATCTATTCTATAGAGTCATTACACACAGAGGGATCTATTATATAGAGTCATTACACACAGACGGATCTATTATATAGAGTCATTACACACAGAGGGATCTATTATATAGAGTCATTACACACAGAGGGATCTATTATATAGAGTCATTACACGCAGAAGGATCTATTATATAGAGTCGTTACACGCAGAGGGATCTATTATATAGAGTCGTTACACACAGAGTGATCTATTATATAGAGTCATTACAGACAGAGGGATCTATTATATAGAGTCATTACAGACAGAGGGATCTATTATATAGAGTCATTGCACGCAGAGGGATCTATTATATAGAGTCATTACACGCCGAGGGATCTATTATATAGAGTCATTACACGCCGAGGGATCTATTATATAGAGTCATTACACTCAGAGGGATCTATTATATAGAGTCATTACACGCCGAGGGATCTATTATATAGAGTCATTGCACGCCAAGGGATCTATTATATAGAGTCATTACACGCTGAGGGATCTATTATATAGAGTCATTACACGCCGAGTGATCTATTATATAGAGTCATTACACGCAAAGGGATCTATTATATAGAGTCATCACACGCAGAGGGATCTTTTATATAGAGTCATTACACACAGAGGGATCTATTATATAGAGTCATCACACGCAGAGGGATCTATTATATAGAGTCATCACACACAGAGGGATCTATTATATAGAGTCATTACACACAGAGGGATCTATTATATAGAGTCATCACACACAGAAGGATCTATTATATAGAGTCATCACACACAGAGCGATCTATTATATAGAGTCATTACACACAGAGGGATCTATTATATAGAGTCATTACACACAGAGGGATCTATTATATAGAGTCATTACACACAGAGCGATCTATTATATAGAGTCATTACACGCAGAGGGATCTATTATATAGAGTCATTACACACAGGGATCTATTATATAGAGTCATTACACACAGAGGGATCTATTATATAGAGTCATTACACACAGAGGGATCTATTATATAGAGTCATTACACGCAGAGGGATCTATTATATAGAGTCATTACACACAGGGATCTATTATATAGAGTCATTACACACAGAGGGATCTATTATATAGAGTCATTACACACAGAGGGATCTATTATATAGAATCATTACACACAGAGTGATGTATTATATAGTCATTACACACAGAGGGATCTATTATATAGAGTCATTACACACAGAGGGATCTATTATATAGAGTCATTACACACAGAGGGATCTATTATATAGAGTCATTACACACAGAGCGATCTATTATATAGAGTCATTACAGACAGAGCGATCTATTATATAGAGTCATTACACCCAGAGGGATCTATTATATAGAGTCATTACACGCAGAGGGATCTATTATATAGTCATTACACCCAGAGGGATCTATTATATAGAGTCATTACACACAGAGGGATCTATTATACACTGAGAGGGATCTATTCTATAGAGTCATTACACACAGAGGGATCTATTCTATAGAGTCATTACACACAGAGGGATCTATTCTATAGAGTCATTACACACAGAGGGATCTATTCTATAGAGTCAATACACACAGAGGGATCTATTCTATAGAGTCATTACACAGAGAGGGATCTATTCTATAGAGTCAATACACACAGAGGGATCTATTCTATAGAGTCATTACACGCAGAGGGATCTATTCTATAGAGTCATTACACGCAGAGGGATCTATTCTATGGAGTCATTACACGCAGAGGGATCTATTCTATAGAGTCATTACACGCAGAGGAATCTATTCTATAGAGTCATTACACGTAGAGGGATCTATTCTATAGAGTCATTACACGCAGAGGGATCTATTCTATAGTCATTACACGCAGATGGATCTATTCTATAGAGTCATTACACGCAGAGGGATCTATTCTATAGAGTCATTACACACAAAGGGATCTATTATATAGAGTCATTATACCCAGAGGGATCTATTCTATAGAGTCATTACACACAGAGGGATCTATTATATAGAGTCATTACACACAGAGGGATCTATTATATAGAGTCATTACACACAGACGGATCTATTATATAGAGTCATTACACACAGAGGGATCTATTATATAGAGTCATTACACACAGAGGGATCTATTATATAGAGTCATTACACACAGAGCGATCTATTATATAGAGTCATTACAGACAGAGCGATCTATTATATAGAGTCATTACACCCAGAGGGATCTATTATATAGAGTCATTACACGCAGAGGGATCTATTATATAGTCATTACACCCAGAGGGATCTATTATATAGAGTCATTACACACAGAGGGATCTATTCTACACAGAGAGGGATCTATTCTATAGAGTCATTACACACAGAGGGATCTATTCTATAGAGTCATTACACACAGAGGGATCTATTCTATAGAGTCATTACACACAGAGGGATCTATTCTATAGAGTCAATACACACAGAGGGATCTATTCTATAGAGTCATTACACACAGAGGGATCTATTATATAGAGTCATTACACACAGACGGATCTATTATATAGAGTCATTACACACAGAGGGATCTATTATATAGAGTCATTACACACAGAGGGATCTATTATATAGAGTCATTACACGCAGAAGGATCTATTATATAGAGTCGTTACACGCAGAGGGATCTATTATATAGAGTCGTTACACACAGAGTGATCTATTATATAGAGTCATTACAGACAGAGGGATCTATTATATAGAGTCATTACAGACAGAGGGATCTATTATATAGAGTCATTGCACGCAGAGGGATCTATTATATAGAGTCATTACACGCCGAGGGATCTATTATATAGAGTCATTACACGCCGAGGGATCTATTATATAGAGTCATTACACTCAGAGGGATCTATTATATAGAGTCATTACACGCCGAGGGATCTATTATATAGAGTCATTGCACGCCAAGGGATCTATTATATAGAGTCATTACACGCTGAGGGATCTATTATATAGAGTCATTACACGCCGAGTGATCTATTATATAGAGTCATTACACGCAAAGGGATCTATTATATAGAGTCATCACACGCAGAGGGATCTTTTATATAGAGTCATTACACACAGAGGGATCTATTATATAGAGTCATCACACGCAGAGGGATCTATTATATAGAGTCATCACACACAGAGGGATCTATTATATAGAGTCATTACACACAGAGGGATCTATTATATAGAGTCATCACACACAGAAGGATCTATTATATAGAGTCATCACACACAGAGCGATCTATTATATAGAGTCATTACACACAGAGGGATCTATTATATAGAGTCATTACACACAGAGGGATCTATTATATAGAGTCATTACACACAGAGCGATCTATTATATAGAGTCATTACACGCAGAGGGATCTATTATATAGAGTCATTACACACAGGGATCTATTATATAGAGTCATTACACACAGAGGGATCTATTATATAGAGTCATTACACACAGAGGGATCTATTATATAGAGTCATTACACGCAGAGGGATCTATTATATAGAGTCATTACACACAGGGATCTATTATATAGAGTCATTACACACAGAGGGATCTATTATATAGAGTCATTACACACAGAGGGATCTATTATATAGAATCATTACACACAGAGTGATGTATTATATAGTCATTACACACAGAGGGATCTATTATATAGAGTCATTACACACAGAGGGATCTATTATATAGAGTCATTACACACAGAGGGATCTATTATATAGAGTCATTACACACAGAGCGATCTATTATATAGAGTCATTACAGACAGAGCGATCTATTATATAGAGTCATTACACCCAGAGGGATCTATTATATAGAGTCATTACACGCAGAGGGATCTATTATATAGTCATTACACCCAGAGGGATCTATTATATAGAGTCATTACACACAGAGGGATCTATTATACACTGAGAGGGATCTATTCTATAGAGTCATTACACACAGAGGGATCTATTCTATAGAGTCATTACACACAGAGGGATCTATTCTATAGAGTCATTACACACAGAGGGATCTATTCTATAGAGTCAATACACACAGAGGGATCTATTCTATAGAGTCATTACACAGAGAGGGATCTATTCTATAGAGTCAATACACACAGAGGGATCTATTCTATAGAGTCATTACACGCAGAGGGATCTATTCTATAGAGTCATTACACGCAGAGGGATCTATTCTATGGAGTCATTACACGCAGAGGGATCTATTCTATAGAGTCATTACACGCAGAGGAATCTATTCTATAGAGTCATTACACGTAGAGGGATCTATTCTATAGAGTCATTACACGCAGAGGGATCTATTCTATAGTCATTACACGCAGATGGATCTATTCTATAGAGTCATTACACGCAGAGGGATCTATTCTATAGAGTCATTACACACAAAGGGATCTATTATATAGAGTCATTATACCCAGAGGGATCTATTCTATAGAGTCATTACACACAGAGGGATCTATTATATAGAGTCATTACACACAGAGGGATCTATTATATAGAGTCATTACACACAGAGGGATCTATTATATAGAGTCATTACACACAGAGGGATCTATTATATAGAGTCATTACACACAGAGTGATCTATTATATAGAGTCATTACACACAGAGTGATCTATTATATAGTCATTACACACAGAGTGATCTATTATATAGAGTCATTACACACAGAGTGATCTATTATATAGAGTCATTACACACAGAGGGATCTATTCTATAGAGTCATTACACACAGAGGAATCTATTATATAGAGTCATTACACACAGAGGGATCCATTATATAGACTCATTACACACAGAGGGATCTATTCTATAGAGTCATTACACACAGAGGGATCTATTATATAGACTCATTACACACAGAGGGATCTATTATATAGAGTCATTACACACAGAGAGATCTATTATATAGAGTCATTACACGCAGAGAGTCGTTACACACAGAGGGATCTATTATATAGAGTCATTACACGCAGAGGGATCTATTATATAGAGTCATTACAGACAGAGGCATCTATTATATAGAGTCATTACAGACAGAGGGATCTATTATATAGAGTCATTACACACAGAGGGATCTATTATATAGAGTCATTACACATGGAGGGATCTATTATATAGAGTCATTACAGACAGAGGGATCTATTATATAGAGTCATTACACGCAGAGGGATCTATTATATAGAGTCATTACACGCAGAGGGATCTATTATATAGAGTCATTACACCCAGAGGAATCTATTATATAGAGTCATTACACACAGAGTGATCTATTATATAGAGTCATTACACACAGAGAGATCTATTATATAGAGTCATTACACACAGAGGGATCTATTATATAGAGTCATTACACACAGAGGGATCTATTATATAGAGTCATTACACACAGACGGATCTATTATATAGAGTCATTACACACAGAGGGATCTATTATATAGAGTCATTACACACAGAGGGATCTATTATATAGAGTCATTACACGCAGAGGGATCTATTATATAGAGTCGTTACACGCAGAGGGATCTATTATATAGAGTCGTTACACACAGAGTGATCTATTATATAGAGTCATTACAGACAGAGGGATCTATTATATAGAGTCATTACAGACAGAGGGATCTATTATATAGAGTCATTGCACGCAGAGGGATCTATTATATAAAGTCATTACACGCCAAGGGATCTATTATATAGAGTCATTACACGCCGAGGGATCTATTATATAGAGTCATTACACGCCGAGGGATCTATTATATAGAGTCATTACACGCCAAGGGATCTATTATATAGAGTCATTACACGCAGAGGGATCTATTATATAGAGTCATTACACGCAGAGGGATCTTTTATATAGTCATCACACACAGAAGGATCTATTGCGTGTAATGACTCTATATAATAGATCCCTCTGTGTATAATTACTCTATATAATAGATCCCTCTGTGTTTAATGACTATATACTAGATCCCTCTGTGTGTAATGACTCTATATAATAGATCCCTCTGCGTGTAATGACTCTATATAATAGATCCCTCTGCGTGTAATGACTCTATATAATAGATCCCTCTGTGTGTAATGACTCTCTATAATAGATCCCTCTGTGTGTAATGACTCTCTATAATAGATCCCTCTGTGTGTAATGACTATATAATAGATCCCTCTGTGTGTACTGACTCTCTATAATAGATCCCTCTGTGTGTAATGACTCTATAATAGATCCCTCTGCATGTAATGACTCTATATAATAGATCCCTCTGCGTGTAATGACTCTATATAATAGATCCCTCTGCGTGTAATGACTCTATATAATAGATCCCTCTGCGTGTAATGGCTCTATATAATAGATCCCTCTGCGTGTAATGACTCTATATAATAGATCCCTCTGCGTGTAATGACTCTATATAATAGATCCCTCTGCGTGTAATGACTCTATATAATAGATCCCTCTGTGTGTAATGACTCTATATAATAGATCCCTCTGTGTGCAATGACTCTATATAATAGATCCCTCTGTGTGTAATGACTCTATATAATAGATCCCTCTGTGTGTAATGACTCTATATAATAGATCCCACTGTGTGTAATGACTCTATAATAGATCCCTCTGTGTGTAGTGACTCTATATAATAGATCCCACTGTGTGTAATGACTATATAATAGATCCCTCTGTGTGTAGTGACTCTATATAATAGATCCCTCTGCGTGTAATGACTCTATATAATAGATCCCTCTGTGTGTAGTGACTTTATATAATAGATCCCTCTGTGTGTAATGACTCTATATAATAGATCCCTCTGTGTGTAGTGACTCTATATAATAGATCCCTCTGTTTGTAATGACTATATAATAGATCCCTCTGCGTGTAATGACTCTATATAATAGATCCCTCTGTGTGTAATGACTCTATATAATAGATCCCTCTGTGTGTAATGACTCTATATAATAGATCCCTCTGTGTGTAATGACTCTATATAATAGATCCCTCTGTGTGCAATGACTCTATATAATAGATCCCTCTGTGTGTAATGACTCTATATAATAGATCGCTCTGTGTGTAATGACTCTATATAATAGATCCCTCTGTGTGTAACGACTCTATATGATAGATCGCTCTGTGTGTAATGACTTTATATAATAGATCGCTCTGCGTGTAATGACTCTATATAATAGATTCCTCTGTGTGTAATGACTCTATATAATAGATCCCTCTGCGTGTAATGACTATATATAATAGATCCCTCTGCGTGTAATGACTATATAATAGATCCCTCTGTGTGTAATCACTCTATATAATAGATCTTTCTGTGTGTAATGACTCTATATAATAGATCCCTCTGTGTGTAATGACTCTATATAATAGATCCCTCTGTGTGCAATGACTCTATATAATAGATCCCTCTGTGTGTAATGACTCTATATAATAGATCGCTCTGTGTGTAATGACTCTATATAATAGATCCCTCTGTGTGTAACGACTCTATATGATAGATCGCTCTGTGTGTAATGACTTTATATAATAGATCGCTCTGCGTGTAATGACTCTATATAATAGATTCCTGTGTGTAATGACTCTATATAATAGATCCCTCTGCGTGTAATGACTATATATAATAGATCCCTCTGCGTGTAATGACTATATAATAGATCCCTCTGTGTGTAATCACTCTATATAATAGATCTTTCTGTGTGAAATGACTCTATATAATAGATCCTTCTGTGTGTAATCACTCTATATAATAGATCCCTCTGTGTGTAATGACTCTCTATAATAGATCCCTCTGTGTGTAATGACTCTCTATAATAGATCCCTCTGTGTGTAATGACTATATAATAGATCCCTCTGCGTGTAATGACTCTATATTATAGATCCCTCTGTGTGTAGTGACTCTATATAATAGATCCCTCTGTGTGTAATGACTCTATATAATAGATCACTCTGTGTGTAATGACTCTATATAATATAGGAGTGTCACTTTTTGGATTGAAGAACTGAAATAAATTAACTTTTTGATGGTATTCTAATTTAGTGAGATGCACCTGTGTGTAACCTGGCACCGGCTCCAGTCCACTCATCTTTCTTCCCCGGCTTCCGTCTGACTCTTTGCTCTCCTGCTTGTTGTGTATGTCAGGTTATCATGGTGTCTTACAGTCACTCTAATGGCAGCTGTATGACACTTGAGTATTCAGGCAGTGACTGCTGCTGCTCTGTGCTGACACCTGCGGAGTCTCCAGACAAAGTCTGCTCTGATACAATTGTCTGACATCTGTCTGTGCTGCTCCAAGGTGCTGTCCGCACACTCAGCTTTGTTGTATTAAGGCGTCTGTTTGCCAATCCAGCTCTGCTGTACAAGGTGCTGTCCGCACACACAGCTCTGTTGTATTAAGGCGCCTGTTTGCCAATCCAGCTCTGCTGTACAAGGTGCTGTCCGCACACTCAGCTCTGTTGTATTAAGGCACCTGTTTGCCATTCCAGCTCTGCTGTACAAGGTGCTGTCCGCACACTCAGCTCTGTTGTACTAAGGCGCCTGTTTGCCAATCCAGCTCTGCTGTACAAGGTGCTGTCCGCACACTCAGCTCTGTTGTACTAAGGCGCCTGTTTGCCAATCCAGCTCTGCTGTACAAGGTGCTGTCCTCACACTCAGCTCTGTTGTACTAAGGCACCTGTTTGCCATTCCAGCTCTGCTGTACAAGGTGCTGTCTGCACACTCAGCTCTGTTGTATTAAGGCACCTGTTTGCCATTCCAGCTCTGCTGTACAAGGTGCTGTCTGCACACACAGCTCTGTTGTATTAAGGCGCCTGTTTGCCAATCCAGCTCTGCTGTACAAGGTGCTGTCCGCACACTCAGCTCTGTTGTATTAAGGCACCTGTTTGCCATTCCAGCTCTGCTGTACAAGGTGCTGTCCGCACACTCAGCTCTGTTGTACTAAGGCGCCTGTTTGCCAATCCAGTTCTGCTGTACAAGGTGCTGTCCGCACACTCAGCTCTGTTGTATTAAGGCACCTGTTTGCCATTCCAGCTCTGCTGTACAAGGTGCTGTCCGCACACTCAGCTCTGTTGTACTAAGGCGCCAGTTTGCCAATCCAGCTCTGCTGTACAAGGTGCTGTCCGCACACTCAGCTCTGTTGTACTAAGGCGCCTGTTTGCCAATCCAGCTCTGCTGTACAAGGTGCTGTCCTCACACTCAGCTCTGTTGTACTAAGGCACCTGTTTGCCATTCCAGCTCTGCTGTACAAGGTGCTGTCTGCACACTCAGCTCTGTTGTATTAAGGCACCTGTTTGCCATTCCAGCTCTGCTGTACAAGGTGCTGTCTGCACACACAGCTCTGTTGTATTAAGGCGCCTGTTTGCCAATCCAGCTCTGCTGTACAAGGTGCTGTCCGCACACTCAGCTCTGTTGTATTAAGGCACCTGTTTGCCATTCCAGCTCTGCTGTACAAGGTGCTGTCCGCACACTCAGCTCTGTTGTACTAAGGCGCCTGTTTGCCAATCCAGTTCTGCTGTACAAGGTGCTGTCCGCACACTCAGCTCTGTTGTATTAAGGCACCTGTTTGCCATTCCAGCTCTGCTGTACAAGGTGCTGTCCGCACACTCAGCTCTGTTGTACTAAGGCGCCAGTTTGCCAATCCAGCTCTGCTGTACAAGGTGCTGTCCGCACACTCAGCTCTGTTGTATTAAGGCACCTGTTTGCCATTCCAACTCTGCTGTACAAGGTGCTGTCCGCACACTCAGCTCTGTTGTACTAAGGCGCCTGTTTGCCAATCCAGCTCTGCTGTACAAGGTGCTGTCCGCACACTCAGCTCTGTTGTATTAAGGCACCTGTTTGCCATTCCAGCTCTGCTGTACAAGGTGCTGTCCGCACACTCAGCTCTGTTGTACTAAGGCGCCTGTTTGCCAATCCAGCTCTGCTGTACAAGGTGCTGTCCGCACACTCAGCTCTGTTGTACTAAGGCGCCTGTTCGCCAATCCAGCTCTGCTGTACAAGGTGCTGTCCGCACACTCAGCTCTGCAGTAATATGGTGCTAGTCTGCAAAGCAGAATCTGCTGCTCCAAGATGCCGCTCACTTGGCTCTGCTAATTCAAAGTGCCTCTCTGTGAATCCCGCTCTACAGTGCGAAGGTGCCGACCTTATATTGTACGGCAGAATTACCATTGTCTTTAGTAAGCCTGATTCTATTCTGAGCGGTGTGCAGCTAGTTAGCGAGACATGATATAGAGTTATACGGTGACTGTTCTGTAGATTGTCCTTAGGAGACCTCACCACCATGAAGCGTCATCTATGGACTCTGTCATTAGGATATTATATGACTGTTGTCCTAATATTTGCTGATTATCGTGTGATTGTTCTCCCTGTGATCCTCCCCCAGATTCTGGGTAATGTAATCTGAGATTTCTTGTCCCCGTATAATCTCTATTACAGCCCCCTCCCCGATACGACATCCGTGTACACAGGGCCAGACGGAGATCTTTGGGTTCGGGGGGATATTTGGCTGCTCGGATTGGTGATCAGTTTATGGGATTAGTAAATACAAGTCTCTGAATTGTTCTGTGCGGTGTCAGATCTATATTATAATCTCACTGTCCCACAATCATCATATATAAAGGAACAAATATTACACAGGGCAGAAAGACTGAGGAAGAGATAACTGTAAGAACCCCAATTATCAGACTACAGGCGCTGAGCACAAATGCACCTAAAATAATTAGAAATCCCCGAATCATTTCATCTACACTTCACAAATACTTGTTACTTTGTGTAAGATCACATTAAATCCTATTAAAATACATTTACGTTTGTAGATGAAACAGGAAAAAAATTGGCAAAGTTCATTGGTATGAAGAACTTTCAAGGCACTGTACATTATAGATCCTGTACTGATGCCGAGTTACATCCTGTATTGTACTCCAGAGCTGCACTCACTATTCTGCTGGTGCAGTCACTGTGTACATACATTACTGATCCTGAGTTACATCCTGTATTATACTCCAGAGCTGCACTCACTATTCTGCTGGTGCTGTCACTGTGTACATTCATTACATTACTGATCCTGAGTTACATCCTGTATTATACCCCAGAGTTGCACTCACTATTCTGCTGGTGGAGTCACTGTGTACATACATTACTGATCCTGAGTTACCTCCTGTATTATACTCCAGAGCTGCACTCACTATTCTGCTGGTGCAGTCAATGTGTACATTCATTACATTACTGATCCTGAGTTACATCCTGTATTATACCCCAGAGCTGCACTCACTATTCTGCTGGTGGAGTCACTGTGTGCATACATTACATTAATGATCCTGAGTTACCTCCTGTATTATACTCCAGAGCTGCACTCACTATTCTGCTGGTGCAGTCACTGTGTACATACATTACATTACTGATCCTGAGTTACCTCCTGTATTATACTCCAGAGCTGCACTCACTATTCTGCTGGTGTAGTCACTGTGTACATACATTACATTACTGATCCTGAGTTACATCCTGTATTATACTCCAGAGCTGCACTCACTATTCTGCTGGTGCAGTCACTGTGTACATACATTACATTACTGATCCTGAGTTACCTCCTGTATTATACTCCAGAGCTGCACTCACTATTCTGCTGGTGCAGTCAATGTGTACATTCATTACATTACTGATCCTGAGTTACATCCTGTATTATACCCCAGAGCTGCACTCACTATTCTGCTGGTGGAGTCACTGTGTGCATACATTACATTACTGATCCTGAGTTACCTCCTGTATTATACTCCAGAGCTGCACTCACTATTCTGCTGGTGCAGTCACTGTGTACATACATTACATTACTGATCCTGAGTTACCTCCTGTATTATACTCCAGAGCTGCACTCACTATTCTGCTGGTGCAGTCACTGTGTACATACATTACATTACTGATCCTGAGTTACATCCTGTATTATACTCCAGAGCTGCACTCACTATTCTGCTGGTGCAGTCACTGTGTACATACATTACATTACTGATCCTGAGTTACCTCCTGTATTATACTCCAGAGCTGCACTCACTATTCTGCTGGTGCAGTCACTGTGTACAGTTATATGAAAAAGTTTGGGCACCCCTATTAATCTTAAGCTTAATGTTTTCTTAAAATTGGTGTTTTTGCAACAGCTATTTCAGTTTGATATATGTAATAACTGTTGGACACAGTAATGTTTCTGCCTTGAAATGAGGTTTATTGTACTAACAGAAAATGTGCAATCTGCATTCAAACAAAATTTGACAGGTGCATAAGTATGGGCACCCTTATCATTTTCTTGTTTTAAATACTCCTACCTACTTTTTACTGACTTACTAAAGCACTTTTTTTGGTTTTGTAACCTCATTGAGCTTTGAACTTCATAGCCAGGTGTATGCAATCATGAGAAAAGCTACTTAAAGTGGCCACTTGCAAGTTGTTCTCCTGTTTGAATCTCCTCTGAAGAGTGGCATCATGGGCTCCTCAAAACAACTGTCAAATGATCTGAAAACAAAGATTATTCAACATAGTTGTTCAGGGGAAGGATACAAAAGCTGTCTCAGAGATTTAACCTGTCAGTTTCCACTGTGAGGAACATAGTAAGGAAATGGAAGAACACAGGGACAGTTCTTGTTAAGGACAGAAGTGGCAGGCCAAGAAAAACATCAGAAAGGCAGAGAAGAAGAATGGTGAGATCAGTCAAAGACAATCCTCAGACCACCTCCAGAGAGCTGCAGCATCAACTTACTGCAGATGGTGTCACTGTGCATCGGTCAACTATACAACGCACTTTGCACAAGGAGAAGCTGTATGGGAGAGTGATGCGAAAGAAGCCGTTTCTGCAAGCACGCCACAAACAGAGTCGGCTGAGGTATGCAAAAGCACATTTGGAGAAGCCAATTTCTTTTTGGAAGAAGGTCCTGCGGACTGATGAAACCAAGATTGAGTTGTTTGGTCATACAAAAAGGCGTTATGCATGGTGGCAAAAAAAACACAGCATTCCAAGAAAAACACTTGCTACCCACAGTAAAATTTGGTGGTGGTTCCATCATGCTTTGGGGCTGTGTGGCCAATGCCGGCACCGGGAATCTTGTTAAAGTTGAGGGACGCATGGATTCCACTCAGTATCAGCAGATTCTTGACAATAATGTTCAAGAATCAGTGACAAAGTTGAAGTTACGCAGGGGATGGATCTTTCAGCAAGACAATGATCCAAAACACCGCTCCAAATCTACTCAGGCATTCATGCAGAGGAACAATTACAATGTTCTGGAATGGCCATCCCAGTCCCCAGACCTGAATATCATTGAACATCTGTGGGATCATTTGAAGAGGGCTGTCCATGCTCGGCGACCATCAAACTTAACTGAACTGGAATTGTTTTGTAAAGAGGAATGGTCAAAAATACCTTCATCCAGGATCCAGGAACTCATTAAAAGCTACAGGAAGCGACTAGAGGCAAAAGGAGGATCTACTAAATATTAATGTCACTTTTCTGGTGAGGTGCCCATACTTATGCACCTGTCAAATTTTGTTTGAATGCAGATTGCACATTTTCTATTAGTACAATAAACCTCATTTCAAGGCAGAAACATTACTGTATCCAACAGTTATTACATATATCAAACTGAAATAGCTGCTGCAAAAACACCAATTTATATAAAACATTAAGCTTAAGATTAATAGGGGTGCCCAAACTTTTTCATATAACTGTATATACATTACATGACTGATCCTGAGTTACATCCTGTATTATACCCCAGAGCTGCACTCACTATTCTGCTGGTGAAGTCACAGTGTACATACATTACATTACTGATCCTGAGTTACATCCTGTATTATACTCCAGAGCTGCACTCACTATTCTGCTGGTGCAGTGACTGTGTACATACATTACATTACTGATCCTGAGTTACATTCTGTATTATACCCCAGAGCTGCACTCACTATTCTGCTGGTGCAGTCACTGTGTACATACATTACATTACTGATCCTGAGTTACATCCTGTATTATACTCTAGAGCTGCACTCACTATTCTGCTGGTGCAGTCACTGTGTACATACATTGCATTACTGATCCTGAGTTACCTCCTGTATTATACTCCAGAGCAGCACTCACTATTCTGCTGGTGCAGTCACTGTGTACATACATTACTGATCCTGAGTTACCTCCTGTATTATACCCCAGAGCTGCACTCATTATCTATCTATCAGTCTCTTACCCACAAGCACAGTCTGTGCGGCAGTCAGGAGGCAGGTGACTGTGAAGCCTGTCATCTTGCTGTCTGGAGCGCTGTATATGGGACTGGACAGATTTATAGCACAGTCCTCCCCCGATATCTTGGAGAGTGACACCGCTGGTAGTTATTAGGTTACATTTCCTCACATACGATCTGTAATTATCCGACATTATCTGTTCCTTTCAGTTACAGGAAAAATAGCAGAAAAAGGTGATGACTGATGATAAGGAGACGCTGCAGCTCGTAGAATTCTGTCTGAGAAAAGCTTATATCAAACCAAAGTGTCCTGTGTCGGATCCGCTCCACCTGTGATTTGGTGACGGAGCACTGAGTCCGACCTCCGCACTATGGATTCTTGCAACACAGTTACATGTTTAGCACGACACGTCCGTCAGGTTCCACGAGGGGTTGGGAAAAGACAAAGGGAAAGGGTTTAGGTACAGCCACAATGCTTGCTCCAATCTGCCCTACAGAGACAGTTCTACCCTCCCGGTCCCAAATATTGATCGACTGCCTTAACATTCAGGCCAAGAATTTTATACATTTACATAACTATTTGTTTTTTTGTGAATTGCATTCTGTATTATACCCCAGAGCTGCACTCACTATTCTGCTGGTGCAGTCACTGTGTACATATGTAAGATGGTGCTGGGCAGTAGTCGTGGGTGAGGCGCTCGTCTGCGGCGCACCTGCACAATACATGAAGGTGTGGGTGCTGCCTGGGTGTGTGGACTTGTGCTCTGGGGGCCTTACGCCCGTGCAGGCCGCATGTAGCCGGTGTTGTGGGTTAGCCAGGACCAGATGTTTCACAGTTCAATGAGGGAGACCACCACTCAAAAATAAACTCTTTACTGAACGATAACTTGGTAAGGAATATATACAAGGGACCGTGGGTACAAAGTTTTATGGACGTTTCCTTTACAGCTCAGTATCCTTCCTATACTCCAGGGATCTTTAAGTCCACTGTTTCTCCCTACTTCACCTCAACCCAGCTACAGTCATGATCAACAAGCGTCCTTTGTGGTTCTCTTTCCACTATTGGTGCTCTGGAACTCCCGCTTGGCACCCTTCACTAGTTCCCCGTACTCAGTCCTGTTTAGGCCTTTACAGAATTATAAGCTAACAGTCTCCTGGCTAGGTGTCCTCTGCCAGGACCCGTCTCCGGAAGGTCATCCTGTCTCTCTGTCACTTATGCTTAGGATCTCGCTATCCCTTCTCTTCGGTCTCCTCTAATTTAGGGTCTCCTTTAAATGCGACACTGTTAACCTTGGACCTTTTGGTCTGCTCACTAAGCACTCCAGACCCTATCTGACTGTCTGGCAGGAAATTGTGACTTTCCCTGTAATTCAGATCCACCCATTCTGTGCTACTCCCAGACATTAACTCTAACTGTTCCTACAGTCACACTACACATAGCATTAACACATTATACTATCCACATTACACAATACAGTTCACATTACATCACAATAACACGATTGGTGTCATCAGGGATAGGAATCCGACAACAGCAGTCCACCTCCTTACATTCCTCCCCTCTTTAACAATGGACATCCTTGACCATTCAGCCACCTGAAAGACATCAATGCCCAACAGCACAGCCAGTGGTGTACTTTTCTCTTGTTCAGCATGGACCTGGTCCTATTAGGTTAGCACCCCAGAAACCAGAATTCAAGTTAAAACACTTCAACCCGGCTGGTACATTGGGTCATTTATTTCCTCTTTCCTCAACATTAGTCCTTTTGGCAAGCACAAAGTCCATGGGGGCAAAGCCCATTGTCCCCCATCAATCCGTAGGACGTGGACAAGGTCCTTAAAGCAACATTCACAAAATGGAGGCATGATCCTTTTAATTACAGTCCTGTCCATGTGACAGGCACATAGCCCCTTAGATGTTGTCTTTGCTGGATAATGCTCAGTCCTTGACTGAGGGTGTAGGACCCTCCAGCGGCTGCAGTGTCCCTCTAATCCAGCAGGGAAATGCGCAAAAGGTGCAACAAAACTGGGAAGGGGAAAACAACTTCAGCCGTCCGTGGCCATTATCATAGGGGAGTCCCGGATACTTGGGTCCTAGACCCGCTAGAGCTTTAAGCCTTCAAAACACAGTTGCAACTAGCACAACATGGCTCGCTTGACGTCCAACTCTTTCTTACTTACCACAGGTTCCCAACCGGTAGTGCTCAGACCCAGGTCTTTTTGGCCGATATTTTCCTCACGTAAACCGCAACATGAGATCCCTGGGCCATGTATACTACAGTTGGTTGTGTGGCGCCCCTGCGGGTCCAGTTGCCACAGAGGTACTGCATCTCATCCAGAGGTGTGGTACCCCACTCTCAGGTAAGGAGGGAGCACTACCCGGGACCCAACCACTCACATCCCACACTACACCACTCCTTAGGGAAGGTCCAGATACCTCCTAAGGGAGAGCACAGGCCTGGTCTCTGTCAGGAGGGTGGAACTAAGTAGAGGAGGTGGGTGGAGGAAGTAGTTTAGGGGAGCACTGAAAGAAGAGTATAAAAGGAGGGTGGAAACATCTAGAAGGAGTTCTGTCAGTTCTGCTCAGATGAGCAATGGAGGACCATGTGGAGTAAGGTCCTGACTGCGAGGGGGCCCAGTAAAAAGGGCCCAGTAGGAAGAGAGAGAGTGGAGAACACTGGAGCAGTGGGAAAGGCTACAGAGATAGAAGGGATCCTATGCCACCTGTGCGCCCGAGTTCACGCTGATCATGGAGGGATCAAGGCCGCAGTAGGGGACCGGCCCCAGACTAGTGGAGTACTTTAAGGCTCAGCTATCAAACCAGAGGTTGCAGTATTTTCATGTGCCGTAGCCAAAAGTCCACACACATTTGCTGAAAAAGTGGTCATATAGGATAAAGAGGACAGACCGGACGTCGCCCGACAAGGACCGCGGCCACTGGCTCGGGACACTGTGTGTGAGGCGCAGGGCAGGAGGGTGAGAGCCAGCGCAGAGAGAGATGACCTAGAAAGGTACACAAGAAAGGAGTCCCGTTCAAGTGCACCTAAGTTTTCTGAGAGTTGGCTGGATCACTTCCCCGGAGGACACCGGATGACGTGGGCGGTTATAATTCGGCGGTTGTAACCTGGAGCACCTTGATAACTGTGAGTAAATACTTGAAGACTGCACCCCGCTGTGTCCTTGACTAATTGCTGCGCCACCTACCTTGCACTACACCAACAACATCTACCTCAACAATCACTATAAACTGCCCTGAGGCCTAGCTCTGCCCGTGGAGAGCTGAACCATCTTTGCTGCATCACCAACTGCCCCAGTGGATCTGAATAGCAGCGGCGGCCTTATATAGCCGCATACCACGGGTGGCATCACGAACTTTATCGCCAAACACTTTATTCCCCAATAGACTCTTTGCTTTATTTGACCATCCTGGGCCACGGACCGGGTCATTGCCACCGTGACTACCCTGAAAAGGACAGGCCCGGCTACTGAGTACCCCGCGGCCCCAGGGGGCGCATCAGTTGCCTGCTGCCTTCGAAACTCCCGTGACTCCTGCCGAAGTTTCACAGGAGCATGAGGCAATCTATCCACTGGTGTTCCTTGTTCTGGCCCTCGAGGGTACGTGACCCTGGGTACTACCACCTCCAGGCGAGGCAGGATGGCTGCCACTCTCCTCTTTCCTCCATTTTGAACCAGGAGACCGCGATTAAGAACCAGCCCTGCAGTCCGTCTTCCTTCAGGAACTGGACGCGTTCACCCTCTTGCAAACTAGGTTCCCGCCAGAGGGGGCCAGCATTGACATAGATCTTATGTCCAGTCCATTCCTCCATTACAAAGTCAAATCTCTATTCATGGTTATAATGTATTACAGTACCCGGGGTCATTTAGTGGGGGAGTTCCTCTCCATCAGGGTGGTCAAGTTTGGCCCCTACCCACTGTTCCCTTTCCTTCTTGGTCTGGACCACCCCCACAATCAACTTCACATGGGTGGGAAGAGGTGGGCACCCGGGGGTTGGGGTTCACCTCCAGGCTGGGTAGAGGAGCCTTCAGAATCGGAGGGGGACCATCCGGCATCTGAGCCCAAAGGGTCTCCACATGCTTTGCCCTACCGCTAGCCGCCATCCAGGCCGCCGTCAACGGCCCCGACTCCTGCTTGTCCTTGACCCTCTCCAGCAGGATGCCTGGCCTCACCTCCTTGTCCACCATCTACATTAGCTGATGCAACTGTCTTCAACCGGTCTTCTCCTCATACGCCTCAATCATCGCCCAACAGCATCTGCCACTCCGCCATCATTTCACGCCGCTGTTTCCTCTCCAACGTAGAACCCACAAATGGCGCCGTCTCTTCTGTCTCCTGACGTCCATCATGGCCTCACCATTTACTGGGTGGGGTCTTCTCTGAGCCACCATCCTGTTTCTTGGTGATCTCTGCCCGTTTCTTTGGGTGACACATTACTGGGCGGGCCTTCTCTTTCTACTTCGCTTTGCAGCAACGACCACTCCCCCTGTAGGCTGGCATGGTCAGTTTCAACACTCCCTTCTGTAGGTGTACCATTTGAAGGGCTGGACCCCGCTTCACGCCCTTTCATTTCTTCTATGCTCACAATGGGCGCGGCCTCCTGGCTGTTCTGCGCCACTCACCGGTATTTTACAGTTCTTGTTCAGCACCATCTTAGACAATGCAACGGTCACCATTTTCCATGCAACTCAAGTCTTTTCCACACTACATTCCTCTTACAGCTGCATGACTCGATCCTGCCGACTACGCCAAGTGTAATGTGGCACGATAGCCGTGGGTAAGGTGCTCGTCTGCGGCGACCTGGCATGTTACATGAAAAGTGAGGTCCTAACTGGGTCTGTGGACTTGTGCTTTGAGGGCTGTGACCCGTTGTTCTAGATTCGCCAGGACCAGATGTTTTATAGTTCAAAGAGGGAGACCGCCATTCAAAAATAAACTCTTTACTGAACAGCAACTTGATAAGGGTTATATACAAAGGATAGCGGGTACAAAGTCTTACGAACGTTTCCTTTACAACTTGAAGCATTTTTCCACACAGTTTCTTTCAGTAGTATACTGTTAGTATATTTTCTCTACTTCACCACAACCCAGCTTTAACACTACAGTCCTGATCAACAAGCGTCCTTAACTTGTTCTGCGGTTCCGCATCCTTTTTCCACTTCTGGCACCCTGGAACTCCCGCTTGGACATTTCACTAGTCTCACATGCTCAGTCTTATTTAGGCCGTTACCTTCCAGTGTTGTAAGCTCGGGATCTTGTGGCTAGGCGTCTTCTCCCAGCACCCATCTCCAGAAGGTCATTCTGTCCCTCTGTCACTTATGCTCAGGCTCTTGCTATTCCTTCTCTTTGGTCTCCTCTGATTTAGGGTCACCCTCGAATGTGGCACTGTTCACATTGGACCTTTTGGTCTGCTCACTAAGCACTCCAGGCTCTATCTGACTGTCTGACAAAAAATTGACACTTTCCCTGTAACTTAACTCCTCCCTATCTGGGCTAGTCCCAAACATTATAAAAATAGAAAAAAAAAAGTCAGCTCACCCATATGAAGACTAAACACCTGGAACAGCTAGTGACACATGGAAGTAGAATCACAAAAAAGAGAGGAATTCCAGCATAATAGTCTTTTATTAAAATCATATCATTTATTCACATTCTTTAAAATATATTCCAGCTAATATCCCTCTTTTCCCTGCGATTGTGACTATGGAATGAACTTGGAATATATTTTAAAGAATATGAATAAATGATACGATTTTAATGAAAGACTTCTATGCTGGAATTCCTCTCTTTTTTGTAGTCCCAAACAAACACTACACATATCATTAAAGCGAACCTGTCAGCAGGATTCACCCTATAAACTTAAGGTTTTATGTGAAGGGATCCTGTCAGTGGCTGCTGAATACTCACCTTATGAAAATGATGTCTTGTGTTCTTCAGGTCGGGGCGTGGGGGGCAGAGTCTTCTTCTCGTTCTCCACCCTCCCCCCCCCCATCAGCCTCCTCTGTTTCTTGAGCAGGTCAATGATTATTCAGTGACCTGCCTCCTTTTTAAAATTCTGCGCCGCCGTCATCATTGTGTGGGCGGCAAGTGCGCAATGGGAGCCGGCGTCCTGTGTGCTTTAACGCATTACACTATCCACTATACACAACACAGTTCACATTACATCACAATAACGCGATTCATTACATACATTACATTACTCATCCTATACTGATCCTGAGTTACATCCTGGATTATACTCCAGAGCTGCACTCACTATTCTGCTGGTGCAGTCGCTGTGTACATACATTACATTACTGATCCTGAGTTACATCCTGGATTATACTCCAGAGCTGCACTCACTATTCTGCTGGTGCAGTTACTGTGTACATACATTACATTACTGATCCTGAGTTACATACTGTATTATACTCCAGAGCTGCACTCACTATTCTGCTGGTGCAGTCACTGTGTACATACATTACATTACTGATCCTGAGTTACATCCTGTATTCTACTCCAGAGCTGCACTCACTATTCTGCTGGTGCAGTCACTGTGTAGATACATTACATTACTGATCCTGAGTTACATCCTGTATTATACTCCAGAGCTGCACTCACTATTCTGCTGGTGCAGTTACTGTGTACATACATTACATTACTGATCCTGAGTTACATCCTGTATTCTACTCCAGAGCTGCACTCACTATTCTGCTGGTGCAGTCGCTGTGTACATACATTACATTACTGATCCTGAGTTACCTCCTGTATTATACTCCAGAGCTGCACTCACTATTCTGCTGGTGCAGTCATTGTGTACATACATGGGTACAAATCACTGAGGGAGGTGTGAGGGGAAAGAAAAACGCAGCACACTAGACGCGTTTCGATCACATTACATGGTATGTATGAGGTGGGTGACCGAGTCGAGAGCAGCAGCTGTTGTGGTGTTGTATAAAGTGGCAGCAGCATCTGCATCATGTAAGGAACTAATGTCTATAAGAGGGAGAAGGGATTCAGAGAGTGAGTGTAGGTCAAAGTGTTTGAGATTTCTGCGAGGGTGTGCAAGTTTGTGGGCTGGGGATTGTGGACCTGGAGAGGAGAGGGGAGAGAATGTAAGTAGGTTGTGGTCAGAAAGAGGAAGGGGTGAGTTGAAGAGGTTAGATAGGGAACAGAGGCGGGTGAAGATGAGGTCCAGTGTATGGCCATCATTGTGAGTGGGTGCAGAAGACCATTGGGGATGATGTTGAAGTCACCCATGATGATAGTGGAGATGTCAGCGGAAAGGAAGTGTGGTAGCCAGGTGGTGAAATGGTCAAAGAACGTGGTGGCTGGTCCTGGGGGGCGGTAAATGACAGCCAGTTGGAGGAAGAGTAGATGCGCAGACAGTGCACTTCAAAAGACGGGAGAGTAACAAAGGGTGGTAGTAGGATTTGGGTGAAGGCGCTGGTATCTGGCAGGAGAAAACCTACTCCTCCACCATGTTTGTGCTGGGGCGGGGTGTGTGGGAAAGATGGAATCCACCATACGAAAGTGCTGCTGGGAGGCTGTGTCAGAGGGGGTGAGCCAGGTTTCGGTGATGGCAAGGAAGGAAAGTTTGTTAGTAATGAAAAGATCATGGATGTAGGAAAGTTTGTTGCAGACGGAGCAAGCGTTTCATAGAGCTCCTGTTAGTGGGACTGGGGAGGCGGGGGCTGGGCTGATGGGTATGAGGTTAATAAGGTTGCGAGAGTGTGTGGTAGATCATGGATAAAAGGTAGAAGTGACTGTGGGGATGTGGTGAGGAGGACCAGGATTTGGAGAGGTGTCGCCAGCAGTGAGGAGGAGCAGAGAAATTGTTAGCAGGTGGGAGCAGGAGAGGGCGTGAGGTGGCTGTCTGTGTTTGGAGACACAAGATTGTATGTTGAGGAATAGTTCTGAGGAGGAGGTGAGTTGAATGGGGAAGATGGAGGGAGAGATGAAGAGTTCCTTACTAGGTGTAGGGATTAAGGGGGTTAGTAGAAAGTGATGGACTATAGGGGGGAGAGTGTAAACTAGAAAAAACACAGAAGAGAGTAAGCAGTCAAAGTGTGGGTTACCTGACTCCTGCTGCCTCTGAAGTAACAGCCCACACTTGGCGCCGATGACACACTTTGCGCAAGAAGACGCGTGCATGCACCCCACACGCGTGCACCCCTTATGCAGCTTCTAAATTTATAGGGCAGAATAAACCGTCAGGTGAGGGGCATTGTGGGAGCTGCCTAAATTAGCAGCTTGTCAGCACACCAGGAGATGGCTGGGTGATCAAAGACAGAGCTAAGACTATGTGGGCTACGAAGTTTAACAGCTTTAACCATCAGATAAAGTCTACAATGAGGAAAGGAGAGACATATCAGTGAGTATTGAATGGAATGTAACAGATAACATAAAGCAGAACTAGATCAAGCAGAGCTTGTACCATTAAATTGTTTCAGGGGAAAGAGTCAATTCCGCACTTGTGGAACAAAACCCAAATGAATCGTTTCGGAGTCCGAAGTCATTAGAGTCTTTGGTTGCAGAGAAATTGTCTAGATTCCAGAAAAAAGATGCATTAAACTCCAAAACGGAGAAGTAGAAGGAGATTTGTGAGATACAGTAACAGGCTGTAAAGTGTTTTAAATCCTAAACCCCAAAACAGACTGAATTCCTATTAGTATCAGCTTTACTTTAGCTGATGACATAAAAAATAATGTGATGACTTCATGGTAAACAAGAAGAGAAAACTGACAGTAATCAGACGACTTCTGAACAAATGGCTGAAATCAGGGTGAGCAGAACATAATAAAATCCAAAAACCGAACCAAGACAATAAAAAAAAAAGAAAGCAAAGGTAAACCACCTGTACGTCTCTCATACAAAGCAAACACAGTCTGTGTCTATGGGAACAAATATCTCAACTTTCAGAAGAAAAAAAATGTAAAAAGGCTGCAGAAAAGTAAAATCAATGCATGACAAGCAAGGATGTCCAGCACTGGCAGAGATGGAAAGAGTTAACCCAAGAACCTGGAATACTAATGTGAATTTCCATTCTTCTGATGGAGCTTCAAGAACAACGAGTTTGGGGATTACATTACTGACAATATAAATATATGATTTGTTGATATTTTGGCAAAGTCGTTAACTGTTTAGAGATAGACATTCCTGGCTGTTGATGAGTCTGGGCTGCAGTTGCAGGCTCGTGCTGTGGAGGGACTATAATGAGCAAAAGGAAGAGCAGTTGTGATGATGCAAATATGTATAAGGTAATACTGTTCATGCTATTATTATCAGAGTGCTGGTGATTCTGCTGAAAGCTGAAATCTGCAATAGTCCGGACATTTCTTGTTCTGTCATCAAGTATCAAGGTTTCTTTATAGACAGGATCCGTCACCAGTAAGTTATCATAAACACATTTCAATCAGTAAGGGCATGAGAGCTTAGAACTGAAGACATGAACTTTTACTAAACTTCTTAAATACCAGACGGAAATCTGAAGAGAGTTCAATGAGCGAAAGATAAATCTACAGGGATGTGACCCGGCTCAGTGATAAAGACTCGTAATACATTGCTATAGAGACTCGTGATACATTGTGACCCGGCTCAGTGATAGAGACTCGTGATACATTGCTATAGAGACTCGTGATACATTGTGACCCGGCTCAGTGATAAAGACTCGTAATACATTGCTATAGAGACTCGTGATACATTGTGACCCGGCTCAGTGATAAAGACTCGTAATACATTGCTATAGAGACTCGTGATACATTGTGACCCGGCTCAGTGATAAAGACTCGTAATACATTGCTATAGAGACTCGTGATACATTGTGACCCGGCTCAGTGATAGAGACTCGTGATACATTGTGATAGAGACTCGTGATACATTGTGACCCGGCTCAGTGATAGAGACTCGTAATACATTGTGACCCAGCTCAGTGATAGAGACTCGTGATACATTGTA
Source organism: Phyllobates terribilis (assembly GCF_046119375.1). NCBI lineage: Eukaryota > Metazoa > Chordata > Amphibia > Anura > Dendrobatidae > Phyllobates > Phyllobates terribilis. The sequence goes on from NW_027362764.1 coordinate 782,864,115, forward strand.
ACCCGGCTCAGTGATAGAGACTCGTGATACATTGTGATAGAGACTCGTGATACATTGTGACCCGGCTCAGTGATAAAGACTCGTAATACATTGCTATAGAGACTCGTGATACATTGTGACCCGGCTCAGTGATAGAGACTCGTGATACATTGTGATAGAGACTCGTGATACATTGTGACCCGGCTCAGTGATAGAGACTCGTGATACATTGCTATAGAGACTCGTGATACATTGTGATAGAGACTCGTGATACATTGTGACCCGGCTCAGTGATAAAGACTCGTAATACATTGCTATAGAGACTCGTGATACATTGTGACCCGGCTCAGTGATAAAGACTCGTAATACATTGCTATAGAGACTCGTGATACATTGTGACCCGGCTCAGTGATAAAGACTCGTAATACATTGCTATAGAGACTCGTGATACATTGTGACCCGGCTCAGTGATAGAGACTCGTGATACATTGTGATAGAGACTCGTGATACATTGTGACCCGGCTCAGTGATAGAGACTCGTAATACATTGTGACCCAGCTCAGTGATAGAGACTCGTGATACATTGTAACCCGGCTCAGTGATAGAGACTCGTGATACATTGTGATAGAGACTCGTGATACATTGTGACCCGGCTCAGTGATAAAGACTCGTAATACATTGCTATAGAGACTCGTGATACATTGTGACCCGGCTCAGTGATAGAGACTCGTGATACATTGTGATAGAGACTCGTGATACATTGTGACCCGGCTCAGTGATAGAGACTCGTGATACATTGTGATAGAGACTCGTGATACATTGTGACCCGGCTCAGTGATAGAGACTCGTAATACATTGTGACCCAGCTCAGTGATAGAGACTCGTGATACATTGTGACCCGGCTCAGTGATAGAGACTCGTGATACATTGTGACCCGGCTCAGTGATAGAGACTCGTGATACATTGTGATAGAGACTCGTGATACATTGTGACCCGGCTCAGTGATAGAGACTCGTGATACATTGTAACCCGGCTCAGTGATAGAGACTCGTGATACATTGTGACCCGGCTCAGTGATAGAGACTCGTGATACATTGTGACCCGGCTCAGTGATAGAGACTCGTGATACATTTGTGACCCGGCTCAGTGATAGAGACTCGTGATACATTGTGACCCAGCTCAGTGATAGAGACTCGTGATACATTGCTATAGAGACTCGTGATACATTGTGACCCGGCTCAGTGATAAAGACTCGTAATACATTGCTATAGAGACTCGTGATACATTGTGACCAGGCTCAGTGATAAAGACTCGTAATACATTGCTATAGAGACTCGTGATACATTGTGACCCGGCTCAGTGATAAAGACTCGTAATACATTGCTATAGAGACTCGTGATACATTGTGACCCGGCTCAGTGATAGAGACTCGTGATACATTGTGATAGAGACTCGTGATACATTGTGACCCGGCTCAGTGATAGAGACTCGTGATACATTGTGATAGAGACTCGTGATACATTGTGACCCGGCTCAGTGATAGAGACTCGTGATACATTGTGATAGAGACTCGTGATACATTGTGACCCGGCTCAGTGATAAAGACTCGTAATACATTGCTATAGAGACTCGTGATACATTGTGACCCGGCTCAGTGATAGAGACTCGTGATACATTGTGATAGAGACTCGTGATACATTGTGACCCGGCTCAGTGATAGAGACTCGTGATACATTGTGATAGAGACTCGTGATACATTGTGACCCGGCTCAGTGATAGAGACTCGTAATACATTGTGACCCAGCTCAGTGATAGAGACTCGTGATACATTGTAACCCGGCTCAGTGATAGAGACTCGTGATAGAGACTCGTGATACATTGTGACCCGGCTCAGTGATAGAGACTCGTGATACATTGTAACCCGGCTCAGTGATAGAGACTCGTGATACATTGTGACCCGGCTCAGTGATAGAGACTCGTGATACATTTGTGACCCGGCTCAGTGATAGAGACTCGTGATACATTGTGACCCAGCTCAGTGATAGAGACTCGTGATACACTGTGATAGAAACTCGTGATACATTGTGACCCGGCTCAGTGATAAAGAGACTTGTGATACATTGTGACCCGGCTCAGTGATAGAGACTCGTGATACATTGTGATATAGACTCATGATACGTAGTGACTCGGCTCAGTGATAAAGAGACTTTTAATACATTGTGACCCAGCTCAGTGATAGAGATTCATGATACATTGTGACCCGGCTCAGTGATAGAGACTCGTGATACATTGTGACCCGGCTCAGTGATAGAGACTCGTAATACATTGTGATATAGACTCATGATACGTAGTGACCCGGCTCAGTGATAAAGAGACTTGTGATACATTGTGACCCGGCTCAGTGATATAGACTCATGATACGTGGTGACCCAGCTCAGTGATAAAGAGACTTGTGATACGTTATGTTCAGCAGTGAGGACGCCACCCTGCTCTGATACTCAGTGATTCTTATGTAATGATGACAGGGAGACTATGCTGTTTGTATAAGTCGTCACACCCTCATAATCCACCATGATCTGATTTAGCTGTAACAAACTCACATTACAAGCACTTAGTGCTGGCCGGAGTCCAAGAGAGCAACTCGGAGCAAGGAGTATTTATAAAGCTGCGGACTAATGATTATCCGCAGAATCAGACCGTGACCTTCACCGACCCAAGGAGACTCACTTCATGAGAAGATGGAGGCTCAACAAACAGATGGCACATGCTCCAAAAAATCACCCATACCATATACTAAAGATATCACACCAAACAAGTGCGGGAAGTGTATGTAGAAGTAAGGAAAAGCCCAGCAAGGGAGAAAAGAGAGGAAAGAGAAAGACTATAGACCATGAGTAATAGCTGAATGAGTCACAAGCTCAGAGCTGCCACCATACAAAGCCCTACAATGCTGTCACCATACAAAACACTACAATGCTACCACCATACAAAACACTACAATGCTGCCTCCATACAAAGCCCTACAATGCTGCCTCCATACAAAACATTACAATGCTGCCTCCATACAAAACACTACAATGCTGCCACCATACAAAACACTACAATGCTGCCACCATACAAAGCACTACAATGCTACCACCATACAAAACACTACAATGCTGCCACCATACAAAACACTACAATGCTGCCTCCATACAAAACACTACAATGCTGCCACCATACAAAACACTACAATGCTGCCACCATACAAAACACTACAATGCTACCACCATACAAAACACTACAATGCTGCCACCATACAAAACACTACAATGCTGCCACCATACAAAACACTACAATGCTGCCACCATACAAAACACTACAATGCTGCCACCATACAAAACACTACAATGCTGCCTCCATACAAAACACTACAATGCTACCACCATACAAAACACTACAATGCTACCACCATACAAAACACTACAATGCTGCCTCCATACAAAACACTACAATGCTGCCACCATACAAAACACTACAATGCTGCCACCATACAAAACACTACAATGCTGACACCATACAAAACACTACAATGCTGTCACCATACAAAACACTACAATGCTGCCACCATACAAAACACTACAATGCTGCCACCATACAAAACACTACAATGCTGCCACCATACAAAACACTACAATGCTGCCACCATACAAAACACTACAATGCTGTCACCATACAAAACACTACAATGCTGCCACCATACAAAACACTACAATGCTGCCACCATACAAAACACTACAATGCTACCACCATACAAAACACTACAATGCTGCCTCCATACAAAACACTACAATGCTGCCTCCATACAAAACACTACAATGCTACCACCATACAAAACACTACAATGCTGCCTCCATACAAAGCACTACAATGCTGCCACCATACAAAACACTACAATGCTGCCTCCATACAAAACACTACAATGCTACCACCATACAAAACACTACAATGCTACCACCATACAAAACACTACAATGCTGCCTCCATACAAAACACTACAATGCTGCCTCCATACAAAACACTACAATGCTACCACCATACAAAACACTACAATGCTGCCTCCATACAAAACACTACAATGCTGCCTCCATACAAAACACTACAATGCTACCACCATACAAAACACTACAATGCTGCCACCATACAAAACACTACAATGCTGCCACCATACAAAACACTACAATGCTGCCACCATACAAAGCACTACAATGCTGCCACCATACAAAACACTACAATGCTGTCACCATACAAAACACTACAATGCTGCCACCATACAAAACACTACAATGCTACCACCATACAAAACACTACAATGCTGCCTCCATACAAAACACTACAATGCTACCACCATACAAAGCACTACAATGCTACCACCATACAAAACACTACAATGCTACCACCATACAAAACACTACAATGCTACCACCATACAAAACACTACAATGCTACCACCATACAAAACACTACAATGCTGTCACCATACAAAGCACTACAATGCTGCCTCCATACAAAACACTACAATGCTACCACCATACAAAACACTACAATGCTATCACCATACAAAACACTACAATGCTGCCACCATACAAAACACTACAATGCTGTCACCATACAAAGCACTACAATGCTACCACCATACAAAACACTACAATGCTGTCACCATACAAAACACTACAATGCTGCCACCATACAAAACACTACAATGCTGTCACCATACAAAACACTACAATGCTGTCACCATACAAAACACTACAATACTACCACCATACAAAACACTACAATGCTACCACCATACAAAACACTACAATGCTGCCACCATACAAAACACTACAATGCTGTCACCATACAAAACACTACAATACTACCACCATACAAAACACTACAATGCTACCACCATACAAAACACTACAATGCTGCCTCCATACAAAACACTACAATGCTGCCACCATACAAAGCACTACAATGCTGCCACCATACAAAGCACTACAATGCTACCACCAAACAAAACACTACAATGCTGTCACCATACAAAACACTACAATGCTGCCTCCATACAAAACACTACAATGCTGCCTCCATACAAAACACTACAATGCTACCACCATACAAAACACTACAATGCTGTCACCATACAAAGCACTACAATGCTATCACCATACAAAACACTACAATGCTGTCACCATACAAAGCACTACAATGCTATCACCATACAAAACACTACAATGCTGCCACCATACAAAACACTACAATGCTACCACCATACAAAACACTACAATGCTGCCACCATACAAAACACTACAATGCTGCCTCCATACAAAACACTACAATGCTACCACCATACAAAACACTACAATGCTATCACCATACAAAACACTACAATGCTGCCACCATACAAAACACTACAATGCTGCCACCATACAAAACACTACAATGCTGCCTCCATAGAAAACACTACAATGCTGCCTCCATACAAAACACTACAATGCTGCCTCCATACAAAACACTACAATGCTACCACCATACAAAACACTACAATGCTGCCACCATACAAAGCACTACAATGCTGTCACCATACAAAACACTACAATGCTGCCACCATACAAAACACTACAATGCTGCCTCCATACAAAACACTACAATGCTGCCTCCATACAAAACACTACAATGCTGCCTCCATACAAAACACTACAATGCTACCACCATACAAAACACTACAATGCTATCACCATACAAAACACTACAATGCTGCCACCATACAAAACACTACAATGCTGCCACCATACAAAACACTACAATGCTGCCACCATACAAAGCACTACAATGCTGCCTCCATACAAAACACTACAATGCTGCCTCCATACAAAACACTACAATGCTGCCTCCATACAAAACACTACAATGCTACCACCATACAAAACACTACAATGCTGCCACCATACAAAACACTACAATGCTGTCACCATACAAAGCACAACAATGCTACCACCATACAAAACACTACAATGCTACCACCATACAAAACACTACAATGCTGCCACCATACAAAACACTACAATGCTGTCACCATACAAAACACTACAATACTACCACCATACAAAACACTACAATGCTACCACCATACAAAACACTACAATGCTGCCTCCATACAAAACACTACAATGCTGCCACCATACAAAGCACTACAATTCTGCCACCATACAAAGCACTACAATGCTGTCACCATACAAAACACTACAATGCTGCCTCCATACAAAACACTACAATGCTGCCTCCATACAAAACACTACAATGCTATCACCATACAAAACACTACAATGCTGCCACCATACAAAACACTACAATGCTGCCACCATACAAAACACTACAATGCTATCACCATACAAAAGACTACAATGCTGCCTCCATACAAAACACTAAAATGCTGCCTCCATACAAAACACTACAATGCTGCCTCCATACAAAACACTACAATGCTATCACCATACAAAACACTACAATGCTGCCTCCATACAAAACACTACAATGCTGCCTCCATACAAAACACTACAATGCTATCACCATACAAAACACTACAATGCTGCCACCATACAAAACACTACAATGCTGCCTCCATACAAAACACTACAATGCTGCCTCCATACAAAACACTACAATGCTGCCACCATACAAAACACTACAATGCTGCCTCCATACAAAACACTACAATGCTACCACCATACAAAACACTACAATGCTATCACCATACAAAACACTACAATGCTGCCACCATACAAAACACTACAATGCTGCCACCATACAAAACACTACAATGCTGCCACGATACAAAGCACTACAATGCTGCCTCCATACAAAACACTACAATGCTGCCTCCATACAAAACACTACAATGCTACCACCATACAAAACACTACAATGCTACCACCATACAAAACACTACAATGCTACCACCATACAAAACACTACAATGCTGCCACCATACAAAGCACTACAATGCTGCCACCATACAAAGCACTACAATGCTACCACCATACAAAACACTACAATGCTACCACCATACAAAACACTACAATGCTACCACCATACAAAACACTACAATGCTACCACCATACAAAACACTACAATGCTACCACCATACAAAACACTACAATGCTACCACCATACAAAACACTACAATGCTGCCACCATGCAAAGCACTACAATGCTGCCACCATACAAAGCACTACAATGCTACCACCAAACAAAACACTACAATGCTGTCACCATACAAAACACTACAATGCTGCCACCATACAAAGCACTACAATGCTGCCACCATACAAAGCACTACAATGCTACCACCATACAAAACACTACAATGCTACCACCATACAAAACACTACAATGCTACCACCATACAAAACACTACAATGCTACCACCATACAAAACACTACAATGCTGTCACCATACAAAGCACTACAATGCTGCCTCCATACAAAACACTACAATGCTACCACCATACAAAACACTACAATGCTATCACCATACAAAACACTACAATGCTGCCACCATACAAAACACTACAATGCTGTCACCATACAAAGCACTACAATGCTACCACCATACAAAACACTACAATGCTGTCACCATACAAAACACTACAATGCTGCCACCATACAAAACACTACAATGCTGTCACCATACAAAACACTACAATGCTGTCACCATACAAAACACTACAATACTACCACCATACAAAACACTACAATGCTACCACCATACAAAACACTACAATGCTGCCACCATACAAAACACTACAATGCTGTCACCATACAAAACACTACAATACTACCACCATACAAAACACTACAATGCTACCACCATACAAAACACTACAATGCTGCCTCCATACAAAACACTACAATGCTGCCACCATACAAAGCACTACAATGCTGCCACCATACAAAGCACTACAATGCTACCACCAAACAAAACACTACAATGCTGTCACCATACAAAACACTACAATGCTGCCTCCATACAAAACACTACAATGCTGCCTCCATACAAAACACTACAATGCTACCACCATACAAAACACTACAATGCTGTCACCATACAAAGCACTACAATGCTATCACCATACAAAACACTACAATGCTGTCACCATACAAAGCACTACAATGCTATCACCATACAAAACACTACAATGCTGCCACCATACAAAACACTACAATGCTACCACCATACAAAACACTACAATGCTGCCACCATACAAAACACTACAATGCTGCCTCCATACAAAACACTACAATGCTACCACCATACAAAACACTACAATGCTATCACCATACAAAACACTACAATGCTGCCACCATACAAAACACTACAATGCTGCCACCATACAAAACACTACAATGCTGCCTCCATACAAAACACTACAATGCTGCCTCCATACAAAACACTACAATGCTGCCTCCATACAAAACACTACAATGCTACCACCATACAAAACACTACAATGCTGCCACCATACAAAGCACTACAATGCTGCCACCATACAAAGCACTACAATGCTGTCACCATACAAAACACTACAATGCTGCCACCATACAAAACACTACAATGCTGCCTCCATACAAAACACTACAATGCTGCCTCCATACAAAACACTACAATGCTGCCTCCATACAAAACACTACAATGCTACCACCATACAAAACACTACAATGCTATCACCATACAAAACACTACAATGCTGCCACCATACAAAACACTACAATGCTGCCACCATACAAAACACTACAATGCTGCCACCATACAAAGCACTACAATGCTGCCTCCATACAAAACACTACAATGCTGCCTCCATACAAAACACTACAATGCTGCCTCCATACAAAACACTACAATGCTACCACCATACAAAACACTACAATGCTGCCACCATACAAAACACTACAATGCTGTCACCATACAAAGCACAACAATGCTACCACCATACAAAACACTACAATGCTACCACCATACAAAACACTACAATGCTGCCACCATACAAAACACTACAATGCTGTCACCATACAAAACACTACAATACTACCACCATACAAAACACTACAATGCTACCACCATACAAAACACTACAATGCTGCCTCCATACAAAACACTACAATGCTGCCACCATACAAAGCACTACAATTCTGCCACCATACAAAGCACTACAATGCTGTCACCATACAAAACACTACAATGCTGCCTCCATACAAAACACTACAATGCTGCCTCCATACAAAACACTACAATGCTATCACCATACAAAACACTACAATGCTGCCACCATACAAAACACTACAATGCTGCCACCATACAAAACACTACAATGCTATCACCATACAAAAGACTACAATGCTGCCTCCATACAAAACACTAAAATGCTGCCTCCATACAAAACACTACAATGCTGCCTCCATACAAAACACTACAATGCTATCACCATACAAAACACTACAATGCTGCCTCCATACAAAACACTACAATGCTGCCTCCATACAAAACACTACAATGCTATCACCATACAAAACACTACAATGCTGCCACCATACAAAACACTACAATGCTGCCTCCATACAAAACACTACAATGCTGCCTCCATACAAAACACTACAATGCTGCCACCATACAAAACACTACAATGCTGCCTCCATACAAAACACTACAATGCTACCACCATACAAAACACTACAATGCTATCACCATACAAAACACTACAATGCTGCCACCATACAAAACACTACAATGCTGCCACCATACAAAACACTACAATGCTGCCACGATACAAAGCACTACAATGCTGCCTCCATACAAAACACTACAATGCTGCCTCCATACAAAACACTACAATGCTACCACCATACAAAACACTACAATGCTACCACCATACAAAACACTACAATGCTACCACCATACAAAACACTACAATGCTGCCACCATACAAAGCACTACAATGCTGCCACCATACAAAGCACTACAATGCTACCACCATACAAAACACTACAATGCTACCACCATACAAAACACTACAATGCTACCACCATACAAAACACTACAATGCTACCACCATACAAAACACTACAATGCTACCACCATACAAAACACTACAATGCTACCACCATACAAAACACTACAATGCTGCCACCATGCAAAGCACTACAATGCTGCCACCATACAAAGCACTACAATGCTACCACCAAACAAAACACTACAATGCTGTCACCATACAAAACACTACAATGCTGCCACCATACAAAGCACTACAATGCTGCCACCATACAAAGCACTACAATGCTACCACCATACAAAACACTACAATGCTACCACCATACAAAACACTACAATGCTACCACCATACAAAACACTACAATGCTGCCTCCATACAAAACACTACAATGCTGCCACCATACAAAACACTGCAATGCTACCACCAAACAAAACACTACAATGCTGCCTCCATACAAAACACTACAATGCTGCCTCCATACAAAACACTACAATGCTGCCTCCATACAAAACACTACAATGCTGCCTCCATACAAAACACTACAATGCTGCCTCCATACACAACACTACAATGCTGCCTCCATACAAAACACTACAATGCTGCCACCATACAAAACACTACAATGCTACCACCAAACAAAACACTACAATGCTGTCACCATACAAAACACTACAATGCTGCCACCATACAAAACACTACAATGCTGCCTCCATACAAAACACTACAATGCTGCCTCCATACAAAACACTACAATGCTGCCTCCATACAAAACACTACAATGCTACCACCATACAAAACACTACAATGCTATCACCATACAAAACACTACAATGCTGCCACCATACAAAGCCCTACAATGCTGCCTCCATACAAAACACTACAATGCTGCCTCCATACAAAACACTACAATGCTGCCTCCATGCAAAACACTACAATGCTACCACCATACAAAACACTACAATGCTGCCACCATACAAAGCACTACAATGCTGTCACCATACAAAACACTACAATGCTGCCACCATACAAAACACTACAATGCTACCTCCATACAAAACACTACAATGCTGCCTCCATACAAAACACTACAATGCTGCCTCCATACAAAACACTACAATGCTACCACCATACAAAACACTACAATGCTGCCACCATACAAAACACTACAATGCTGTCACCATACAGAACACTACAATGCTGCCTCCATACAAAACACTACAATGCTACCACCATACAAAACACTACAATGCTACCACCATACAAAACACTACAATGCTGCCACCATACAAAACACTACAATGCTGCCTCCATACAAAACACTACAATGCTGCCTCCATACAAAACACTACAATGCTATCACCATACAAAGCACTACAATGCTGCCACCATACAAAACACTACAATGCTGCCTCCATACAAAACACTACAATGCTGCCTCCATACAAAGCACTACAATGCTGCCTCCATACAAAGCACTACAATGCTGTCACCATACAAAACACTACAATGCTGCCACCATACAAAACACTACAATGCTGCCACCATACAAAACACTACAATGCTGCCACCATACAAAACACTACAATGCTATCACCATACAAAACACTACAATGCTGCCACCATACAAAACACTACAATGCTGCCTCCATACAAAACACTACAATGCTATCACCATACAAAACACTACAATGCTACCACCATACAAAGCACTACAATGCTGCCACCATACAAAACACTACAATGCTGCCTCCATACAAAACACTACAATGCTGCCTCCATACAAAACACTACAATGCTACCACCATACAAAACACTACAATGCTATCACCATACAAAACACTACAATGCTGCCACCATACAAAACACTACAATGCTGCCACCATACAAAACACTACAATGCTGCCTCCATACAAAACACTACAATGCTACCACCATACAAAACACTACAATGCTATCACCATACAAAACACTACAATGCTGTCACCATACAAAGCACTACAATGCTACCACCATACAAAACACTACAATGCTACCACCATACAAAACACTACAATGCTACCACCATACAAAACACTACAATGCTATCACCATACAAAACACTACAATGCTACCACCATACAAAACACTACAATGCTACCACCATACAAAACACTACAATGCTGCCACCATACAAAACACTACAATGCTGTCACCATACAAAGCACTACAATGCTACCACCATACAAAACACTACAATGCTACCACCATACAAAACACTACAATGCTACCACCATACAAAACACTACAATGCTACCACCATACAAAACACTACAATGCTATCACCATACAAAACACTACAATGCTGCCACCATACAAAACACTACAATGCTGTCACCATACAAAGCACTACAATGCTACCACCATACAAAACACTACAATGCTGCCACCATACAAAACACTACAATGCTGTCACCATACAAAACACTACAATGCTACCACCATACAAAACACTACAATGCTGCCACCATACAAAACACTACAATGCTGTCACCATACAAAACACTACAATACTACCACCATACAAAACACTACAATGCTACCACCATACAAAACACTACAATGCTGCCTCCATACAAAACACTACAATGCTGCCACCATACAAAGCACTACAATGCTGCCACCATACAAAGCACTACAATGCTACCACCAAACAAAACACTACAATGCTGTCACCATACAAAACACAACAATGCTGCCTCCATACAAAACACTACAATGCTGCCTCCATACAAAACACTACAATGCTATCACCATACAAAACACTACAATGCTATCACCATACAAATCACTACAATGCTGCCTCCATACAAAACACTACAATGCTATCACCATACAAAACACTACAATGCTGCCACCATACAAAACACTACAATGCTATCACCATACAAAACACTACAATGCTGCCACCATACAAAACACTACAATGCTGCCACCATACAAAACACTACAATGCTGCCACCATACAAAACACTACAATGCTGCCACCATACAAAACACTACAATGCTGCCACCATACAAAACACTACAATGCTATCACCATACAAAACACTACAATGCTGCCTCCATACAAAACACTACAATGCTATCACCATACAAAACACTACAATGCTGCCACCATACAAAACACTACAATGCTGCCACCATACAAAACACTACAATGCTATCACCATACAAAACACTACAATGCTGCCTCCATACAAAACACTACAATGCTGCCTCCATACAAAACACTACAATGCTGCCTCCATACAAAACACTACAATGCTATCACCATACAAAACACTACAATGCTGCCACCATACAAAACACTACAATGCTGCCTCCATACAAAACACTACAATGCTATCACCATACAAAACACTACAATGCTGCCACCATACAAAACACTACAATGCTGCCTCCATACAAAACACTACAATGCTACCACCATACAAAACACTACAATGCTATCACCATACAAAACACTACAATGCTGCCACCATACAAAACACTACAATGCTATCACCATACAAAACACTACAATGCTGCCACGATACAAAGCACTACAATGCTACCACCATACAAAACACTACAATGCTATCACCATACAAAACACTACAATGCTGCCACCATACAAAACACTACAATGCTGCCTCCATACAAAACACTACAATGCTGCCTCCATACAAAACACTACAATGCTGCCTCCATACAAAACACTATAATGCTACCACCATACAAAACACTACAATGCTACCACCATACAAAACACTACAATGCTACCACCATACAAAACACTACAATGCTGCCACCATACAAAGCACTACAATGCTGCCACCATACAAAGCACTACAATGCTACCACCATACAAAACACTACAATGCTGCCACCATACAAAACACTACAATGCTACCACCATACAAAACACTACAATGCTATCACCATACAAAACACTACAATGCTGCCACCATACAAAACACTACAATGCTGCCTCCATACAAAACACTACAATGCTGCCTCCATACAAAACACTACAATGCTGCCTCCATACAAAACACTATAATGCTACCACCATACAAAACACTACAATGCTACCACCATACAAAACACTACAATGCTACCACCATACAAAACACTACAATGCTGCCACCATACAAAGCACTACAATGCTGCCACCATACAAAGCACTACAATGCTACCACCATACAAAACACTACAATGCTACCACCATACAAAACACTACAATGCTGCCACCATACAAAGCACTACAATGCTGCCACCATACAAAGCACTACAATGCTACCACCAAACAAAACACTACAATGCTGTCACCATACAAAACACTACAATGCTGCCACCATACAAAACACTACAATGCTGCCTCCATACAAAACACTACAATGCTGCCTCCATACAAAACACTACAATGCTGCCTCCATACAAAACACTACAATGCTACCACCATACAAAACACTACAATGCTATCACCATACAAAACACTACAATGCTGCCACCATACAAAACACTACAATGCTGCCACCATACAAAACACTACAATGCTGCCACCATACAAAACACTACAATGCTGCCTCCATACAAAACACTACAATGCTACCACCATACAAAACACTACAATGCTGCCACCATACAAAACACTACAATGCTGCCACCATACAAAACACTACAATGCTGCCACCATACAAAACACTACAATGCTGCCACCATACAAAGCACTACAATGCTGCCTCCATACAAAACACTACAATGCTGCCTCCATACAAAACACTACAATGCTGCCTCCATACAAAACACTACAATGCTACCACCATACAAAACACTACAATGCTATCACCATACAAAACACTACAATGCTGCCACCATACAATACACTACAATGCTGTCACCATACAAAGCACTACAATGCTGCCACCATACAAAACACTACAATGCTGCCACCATACAAAACACTACAATGCTGTCACCATACAAAACACTACAATGCTACCACCATACAAAACACTACAATGCTGCCTCCATACAAAACACTACAATGCTGTCACCATACAAAACACTACAATGCTACCACCATACAAAACACTACAATACTACCACCATACAAAACACTACAATGCTGCCACCATACAAAACACTACAATGCTGCCACCATACAAAGCACTACAATGCTGCCACCATACAAAACACTACAATACTACCACCATACAAAACACTACAATGCTACCACCATACAAAACACTACAATGCTGCATCCATACAAAACACTACAATGCTGCCACAATACAAAACACTACAATGCTGCCACCATACAAAACACTACAATGCTGCCACCATACAAAACACTACAATGCTACCACCATACAAAACACTACAATACTACCACCATACAAAACACTACAATGCTACCACCATACAAAACACTACAATGCTGCATCCATACAAAACACTACAATGCTACCACCATACAAAACACTACAATGCTGCATCCATACAAAACACTACAATGCTGCCACCATACAAAACACTACAATGCTGCCACCATACAAAACACTACAATACTACCACCATACAAAACACTACAATGCTACCACCATACAAAACACTACAATACTACCACCATACAAAACACTACAATGCTGCATCCATACAAAACACTACAATGCTACCACCATGCAAAACACTACAATGCTGCCACCATACAAAACACTACAATGCTGTCACCATACAAAACACTACAATGCTGCCACCATACAAAACACTACAATGCTGTCACCATACAAAACACTACAATACTACCACCATACAAAACACTACAATGCTACCACCATACAAAACACTACAATGCTGCCACCATACAAAACACTACAATGCTGTCACCATACAAAACACTACAATGCTGCCACCATACAAAACACTACAATGCTGTCACCATACAAAACACTACAATGCTACCACCATATAAAACACTACAATACTACCACCATACAAAACACTACAATGCTGCCACCATACAAAACACTACAATGCTGCCTCCATACAAAACACTACAATGCTGCCTCCATACAAAACACTACAATGCTACCACCATACAAAACACTACAATGCTGCCTCCATACAAAACACTACAATGCTGCCTCCATACAAAACACTACAATGCTACCACCATACAAAACACTACAATGCTGCCACCATACAAAACACTACAATGCTGCCTCCATACAAAACACTACAATGCTGCCTCCATACAAAACACTACAATGCTGCCACCATACAAAACACTACAATGCTGCCACCATACAAAACACTACAATGCTGTCACCATACAAAACACTACAATGCTACCACCATACAAAACACTACAATGCTGCCTCCATACAAAACACTACAATGCTACCACCATACAAAACACTACAATGCTGCCTCCATACAAAACACTACAATGCTGCCTCCATACAAAACACTACAATGCTGCCTCCATACAAAGCACTACAATGCTGCCACCATACAAAACACTACAATGCTACCACCATACAAAACACTACAATGCTGCCACCATACAAAACACTACAATGCTGCCTCCATACAAAACACTACAATGCTACCACCATACAAAACACTACAATGCTGCCTCCATACAAAACACTACAATGCTGCCTCCATACAAAACACTACAATGCTGCCTCCATACAAAGCACTACAATGCTGCCACCATACAAAACACTACAATGCTACCACCATACAAAACACTACAATGCTGCCTCCATACAAAACACTACAATGCTGCCTCCATACAAAACACTACAATGCTGCCTCCATACAAAACACTACAATGCTGCCACCATACAAAACACTACAATACTACCACCATACAAAACACTACAATGCTGCCACCATACAAAACACTACAATGCTGCCTCCATACAAAACACTACAATGCTGCCTCCATACAAAACACTACAATGCTGCCTCCATACAAAACACTATAATGCTACCACCATACAAAACACTACAATGCTACCACCATACAAAACACTACAATGCTACCACCATACAAAACACTACAATGCTGCCACCATACAAAGCACTACAATGCTGCCACCATACAAAGCACTACAATGCTACCACCATACAAAACACTACAATGCTGCCACCATACAAAACACTACAATGCTACCACCATACAAAACACTACAATGCTATCACCATACAAAACACTACAATGCTGCCACCATACAAAACACTACAATGCTGCCTCCATACAAAACACTACAATGCTGCCTCCATACAAAACACTACAATGCTGCCTCCATACAAAACACTATAATGCTACCACCATACAAAACACTACAATGCTACCACCATACAAAACACTACAATGCTACCACCATACAAAACACTACAATGCTGCCACCATACAAAGCACTACAATGCTGCCACCATACAAAGCACTACAATGCTACCACCATACAAAACACTACAATGCTACCACCATACAAAACACTACAATGCTGCCACCATACAAAGCACTACAATGCTGCCACCATACAAAGCACTACAATGCTACCACCAAACAAAACACTACAATGCTGTCACCATACAAAACACTACAATGCTGCCACCATACAAAACAATACAATGCTGCCTCCATACAAAACACTACAATGCTGCCTCCATACAAAACACTACAATGCTGCCTCCATACAAAACACTACAATGCTACCACCATACAAAACACTACAATGCTATCACCATACAAAACACTACAATGCTGCCACCATACAAAACACTACAATGCTGCCACCATACAAAACACTACAATGCTGCCACCATACAAAACACTACAATGCTGCCTCCATACAAAACACTACAATGCTACCACCATACAAAACACTACAATGCTGCCACCATACAAAACACTACAATGCTGCCACCATACAAAACACTACAAAGCTGCCACCATACAAAACACTACAATGCTGCCACCATACAAAGCACTACAATGCTGCCTCCATACAAAACACTACAATGCTGCCTCCATACAAAACACTACAATGCTGCCTCCATACAAAACACTACAATGCTACCACCATACAAAACACTACAATGCTATCACCATACAAAACACTACAATGCTGCCACCATACAATACACTACAATGCTGTCACCATACAAAGCACTACAATGCTGCCACCATACAAAACACTACAATGCTGCAACCATACAAAACACTACAATGCTGTCACCATACAAAACACTACAATGCTACCACCATACAAAACACTACAATGCTGCCTCCATACAAAACACTACAATGCTGTCACCATACAAAACACTACAATGCTACCACCATACAAAACACTACAATACTACCACCATACAAAACACTACAATGCTGCCACCATACAAAACACTACAATGCTGCCACCATACAAAGCACTACAATGCTGCCACCATACAAAACACTACAATACTACCACCATACAAAACACTACAATGCTACCACCATACAAAACACTACAATGCTGCATCCATACAAAACACTACAATGCTGCCACCATACAAAACACTACAATGCTGCCACCATACAAAACACTACAATGCTGCCACCATGCAAAACACTACAATGCTACCACCATACAAAACACTACAATACTACCACCATACAAAACACTACAATGCTACCACCATACAAAACACTACAATGCTGCATCCATACAAAACACTACAATGCTACCACCATACAAAACACTACAATGCTGCATCCATACAAAACACTACAATGCTGCCACCATACAAAACACTACAATGCTGCCACCATACAAAACACTACAATACTACCACCATACAAAACACTACAATGCTACCACCATACAAAACACTACAATACTACCACCATACAAAACACTACAATGCTGCATCCATACAAAACACTACAATGCTACCACCATACAAAACACTACAATGCTGCCACCATACAAAAGACTACAATGCTGTCACCATACAAAACACTACAATGCTGCCACCATACAAAACACTACAATGCTGTCACCATACAAAACACTACAATACTACCACCATACAAAACACTACAATGCTACCACCATACAAAACACTACAATGCTGCCACCATACAAAACACTACAATGCTGTCACCATACAAAACACTACAATGCTGCCACCATACAAAACACTACAATGCTGTCACCATACAAAACACTACAATGCTACCACCATATAAAACACTACAATACTACCACCATACAAAACACTACAATGCTGCCACCATACAAAACACTACAATGCTGCCTCCATACAAAACACTACAATGCTGCCTCCATACAAAACACTACAATGCTACCACCATACAAAACACTACAATGCTGCCTCCATACAAAACACTACAATGCTGCCTCCATACAAAACACTACAATGCTACCACCATACAAAACACTACAATGCTGCCACCATACAAAACACTACAATGCTGCCTCCATACAAAACACTACAATGCTGCCTCCATACAAAACACTACAATGCTGCCACCATACAAAACACTACAATGCTGCCACCATACAAAACACTACAATGCTGTCACCATACAAAACACTACAATGCTACCACCATACAAAACACTACAATGCTGCCTCCATACAAAACACTACAATGCTACCACCATACAAAACACTACAATGCTGCCTCCATACAAAACACTACAATGCTGCCTCCATACAAAACACTACAATGCTGCCTCCATACAAAGCACTACAATGCTGCCACCATACAAAACACTACAATGCTACCACCATACAAAACACTACAATGCTGCCACCATACAAAACACTACAATGCTGCCTCCATACAAAACACTACAATGCTGCCTCCATACAAAACACTACAATGCTGCCTCCATACAAAGCACTACAATGCTGCCACCATACAAAACACTACAATGCTACCACCATACAAAACACTACAATGCTGCCTCCATACAAAACACTACAATGCTGCCTCCATACAAAACACTACAATGCTGCCTCCATACAAAACACTACAATGCTGCCACCATACAAAACACTACAATACTACCACCATACAAAACACTACAATGCTGCCACCATACAAAACACTACAATGCTGCCTCCATACAAAACACTACAATGCTGCCTCCATACAAAACACTACAATGCTACCACCATACAAAACACTACAATGCTGTCACCATACAAAACACTACAATGCTGCCACCATACAAAGCACTACAATGCTGCCACCATACAAAACACTACAATGCTACCACCATACAAAACACTACAATGCTACCACCATACAAAACACTACAATGCTGTCACCATACAAAACACTACAATGCTGCCACCATACAAAACACTACAATGCTGCCTCCATACAAAACACTACAATGCTACCACCATACAAAACACTACAATGCTGCCTCCATACAAAACACTACAATGCTGCCTCCATACAAAACACTACAATGCTGCCACCATACAAAACACTACAATGCTGCCTCCATACAAAACACTACAATGCTACCACCATACAAAACACTACAATGCTGCCTCCATACAAAACACTACAATGCTGCCTCCATACAAAACACTACAATGCTGTCACCATACAAAACACTACAATGCTGCCACCATACAAAACACTACAATGCTGCCACCATACAAAACACTACAATGCTGCCTCCATACAAAACACTACAATGCTGCCTCCATACAAAACACTACAATGCTGCCACCATACAAAGCACTACAATGCTGACACCATACAAAACACTACAATGCTGCCACCATACAAAGCACTACAATGCTGACACCATACAAAACACTACAATGCTGCCACCATACAAAACACTACAATGCTGCCTCCATACAAAACACTACAATGCTGCCACCATACAAAACACTACAATGCTGCCACCATACAAAGCCCTACAATGCTGCCACCATACAAAGCCCTACAATGCTGCCTCCATACAAAACACTACAATGCTACCACCATACAAAGCACTACAATGCTGCCACCATACAAAACACTACAATGCTGCCACCATACAAAACACTACAATGCTACCACCATACAAAGCACTACAATGCTGCCACCATACAAAACACTACAATGCTGCCACCATACAAAACACTACAATGCTGTCACCATACAAAACACTACAATGCTGCCACCATACAAAACACTACAATGCTGCCACCATACAAAACACTACAATGCTGCCACCATACAAAACACTACAATGCTACCACCATACAAAACACTACAATGCTGCCACCATACAAAGCACTACAATGCTGACACCATACAAAACACTACAATGCTGCCACCATACAAAACACTACAATGCTGACTCCATACAAAACACTACAATGCTGCCTCCATACAAAACACTACAATGCTGCCACCATACAAAACACTACAATGCTGCCTCCATACAAAACACTACAATGCTGCCACCATACAAAACACTACAATGCTGCCACCATACAAAACACTACAATGCTGCCTCCATACAAAACACTACAATGCTGCCACCATACAAAACACTACAATGCTGCCACCATACAAAGCCCTACAATGCTGCCACCATACAAAGCACTACAATGCTGCCACCATACAAAGCCCTACAATGCTGCATCCATACAAAACACTACAATGCTACCACCATACAAAGCACTACAATGCTGCCACCATACAAAACACTACAATGCTGCCACCATACAAAACACTACAATGCTACCACCATACAAAACACTACAATGCTGTCACCATACAAAACACTACAATGCTGCCACCATACAAAACACTACAATGCTACCACCATACAAAGCACTACAATGCTGCCACCATACAAAACACTACAATGCTACCACCATACAAAACACTACAATGCTGCCACCATACAAAACACTACAATGCTGTCACCATACAAAACACTACAATACTACCACCATACAAAACACTACAATGCTACCACCATACAAAACACTACAATGCTGCCACCATACAAAACACTACAATGCTGTCACCATACAAAACACTACAATGCTGCCACCATACAAAACACTACAATGCTGTCACCATACAAAACACTACAATGCTACCACCATATAAAACACTACAATACTACCACCATACAAAACACTACAATGCTGCCACCATACAAAACACTACAATGCTGCCTCCATACAAAACACTACAATGCTGCCTCCATACAAAACACTACAATGCTGCCTCCATACAAATCACTACAATGCTGCCACCATACAAAACACTACAATGCTGCCACCATACAAAACACTACAATGCTACCACCATACAAAACACTACAATGCTACCACCATACAAAACACTACAATGCTGCCTCCATACAAAACACTACAATGCTGCCTCCATACAAAACACTACAATGCTACCACCATACAAAACACTACAATGCTGCCACCATACAAAACACTACAATGCTGCCTCCATACAAAACACTACAATGCTGCCTCCATACAAAACACTACAATGCTGCCACCATACAAAACACTACAATGCTGCCACCATACAAAACACTACAATGCTGCCACCATACAAAACACTACAATGCTACCACCATACAAAACACTACAATGCTGCCACCATACAAAACACTACAATGCTGCCACCATACAAAACACTACAATGCTGCCACCATACAAAACACTACAATGCTGCCACCATACAAAACACTACAATGCTGCCACCATACAAAACACTACAATGCTGCCACCATACAAAACACTACAATGCTGTCACCATACAAAACACTACAATGCTACCACCATACAAAACACTACAATGCTGCCTCCATACAAAACACTACAATGCTACCACCATACAAAACACTACAATGCTGCCTCCATACAAAACACTACAATGCTGCCTCCATACAAAACACTACAATGCTGCCTCCATACAAAGCACTACAATGCTGCCACCATACAAAACACTACAATGCTACCACCATACAAAACACTACAATGCTGCCACCATACAAAACACTACAATGCTGCCTCCATACAAAACACTACAATGCTGCCTCCATACAAAACACTACAATGCTGCCTCCATACAAAGCACTACAATGCTGCCACCATACAAAACACTACAATGCTACCACCATACAAAACACTACAATGCTGCCTCCATACAAAACACTACAATGCTGCCTCCATACAAAACACTACAATGCTGCCTCCATACAAAACACTACAATGCTGCCACCATACAAAACACTACAATACTACCACCATACAAAACACTACAATGCTGCCACCATACAAAACACTACAATGCTGCCTCCATACAAAACACTACAATGCTGCCTCCATACAAAACACTACAATGCTACCACCATACAAAACACTGCAATGCTGTCACCATACAAAACACTACAATGCTGCCACCATACAAAGCACTACAATGCTGCCACCATACAAAACACTACAATGCTACCACCATACAAAACACTACAATGCTACCACCATACAAAACACTACAATGCTGTCACCATACAAAACACTACAATGCTGCCACCATACAAAACACTACAATGCTGCCTCCATACAAAACACTACAATGCTACCACCATACAAAACACTACAATGCTGCCTCCATACAAAACACTACAATGCTACCACCATACAAAACACTACAATGCTGCCTCCATACAAAACACTACAATGCTGCCTCCATACAAAACACTACAATGCTGTCACCATACAAAACACTACAATGCTGCCACCATACAAAACACTACAATGCTGCCACCATACAAAACACTACAATGCTGCCTCCATACAAAACACTACAATGCTGCCTCCATACAAAACACTACAATGCTGCCACCATACAAAGCACTACAATGCTGACACCATACAAAACACTACAATGCTGCCACCATACAAAACACTACAATGCTGCCACCATACAAAACACTACAATGCTGCCACCATACAAAACACTACAATGCTGCCACCATACAAAACACTACAATGCTGCCACCATACAAAACACTACAATGCTGTCACCATACAAAACACTACAATGCTACCACCATACAAAACACTACAATGCTGCCTCCATACAAAACACTACAATGCTACCACCATACAAAACACTACAATGCTGCCTCCATACAAAACACTACAATGCTGCCTCCATACAAAACACTACAATGCTGCCTCCATACAAAGCACTACAATGCTGCCACCATACAAAACACTACAATGCTACCACCATACAAAACACTACAATGCTGCCACCATACAAAACACTACAATGCTGCCTCCATACAAAACACTACAATGCTGCCTCCATACAAAACACTACAATGCTGCCTCCATACAAAGCACTACAATGCTGCCACCATACAAAACACTACAATGCTACCACCATACAAAACACTACAATGCTGCCTCCATACAAAACACTACAATGCTGCCTCCATACAAAACACTACAATGCTGCCTCCATACAAAACACTACAATGCTGCCACCATACAAAACACTACAATACTACCACCATACAAAACACTACAATGCTGCCACCATACAAAACACTACAATGCTGCCTCCATACAAAACACTACAATGCTGCCTCCATACAAAACACTACAATGCTACCACCATACAAAACACTGCAATGCTGTCACCATACAAAACACTACAATGCTGCCACCATACAAAGCACTACAATGCTGCCACCATACAAAACACTACAATGCTACCACCATACAAAACACTACAATGCTACCACCATACAAAACACTACAATGCTGTCACCATACAAAACACTACAATGCTGCCACCATACAAAACACTACAATGCTGCCTCCATACAAAACACTACAATGCTACCACCATACAAAACACTACAATGCTGCCTCCATACAAAACACTACAATGCTACCACCATACAAAACACTACAATGCTGCCTCCATACAAAACACTACAATGCTGCCTCCATACAAAACACTACAATGCTGTCACCATACAAAACACTACAATGCTGCCACCATACAAAACACTACAATGCTGCCACCATACAAAACACTACAATGCTGCCTCCATACAAAACACTACAATGCTGCCTCCATACAAAACACTACAATGCTGCCACCATACAAAGCACTACAATGCTGACACCATACAAAACACTACAATGCTGCCACCATACAAAGCACTACAATGCTGACTCCATACAAAACACTACAATGCTGCCACCATACAAAACACTACAATGCTGCCTCCATACAAAACACTACAATGCTGCCTCCATACAAAACACTACAATGCTGCCACCATACAAAACACTACAATGCTGCCTCCATACAAAACACTACAATGCTGCCACCATACAAAACACTACAATGCTGCCACCATACAAAGCCCTACAATGCTGCCACCATACAAAGCCCTACAATGCTGCCTCCATACAAAACACTACAATGCTACCACCATACAAAGCACTACAATGCTGCCACCATACAAAACACTACAATGCTGCCACCATACAAAACACTACAATGCTACCACCATACAAAGCACTACAATGCTGCCACCATACAAAACACTACAATGCTGCCACCATACAAAACACTACAATGCTGTCACCATACAAAACACTACAATTCTGCCACCATACAAAACACTACAATGCTGCCACCATACAAAACACTACAATGCTGCCACCATACAAAACACTACAATGCTACCACCATACAAAACACTACAATGCTGCCACCATACAAAGCACTACAATGCTGACACCATACAAAACACTACAATGCTGCCACCATACAAAACACTACAATGCTGCCTCCATACAAAACACTACAATGCTGCCTCCATACAAAACACTACAATGCTGCCACCATACAAAACACTACAATGCTGCCTCCATACAAAACACTACAATGCTGCCACCATACAAAACACTACAATGCTGCCACCATACAAAACACTACAATGCTGCCTCCATACAAAACACTACAATGCTGCCACCATACAAAACACTACAATGCTGCCACCATACAAAGCCCTACAATGCTGCCACCATACAAAGCACTACAATGCTGCCACCATACAAAGCCCTACAATGCTGCATCCATACAAAACACTACAATGCTACCACCATACAAAGCACTACAATGCTGCCACCATACAAAACACTACAATGCTGCCACCATACAAAACACTACAATGCTACCACCATACAAAACACTACAATGCTGTCACCATACAAAACACTACAATGCTGCCACCATACAAAACACTACAATGCTACCACCATACAAAGCACTACAATGCTGCCACCATACAAAACACTACAATGCTACCACCATACAAAACACTACAATGCTGCCACCATACAAAACACTACAATGCTGTCACCATACAAAACACTAC
Organism: Phyllobates terribilis; assembly: GCF_046119375.1. Classification (NCBI taxonomy): domain Eukaryota; kingdom Metazoa; phylum Chordata; class Amphibia; order Anura; family Dendrobatidae; genus Phyllobates; species Phyllobates terribilis. The sequence continues at coordinate 782,890,674 of NW_027362764.1, forward strand.
AATGCTACCACCATACAAAACACTACAATACTACCACCATACAAAACACTACAATGCTGCCACCATACAAAACACTACAATGCTGCCTCCATACAAAACACTACAATGCTGCCTCCATACAAAACACTACAATGCTGCCTCCATACAAAGCACTACAATGCTAGCATCATACAAAACACTACAATGCTGTCACCATACAAAGCACTACAATGCTACCACCATACAAAACACTACAATGCTACCACCATACAAAACACTACAATGCTGCCACCATACAAAACACTACAATGCTGCCACCATACAAAACACTACAATGCTACCACCATACAAAACACTACAATGCTGCCTCCATACAAAACACTACAATGCTGCCACCATACAAAACACTACAATGCTGCCTCCATACAAAACACTACAATGCTGCCTCCATACAAAACACTACAATGCTGCCACCATACAAAACACTACAATGCTGCCTCCATACAAAACACTACAATGCTGCCTCCATACAAAAAACTACAATGCTGCCTCCATACAAAACACTACAATGCTGCCACCATACAAAACACTACAATACTACCACCATACAAAACACTACAATGCTGCCACCATACAAAACACTACAATGCTGCCTCCATACAAAACACTACAATGCTGCCTCCATACAAAACACTACAATGCTACCACCATACAAAGCACTACAATGCTGCCACCATACAAAGCACTACAATGCTGCCACCATACAAAACACTACAATGCTGCCACCATACAAAACACTACAATGCTGTCACCATACAAAGCACTACAATGCTGCCTCCATACAAAACACTACAATGCTACCACCATACAAAACACTACAATGCTGCCTCCATACAAAACACTACAATGCTGCCTCCATACAAAACACTACAATGCTGTCACCATACAAAACACTACAATGCTGCCACCATACAAAACACTACAATGCTGCCACCATACAAAACACTACAATGCTGCCTCCATACAAAACACTACAATGCTGCCACCATACAAAACACTACAATGCTGCCACCATACAAAGCACTACAATGCTGCCACCATACAAAACACTACAATGCTACCACCATACAAAACACTACAATGCTGTCACCATACAAAGCACTACAATGCTGCCTCCATACAAAACACTACAATGCTACCACCATACAAAACACTACAATGCTGCCTCCATACAAAACACTACAATGCTGCCTCCATACAAAACACTACAATGCTGTCACCATACAAAACACTACAATGCTGCCACCATACAAAACACTACAATGCTGCCACCATACAAAACACTACAATGCTGCCTCCATACAAAACACTACAATGCTGCCACCATACAAAACACTACAATGCTGCCTCCATACAAATCACTACAATGCTGCCTCCATACAAAACACTACAATGCTACCACCATACAAAACACTACAATGCTGCCTCCATACAAAACACTACAATGCTGCCACCATACAAAGCACTACAATGCTGACACCATACAAAACACTACAATGCTGCCACCATACAAAGCACTACAATGCTGACACCATACAAAACACTACAATGCTGCCACCATACAAAACACTACAATGCTGCCTCCATACAAAACACTACAATGCTGCCTCCATACAAAACACTACAATGCTGCCAAAATACAAAACACTACAATGCTGCCACCATACAAAGCACTACAATGCTGCCTCCATACAAAACACTACAATGCTGCCACCATACAAAGCACTACAATGCTGACACCATACAAAACACTACAATGCTGCCTCCATACAAAACACTACAATGCTGACACCATACAAAACACTACAATGCTGCCTCCATACAAAACACTACAATGCTGCCACCATACAAAGCACTACAATGCTGACACCATACAAAACACTACAATGCTGCCTCCATACAAAACACTACAATGCTACCACCATACAAAACACTACAATGCTGCCTCCATACAAAACACTACAATGCTGCCACCATACAAAGCACTACAATGCTGACACCATACAAAACACTACAATGCTGCCACCATACAAAGCACTACAATGCTGCCTCCATACAAAACACTACAATGCTGCCACCATACAAAACACTACAATGCTGCCTCCATACAAAACACTACAATGCTGCCAAAATACAAAACACTACAATGCTGCCACCATACAAAGCCCTACAATGCTGCCACCATACAAAGCACTACAATGCTGCCACCATACAAAGCCCTACAATGCTGCCTCCATACAAAACACTACAATGCTACCACCATACAAAGCACTACAATGCTGCCACCATACAAAACACTACAATGCTGCCACCATACAAAGCACTACAATGCTGCCTCCATACAAAACACTACAATGCTGCCACCATACAAAACACTACAATGCTACCACCATACAAAACACTACAATGCTACCACCATACAAAACACTACAATGCTGCCACCATACAAAACACTACAATGCTGTCACCATACAAAACACTACAATGCTACCACCATACAAAACACTACAATACTACCACCATACAAAACACTACAATGCTGCCACCATACAAAACACTACAATGCTGCCTCCATACAAAACACTACAATGCTGCCTCCATACAAAACACTACAATGCTGCCTCCATACAAAACACTACAATGCTGCCTCCATACAAAACACTACAATGCTGCCTCCATACAAAACACTACAATGCTGCCACCATACAAAACACTACAATGCTGCCACCATACAAAACACTACAATGCTGCCACCATACAAAACACTACAATGCTGCCTCCATACAAAACACTACAATGCTGCCTCCATACAAAACACTACAATGCTGCCACCATACAAAACACTACAATGCTGCCACCATACAAAACACTACAATGCTACCACCATACAAAACACTACAATGCTGCCTCCATACAAAACACTACAATGCTGCCACCATACAAAACACTACAATGCTGCCTCCATACAAAACACTACAATGCTGCCTCCATACAAAACACTACAATGCTGCCACCATACAAAACACTACAATGCTGCCTCCATACAAAACACTACAATGCTGCCTCCATACAAAACACTACAATGCTGCCTCCATACAAAACACTACAATGCTGCCACCATACAAAACACTACAATACTACCACCATACAAAACACTACAATGCTGCCACCATACAAAACACTACAATGCTGCCTCCATACAAAACACTACAATGCTGCCTCCATACAAAACACTACAATGCTACCACCATACAAAGCACTACAATGCTGTCACCATACAAAACACTACAATGCTGCCACCATACAAAACACTACAATGCTACCACCATACAAAGCACTACAATGCTGTCACCATACAAAGCACTACAATGCTGCCACCATACAAAGCACTACAATGCTGCCACCATACAAAACACTACAATGCTACCACCATACAAAGCACTACAATGCTGCCACCATACAAAGCACTACAATGCTGCCACCATACAAAACACTACAATGCTACCACCATACAAAACACTACAATGCTGTCACCATACAAAGCACTACAATGCTGCCTCCATACAAAACACTACAATGCTACCACCATACAAAAAAATACAATGCTGCCTCCATACAAAACACTACAATGCTGCCTCCATACAAAACACTACAATGCTGTCACCATACAAAACACTACAATGCTGCCACCATACAAAACACTACAATGCTGCCACCATACAAAACACTACAATGCTGCCTCCATACAAAACACTACAATGCTGCCACCATACAAAACACTACAATGCTGCCTCCATACAAATCACTACAATGCTGCCTCCATACAAAACACTACAATGCTGCCTCCATACAAAACACTACAATGCTACCACCATACAAAACACTACTATGCTGCCTCCATACAAAACACTACAATGCTGCCACCATACAAAGCACTACAATGCTGACACCATACAAAACACTACAATGCTGCCACCATACAAAGCACTACAATGCTGACACCATACAAAACACTACAATGCTGCCACCATACAAAACACTACAATGCTGCCTCCATACAAAACACTACAATGCTGCCTCCATACAAAACACTACAATGCTGCCACCATACAAAACACTACAATGCTGCCTCCATACAAAACACTACAATGCTGCCACCATACAAAACACTACAATGCTGCCACCATACAAAGCCCTACAATGCTGCCACCATACAAAGCACTACAATGCTGCCACCATACAAAACACTACAATGCTACCATCATACAAAGCACTACAATGCTGCCACCATACAAAACACTACAATGCTGCCACCATACAAAACACTACAATGCTACCACCATACAAAGCACTACAATGCTGCCACCATACAAAACACTACAATGCTGCCACCATACAAAACACTACAATGCTGTCACCATACAAAACACTACAATGCTGCCACCATACAAAAGCACTACAATGCTGCCACCATACAAAACACTACAATGCTGCCACCATACAAAACACTACAATGCTGCCACCATACAAAACACTACAATGCTACCACCATACAAAGCACTACAATGCTGCCACCATACAAAGCACTACAATGCTGACACCATACAAAACACTACAATGCTGCCACCATACAAAACACTACAATGCTGCCTCCATACAAAACACTACAATGCTGCCTCCATACAAAACACTACAATGCTGCCACCATACAAAACACTACAATGCTGCCTCCATACAAAACACTACAATGCTGCCACCATACAAAACACTACAATGCTGCCACCATACAAAACACTACAATGCTGCCTCCATACAAAACACTACAATGCTGCCACCATACAAAACACTACAATGCTGCCACCATACAAAGCCCTACAATGCTGCCACCATACAAAGCACTACAATGCTGCCACCATACAAAGCCCTACAATGCTGCCTCCATACAAAACACTACAATGCTACCACCATACAAAGCACTACAATGCTGCCACCATACAAAACACTACAATGCTGCCACCATACAAAACACTACAATGCTACCACCATACAAAGCACTACAATGCTGCCACCATACAAAACACTACAATGCTGCCACCATACAAAACACTACAATGCTGTCACCATACAAAACACCACAATGCTGCCACCATACAAAGCACTACAATGCTACCACCATACAAAACACTACAATGCTACCACCATACAAAACACTACAATGCTGCCACCATACAAAACACTACAATGCTGCCACCATACAAAACACTACAATGCTACCACCATACAAAGCACTACAATGCTGCCACCATACAAAACACTACAATGCTGCCACCATACAAAACACTACAATGCTACCACCATACAAAGCACTACAATGCTGCCACCATACAAAACACTACAATGCTGCCACCATACAAAACACTACAATGCTGTCACCATACAAAACACTACAATGCTGCCACCATACAAAACACTACAATGCTGCCACCATACAAAACACTACAATGCTGCCACCATACAAAACACTACAATGCTGCCACCATACAAAACACTACAATGCTGCCACCATACAAAACACTACAATGCTGTCACCATACAAAGCACTACAATGCTGCCACCATACAAAACACTACAATGCTGCCACCATACAAAACACTACAATGCTGCCACCATACAAAACACTACAATGCTGCCACCATACAAAACACTACAATGCTGCCACCATACAAAACACTACAATGCTGTCACCATACAAAACACTACAATGCTACCACCATACAAAGCACTACAATGCTGTCACCATACAAAACACTACAATGCTACCACCATACAAAGCACTACAATGCTGCCTCCATACAAAACACTACAATGCTACCACCATACAAAACACTACAATGCTGCCTCCATACAAAACACTACAATGCTGTCACCATACAAAACACTACAATGCTGTCACCATACAAAGCACTACAATGCTTCCACCATACAAAACACTACAATGCTGTCACCATACAAAACACTACAATGCTGTCACCATACAAAACACTACAATGCTACCACCATACAAAACACTACAATGCTGCCACCATACAAAACACTACAATGCTGCCACCATACAAAACACTACAATGCTGCCTCCATACAAAACACTACAATGCTGCCACCATACAAAGCACTACAATGCTACCACCATACAAAGCACTACAATGCTACCACCATACAAAACACTACAATGCTACCACCATACAAAACACTACAATGCTGTCACCATACAAAACACTACAATGCTGTCACCATACAAAACACTACAATGCTACCACCATACAAAACACTACAATGCTGCCACCATACAAAACACTACAATGCTGCCACCATACAAAACACTACAATGCTGTCACCATACAAAACACTACAATGCTGCCACCATACAAAGCACTACAATGCTACCACCATACAAAACACTACAATGCTACCACCATACAAAACACTACAATGCTGCCACCATACAAAACACTACAATGCTGCCACCATACAAAACACTACAATGCTACCACCATACAAAGCACTACAATGCTGCCACCATACAAAACACTACAATGCTGCCACCATACAAAACACTACAATGCTGTCACCATACAAGACACTACAATGCTGCCTCCATACAAAACACTACAATGCTGCCACCATACAAAGCACTACAATGCTGAGACCATACAAAACACTACAATGCTACCACAATACAAAACACTACAATGCTACCACCATACAAAGCACTACAATGCTACCACCATACAAAACACTACAATGCTGCCACCATACAAAACACTACAATGCTGCCACCATACAAAACACTACAATGCTGTCACCATACAAAACACTACAATGCTACCACCATACAAAACACTACAATGCTACCACCATACAAAACACTACAATGCTGCCTCCATACAAAACACTACAATGCTACCACCATACAAAGCACTACAATGCTACCACCATACAAAACACTACAATGCTGCCACCATACAAAACACTACAATGCTGTCACCATACAAAACACTACAATGCTACCACCATACAAAACACTACAATGCTACCACCATACAAAACACTACAATGCTGCCACCATACAAAACACTACAATGCTGCCTCCATACAAAACACTACAATGCTACCACCATACAAAGCACTACAATGCTACCACCATACAAAACACTACAATGCTGCCACCATACAAAACACTACAATGCTGTCATCATACAAAACACTACAATGCTACCACCATACAAAACACTACAATGCTGCCACCATACAAAACACTACAATGCTGCCACCATACAAAACACTACAATGCTGTCACCATACAAAACACTACAATGCTGCCACCATACAAAACACTACAATGCTGCCACCATACAAAACACTACAATGCTGCCTCCATACAAAACACTACAATGCTGAGACCATACAAAACACTACAATGCTGCCACCATACAAAACACTACAATGCTGCCACCATACAAAACACTACAATGCTACCACCATACAAAACACTACAATGCTACCAAAATACAAAACACTACAATGCTACCACCATAGAAAACACTACAATGCTGTCACCATACAAAACACTACAATGCTGTCACCATACAAAACACTACAATGCTGACACCATACAAAGCACTACAATGCTACCACCATACAAAACACTACAATGCTACCACCATACAAAACACTACAATGCTACCACCATACAAAACACTACAATGCTGTCACCATACAAAACACTACAATGCTGTCACCATACAAAACACTACAATGCTGTCACCATACAAAACACTACAATGCTGACACCATACAAAGCACTACAATGCTACAACCATACAAAACACTACAATGCTGACACCATACAAAGCACTACAATGCTGCCACCATACAAAACACTACAATGCTGCCACCATACAAAACACTACAATGCTGCCTCCATACAAAACACTACAATGCTGCCACCATACAAAACACTACAATGCTGCCACCATACAAAACACTACAATGCTGCCACCATACAAAACACTACAATGCTGCCACCATACAAAACAGTACAATGCTGCCACCATACAAAACACTACAATGCTGCCACCATACAAAACACTACAATGCTGCCTCCATACAAAACACTACAATGCTGCCACCATACAAAACACTGCAATGCTGCCTCCATACAAAACACTACAATGCTACCACCATACAAAACACTACAATGCTACCACCATACAAAACACTACAATGCTACCACCATACAAAGCACTACAATGCTACCACCATACAAAACACTACAATGCTGCCACCATACAAAACACTACAATGCTGCAACCATACAAAGCACTACAATGCTACCACCATACAAAACACTACAATGCTACCACCATACAAAACACTACAATGCTACCACCATACAAAACACTACAATGCTGCCACCATACAAAACACTACAATGCTACCACCATACAAAACACTACAATGCTGCCACCATACAAAACACTACAATGCTGCCACCATACAAAACACTACAATGCTGCCACCATACAAAGCACTACAATGCTGCCACCATACAAAGCACTACAATGCTGTCACCATACAAAACACTACAATGCTACCACCATACAAAACACTACAATGCTGCCACCATACAAAACACTACAATGCTGTCACCATACAAAACACTACAATGCTACCACCATAAAAAACACTACAATGCTGTCACCATACAAAACACTACAATGCTACCACCATACAAAACACTACAATGCTGTCACCATACAAAACACTACAATGCTACCACCATACAAAACACTACAATGCTGCCACCATACAAAACACTACAATGCTGCCACCATACAAAACACTACAATGCTGTCACCATACAAAACACTACAATGCTGCCACCATACAAAGCACTACAATGCTGCCTCCATACAAAACACTACAATGCTACCACCATACAAAACACTACAATGCTGCCACCATACAAAACACTACAATGCTGCCACCATACAAAACACTACAATGCTGTCACCATACAAAACACTACAATGCTGCCACCATACAAAGCACTACAATGCTGCCTCCATACAAAACACTACAATGCTACCACCATACAAAACACTACAATGCTACCACCATACAAAACACTACAATGCTGCCTCCATACAAAACACTACAATGCTACCACCATACAAAACACTACAATGCTACCACCATACAAAACACTACAATGCTACCACCATACAAAACACTACAATGCTACCACCATACAAAGCACTACAATGCTACCACCATACAAAACACTACAATGCTGCCACCATACAAAACACTACAATGCTGCAACCATACAAAGCACTACAATGCTACCACCATACAAAACACTACAATGCTACCACCATACAAAATACTACAATGCTACCACCATACAAAACACTACAATGCTGCCACCATACAAAACACTACAATGCTACCACCATACAAAACACTACAATGCTGCCACCATACAAAACACTACAATGCTGCCACCATACAAAACACTACAATGCTACCACCATACAAAGCACTACAATGCTGCCACCATACAAAGCACTACAATGCTGTCACCATACAAAACACTACAATGCTACCACCATACAAAACACTACAATGCTGCCACCATACAAAACACTACAATGCTGTCACCATACAAAACACTACAATGCTACCACCATACAAAACACTACAATGCTGTCACCATACAAAACACTACAATGCTACCACCATACAAAACACTACAATGCTGTCACCATACAAAACACTACAATGCTACCACCATACAAAACACTACAATGCTGCCACCATACAAAACACTACAATGCTGCCACCATACAAAACACTACAATGCTGTCACCATACAAAACACTACAATGCTGCCACCATACAAAGCACTACAATGCTGCCTCCATACAAAACACTACAATGCTACCACCATACAAAACACTACAATGCTGCCACCATACAAAACACTACAATGCTGCCACCATACAAAACACTACAATGCTGTCACCATACAAAACACTACAATGCTACCACCATACAAAGCACTACAATGCTACCGCCATACAAAACACTACAATGCTACCACCATACAAAACACTACAATGCTGCCTCCATACAAAACACTACAATGCTACCACCATACAAAACACTACAATGCTACCACCATACAAAACACTACAATGCTGCCACCATACAAAACACTACTATGCTGCCTCCATACAAAACACTACAATGCTGCCACCATACAAAACACTACAATGCTGCCACCATACAAAACACTACAATGCTGCCACCATACAAAACACTACAATGCTGTCACCATACAAAACACTACAATGCTGTCACCATACAAAACACTACAATGCTACCACCATACAAAACACTACAATGCTGTCACCATACAAAACACTACAATGCTGTCACCATACAAAACACTACAATGCTGCCTCCATACAAAACACTACAATGCTGCCACCATACAAAACACTACAATGCTGTCACCATACAAAACACTACAATGCTGCCTCCATACAAATCACTACAATGCTACCACCATACAAAACACTACAATGCTGCCACCATACAAAACACTACAATGCTGCCTCCATACAAAACACTGCAATGCTGAGACCATACAAAACACTACAATGCTGCCACCATACAAAACACTACAATGCTGCCACCATACAAAGCACTACAATGCTGCCACCATACAAAACACTACAATGCTACCACCATACAAAACACTACAATGCTACCACCATACAAAACACTACAATGCTGTCACCATACAAAACACTACAATGCTGTCACCATACAAAACACTACAATGCTGTCACCATACAAAACACTACAATGCTGACACCATACAAAGCACTACAATGCTACAACCATACAAAACACTACAATGCTGCCTCCATACAAAACACTACAATGCTACCACCATACAAAACACTACAATGCTACCACCATACAAAACACTACAATGCTGCCACCATACAAAGCACTACAATGCTGCCTCCATACAAAACACTACAATGCTGCCACCATACAAAACACTACAATGCTGCCACCATACAAAGCACTACAATGCTGCCACCATACAAAACACTACAATGCTGCCACCATACAAAGCACTACAATGCTACCACCATACAAAACACTACAATGCTACCACCATACAAAACACTACAATGCTACCACCATACAAATCACTACAATGCTGCCACCATACAAAACACTACAATGCTGCCACCATACAAAACACTACAATGCTACCACCATACAAAACACTACAATGCTGCCACCATACAAAACACTACAATGCTGCCACCATACAAAACACTACAAGGCTGCCACCATACAAAGCACTACAATGCTACCACCATACAAAACACTACAATGCTACCACCATACAAAACACTACAATGCTACCACCATACAAAACACTACAATGCTGCCACCATACAAAACACTACAATGCTGCCACCATACAAAACACTACAATGCTACCACCATACAAAACACTACAATGCTGCCACCATACAAAACACTACAATGCTACCACCATACAAAACACTACAATGCTGCCACCATACAAAACACTACAATGCTGCCACCATACAAAACACTACAATGCTACCACCATACAAAGCACTACAATGCTGCCACCATACAAAGCACTACAATGCTGCCACCATACAAAACACTACAATGCTGCCACCATACAAAGCACTACAATGCTGCCACCATACAAAACACTACAATGGTGCCACCATACAAAACACTACAATGCTGCCACCATACAAAGCACTACAATGCTGCCACCATACAAAACACTACAATGCTGCCACCATACAAAACACTACAATGCTGCCACCATAAAAAACACTACAATGCTGCCACCATACAAAACACTACAATGCTGTCACCATACAAAACACTACAATGCTGTCACCATACAAAACACTACAATGCTGCCACCATACAAAACACTACAATGCTGTCACCATACAAAACACTACAATGCTGTCACCATACAAAACACTACAATGCTACCACCATACAAAGCACTACAATTCTGCCACCATACAAAACACTACAATGCTGCCTCCATACAAAACACTACAATGCTGCCTCCATACAAAACACTACAATGCTGCCACCATACAAAACACTACAATGCTACCACCATACAAAACACTACAATGCTGTCACCATACAAAACACTACAATGCTGCCACCATACAAAACACTACAATGCTGCAACCATACAAAACACTACAATGCTACCACCATACAAAACACTACAATGCTACCACCATACAAAACACTACAATGCTGAGACCATACAAAGCACTACAATGCTACCACCATACAAAACACTACAATGCTGCCACCATACAAAACACTACAATGCTACCACCATACAAAACACTACAATGCTACCACCATACAAAGCACTACAATGCTGAGACTATACAAAACACTACAATGCTACCACCATACAAAACACTACAATGCTGCCACCATACAAAGCACTACAATGCTGAGACTATACAAAACACTACAATGCTGCCACCATACAAAACACTACAATGCTGAGACTATGCAAAACACTACAATGCTGCCACCATACAAAACACTACAATGCTGAGACCATACAAAGCACTACAATGCTACCACCATACAAAGCACTACAATGCTGAGACTATACAAAACACTACAATGCTGCCACCATACAAAGCACTACAATGCTACCACCATACAAAACACTACAATGCTGCCACCATACAAAACACTACAATGCTGACACCATACAAAGCACTACAATGCTACCACCATACAAAGCACTACAATGCTACCACCATACAAAGCACTACAATGCTGCCACCATACAAAGCACTACAATGCTACCACCATACAAAGAACTACAATGCTGAGACTATACAAAACACTACAATGCTACCACCATACAAAACACTACAATGCTGCCACCATACAAAACACTACAATGCTGACACCATACAAAGCACTACAATGCTACCACCATACAAAGCACTACAATGCTACCACGATACAAAGCACTACAATGCTGCCACCATACAAAGCACTACAATGCTGAGACTATACAAAACACTACAATGCTGCCACCATACAAAACACTACAATGCTGAGACTATACAAAACACTACAATGCTGCCACCATACAAAACACTACAATGCTGAGACTATACAAAACACTATAATGCTACCACCATACAAAACACTACAATGCTGCCACCATACAAAACACTACAATGCTGCCACCATACAAAGCACTACAATGCTGAGACTATACAAAACACTACAATGCTACCACCATACAAAACACTACAATGCTGCCACCATACAAAACACTGAAATGCTGCCACCATACAAAGCACTACAATGCTGCCACCATACAAAACACTACAATGCTGCCACCATACAAAACACTACAATGCTGCCACCATACAAAACACTACAATGCTGCCACCATACAAAACACTACAATGCTGCCTCCATACAAAGCACTACAATGCTACCACCATACAAAACACTACAATGCTGCCACCATACAAAACACTACAATGCTGCCACCATACAAAACACTACAATGCTGCCACCATACAAAACACTACAATGCTGCCACCATACAAAGCACTACAATGCTGCCACCATACAAAACACTACAATGCTGCCACCATACAAAACACTACAATGCTGTCACCATACAAAACACTACAATGCTGCCACCATACAAAACACTACAATGCTGCCACCATACAAAACACTACAATGCTGCCACCATACAAAACACTACAATGCTGCCACCATACAAAACACTACAATGCTGCCACCATACAAAACACTACAATGCTGCCACCATACAAAACACTACAATGCTGCCACCATACAAAACACTACAATGCTGTCACCATACAAAACACTACAATGCTGTCACCATACAAAACACTACAATGCTGCCTCCATACAAAACACTACAATGCTACCACCATACAAAACACTACAATGCTGCCACCATACAAAACACTACAATGCTACCACCATACAAAACACTACAATGCTGCCACCATACAAAACACTACAATGCTGCCACCATACAAAACACTACAATGCTGCCACCATACAAAACACTACAATGCTGCCACCATACAAAACACTACAATGCTACCACCATACAAAACACTACAATGCTACCACCATACAAAACACTACAATGCTACCACCATACAAAACACTACAATGCTGCCACCATACAAAACACTACAATGCTGCCACCATACAAAACACTACAATGCTGCCACCATACAAAACACTACAATGCTGCCACCATACAAAACACTACAATGCTGCCACCATACAAAACACTACAATGCTGCCACCATACAAAACACTACAATGCTGCCACCATACAAAACACTACAATGCTGCCACCATACAAAACACTACAATGCTGCCACCATTCAAAACACTACAATGCTGCCACCATACAAAACACTACAATGCTGCCACCATACAAGCACTACAATGTTGAGACCATACAAAACACTACAATGCTGCCACCATACAAAACACTACAATGCTGCCTCCATACAAAGCACTACAATGTTGAGACCATACAAAACACTACAATGCTGCCACCATACAAAGCACTACAATGCTGCCACCATACAAAACACTACAATGCTGCCACCATACAAAGCACTACAATGCTGAGACTATACAAAACACTACAATGCTGCCACCATACAAAACACTACAATGCTGCCACCATACAAAGCACTACAATGCTGAGACTATACAAAACACTACAATGCTGCCACCATACAAAACACTACAATGCTGCCACCATACAAAACACTACAATGCTGTCACCATACAAAACACTACAATGCTGCCACCATACAAAACACTACAATGCTGCCACCATACAAAACACTACAATGCTGCCACCATACAAAACACTACAATGCTGCCACCATACAAAACACTACAATGCTGCCACCATACAAAACACTACAATGCTGCCACCATACAAAACACTACAATGCTGCCACCATACAAAACACTACAATGCTGCCACCATACAAAACACTACAATGCTGCCACCATACAAAACACTACAATGCTGCCACCATACAAAACACTACAATGCTGCCACCATACAAAACACTACAATGCTGTCACCATACAAAACACTACAATGCTGTCACCATACAAAACACTACAATGCTGCCACCATACAAAACACTACAATGCTGCCACCATACAAAACACTACACTGCTGCCACCATACAAAACACTACAATGCTGCCTCCATACAAAACACTACAATGCTGCCTCCATACAAAACACTACAATGCTGCCACCATACAAAACACTACAATGCTACCACCATACAAAACACTACAATGCTGTCACCATACAAAACACTACAATGCTGCCACCATACAAAACACTACAATGCTGCAACCATACAAAACACTACAATGCTACCACCATACAAAACACTACAATGCTACCACCATACAAAACACTACAATGCTGAGACCATATAAAGCACTACAATGCTGCCACCATACAAAGCACTACAATGCTGAGACTATACAAAACACTACAATGCTGCCACCATACAAAACACTACAATGCTGAGACTATACAAAACACTACAATGCTGCCACCATACAAAACACTACAATGCTGAGACCATACAAAGCACTACAATGCTGCCTCCATACAAAACACTACAATGCTGTCACCATACAAAACACTACAATGCTGCCACCATACAAAGCACTACAATGCTGAGACTATACAAAACACTACAATGCTACCACCATACAAAACACTACAATGCTGAGACCATACAAAGCACTACAATGCTGCCTCCATACAAAACACTACAATGCTGTCACCATACAAAACACTACAATGCTGCCACCATACAAAGCACTACAATGCTGCCACCATACAAAACACTACAATGCTGCCACCATACAAAACACTACAATGCTGAGACCATACAAAGCACTAGAATGCTGCCACCATACAAAGCACTACAATGCTGCCACCATACAAAACACTACAATGCTGCCTCCATACAAAGCACTACAATGCTACCACCATACAAAGCACTACAATGCTGAGACTATACAAAACACTACAATGCTGCCACCATACAAAACACTACAATGCTGCCACCATACAAAGCACTACAATGCTGAGACTATACAAAACACTACAATGCTACCACCATACAAAACACTACAATGCTGCCACCATACAAAACACTACAATGCTACCACCATACAAAACACTACAATGCTGCCACCATACAAAACACTACAATGCTGCCACCATACAAAGCACTACAATGCTGCCACCATACAAAACACTACAATGCTGCCACCATACAAAACACTACAATGCTGCCACCATACAAAACACTACAATGCTGCCACCATACAAAGCAATACAATGCTACCACCATACAAAACACTACAATGCTGCCACCACACAAAACACTACAATGCTACCACCATACAAAACACTACAATGCTGCCACCATACAAAACACTACAATGCTGCCACCATACAAAGCAATACAATGCTACCACCATACAAAACACTACAATGCTGCCACCATACAAAACACTACAATGCTGCCACCATACAAAACACTACAATGCTGCCACCATACAAAACACTACAATGCTGCCACCATACAAAACACTACAATGCTGCCACCATACAAAACACTACAATGCTGCCACCATACAAAGCACTACAATGCTACCACCATACAAAACACTACAATGCTACCACCATACAAAGCACTACAATGCTGCCACCATACAAAGCACTACAATGCTGCCTCCATACAAAGCACTACAATGCTGCCACCATACAAAACACTACAATGCTGCCACCATACAAAGCACTACAATGCTACCACCATACAAAACACTACAATGCTGCCACCATACAAAGCACTACAATGCTGCCACCATACAAAGCACTACAATGCTGCCACCATACAAAACACTACAATGCTGCCACCATAAAAAACACTACAATGCTGCCACCATACAAAACACTACAATGCTGCCACCATACAAAACACTACAATGCTGCCACCATACAAAACACTACAATGCTATCACCATACAAAACACTACAATGCTGCCACCATAAAAAACACTACAATGCTGCCACCATACAAAACACTACAATGCTACCACCATACAAAACACTACAATGCTGCCACCATACAAAACACTACAATGCTGCCACCATAAAAAACACAACAATGCTGCCACCATACAAAACACTACAATGCTGCCACCATACAAAACACTACAATGCTGCCACCATACAAAACACTACAATGCTATCACCATACAAAACACTACAATGCTGCCACCATACAAAGCACCACAATGCTACCACCATACAAAACACTACAATGCTGCCACCATACAAAACACTACAATGCTGCCACCATACAAAACACTACAATGCTATCACCATACAAAACACTACAATGCTGCCACCATACAAAGCACTACAATGCTACCACCATACAAAACACTACAATGCTGCCACCATACAAAACACTACAATGCTGCCACCATACAAAACACTACAATGCTACCACCATACAAAACACTACAATGCTGCCACCATACAAAACACTACAATGCTGCCACCATACAAAGCACTACAATGCTGAGACTATACAAAACACTACAATGCTGCCACCATACAAAACACTACAATGCTGCCACCATACAAAACACTACAATGCTGCCTCCATACAAAGCACTACAATGTTGAGACCATACAAAACACTACAATGCTGCCACCATACAAAGCACTACAATGCTGCCACCATACAAAACACTACAATGCTGCCACCATACAAAGCACTACAATGCTGAGACTATACAAAACACTGCAATGCTGCCACCATACAAAACACTACAATGCTGCCTCCATACAAAGCACTACAATGCTGAGACCATACAAAACACTACAATGCTGCCACCATACAAAACACTACAATGCTGCCACCATACAAAGCACTACAATGCTGAGACTATACAAAACACTACAATGCTGCCACCATACAAAACACTACAATGCTGCCACCATACAAAACACTACAATGCTGCCACCATACAAAACACTACAATGCTGTCACCATACAAAACACTACAATGCTGCCACCATACAAAACACTACAATGCTGCCACCATACAAAACACTACAATGCTGCCACCATACAAAACACTACAATGCTGCCACCATACAAAACACTACAATGCTGCCACCATACAAAACACTACAATGCTGCCACCATACAAAACACTACAATGCTGCCACCATACAAAACACTACAATGCGGCCACCATACAAAACACTACAATGCTGCCTCCATACAAAGCACTACAATGTTGAGACCATACAAAACACTACAATGCTGCCACCATACAAAGCACTACAATGCTGCCACCATACAAAACACTACAATGCTGCCACCATACAAAGCACTACAATGCTGAGACTATACAAAACACTACAATGCTGCCACCATACAAAACACTACAATGCTGCCTCCATACAAAGCACTACAATACTGCCACCATACAAAGCACTACAATGCTGAGACTATACAAAACACTACAATGCTGCCACCATACAAAGCACTACAATGCTGAGACCATACAAAACACTACAATGCTGCCACCATACAAAACACTACAATGCTGCCACCATACAAAGCACTACAATGCTGAGACTATACAAAACACTACAATGCTGCCACCATACAAAGCACTACAATGCTGAGACTATACAAAACACTACAATGCTGCCACCATACAAAACACTACAATGCTGTCACCATACAAAACACTACAATGCTGCCACCATACAAAACACTACAATGCTGCCACCATACAAAACACTACAATGCTGCCACCATACAAAACACTACAATGCTGCCACCATACAAAACACTACAATGCTGCCACCATACAAAACACTACAATGCTGCCACCATACAAAACACTACAATGCTGCCACCATACAAAACACTACAATGCTGCCACCATACAAAACACTACAATGCTGCCACCATACAAAACACTACAATGCTCCCACCATACAAAACACTACAATGCTGCCACCATACAAAACACTACAATGCTGCCACCATACAAAACACTACAATGCTGTCACCATACAAAACACTACAATGCTGTCACCATACAAAACACTACAATGCTGCCACCATACAAAACACTACAATGCTGTCACCATACAAAACACTACAATGCTGTCACCATACAAAACACTACAATGCTGCCACCATACAAAACACTACAATGCTGCCACCATACAAAACACTACAATGCTGCCTCCATACAAAACACTACAATGCTGCCTCCATACAAAACACTACAATGCTGCAACCATACAAAACACTACAATGCTGCCACCATACAAAACACTACAATGCTGCCACCATACAAAACACTACAATGCTGAGACCATACAAAGCACTACAATGCTGCCACCATACAAAGCACTACAATGCTGAGACTATACAAAACACTACAATGCTGCCACCATACAAAACACTACAATGCTGAGACTATACAAAACACTACAATGCTGCCACCATACAAAACACTACAATGCTGAGACCATACAAAGCACTACAATGCTGCCACCATACAAAGCACTACAATGCTGAGACCATACAAAACACTACAATGCTACCACCATACAAAACACTACAATGCTGAGACCATACAAAGCACTACAATGCTGCCACCATACAAAGCACTACAATGCTACCACCATACAAAACACTACAATGCTGAGACCATACAAAGCACTACAATGCTGCCACCATACAAAGCACTACAATGCTGAGACTATACAAAACACTACAATGCTACCACCATACAAAACACTACAATGCTGCCACCATACAAAACACTACAATGCTGAGACTATACAAAACACTATAATGCTACCACCATACAAAACACTACAATGCTGCCACCATACAAAACACTACAATGCTGAGACTATACAAAACACTATAATGCTACCACCATACAAAACACTACAATGCTACCACCATACAAAACACTACAATGCTGCCACCATACAAAGCACTACAATGCTGCCACCATACAAAGCACTACAATGCTGCCACCATACAAAACACTTCAATGCTGCCTCCATACAAAGCACTACAATGCTGCCACCATACAAAGCACTACAATGCTACCACCATACAAAACACTACAATGCTG
Source organism: Phyllobates terribilis (assembly GCF_046119375.1). Lineage (NCBI taxonomy): Eukaryota > Metazoa > Chordata > Amphibia > Anura > Dendrobatidae > Phyllobates > Phyllobates terribilis. The sequence continues at coordinate 782,911,169 of NW_027362764.1, forward strand.
CCACCATACAAAACACTACAATGCTGCCACCATACAAAACACTACAATGCTGCCTCCATACAAAACACTACAATGCTACCACCATACAAAACACTACAATGCTGCCTCCATACAAAACACTACAATGCTGCCACCATACAAAACACTACAATGCTACCACCATACAAAACACTACAATGCTGCCACCATACAAAACACTACAATGCTATCACCATACAAAACACTACAATGCTGCCTCCATACAAAACACTACAATGCTGCCACCATACAAAGCACTACAATGCTGCCACCATACAAAACACTACAATGCTGCCTCCATACAAAGCACTACAATGCTGCCACCATACAAAACACTACAATGCTACCACCATACAAAACACTACAATGCTACCACCATACAAAACACTACAATGCTGCCTCCATACAAAGCACTACAATGCTACCACCATACAAAACACTACAATGCTGCCACCATACAAAACACTACAATGCTGCCACCATACAAAACACTACAATGCTGCCACCATACAAAACACTACAATGCTACCACCATACAAAGCACTACAATGCTACCACCATACAAAACACTACAATGCTGCCACCATACAAAACACTACAATGCTACCACCATACAAAACACTACAATGCTGCCACCATACAAAACACTACAATGCTGCCACCATACAAAACACTACAATGCTGCCACCATACAAAACACTACAATGCTGCCACCATACAAAGCACTACAATGCTACCACCATACAAAACACTACAATGCTGAGACTATACAAAACACTACAATGCTGCCACCATACAAAACACTACAATGCTGAGACCATACAAAACACTACAATGCTACCACCATACAAAACACTACAATGCTGAGACCATACAAAGCACTACAATGCTGCCACCATACAAAGCACTACAATGCTGAGACTATACAAAACACTACAATGCTGCCACCATACAAAACACTACAATGCTGCCTCCATACAAAGCACTACAATGCTGCCACCATACAAAGCACTACAATGCTGAGACTATACAAAACACTACAATGCTGCCACCATACAAAGCACTACAATGCTGAGACCATACAAAACACTACAATGCTGCCACCATACAAAACACTACAATGCTGTCACCATACAAAACACTACAATGCTACCACCATACAAAACACTACAATGCTGCCTCCATACAAAACACTACAATGCTGCCACCATACAAAGCACTACAATGCTGAGACTATACAAAACACTACAATGCTGGCACCATACAAAGCACTACAATGCTGAGACTATACAAAACACTACAATGCTGCCACCATACAAAACACTACAATGCTGTCACCATACAAAACACTACAATGCTGCCACCATACAAAACACTACAATGCTGCCACCATACAAAACACTACAATGCTGCCACCATACAAAACACTACAATGCTGCCACCATACAAAACACTACAATGCTGCCACCATACAAAACACTACAATGCTGCCACCATACAAAACACTACAATGCTGCCACCATACAAAACACTACAATGCTGCCACCATACAAAACACTACAATGCTGCCACCATACAAAACACTACAATGCTCCCACCATACAAAACACTACAATGCTGCCACCATACAAAACACTACAATGCTGCCACCATACAAAACACTACAATGCTGTCACCATACAAAACACTACAATGCTGTCACCATACAAAACACTACAATGCTGCCACCATACAAAACACTACAATGCTGTCACCATACAAAACACTACAATGCTGTCACCATACAAAACACTACAATGCTGCCACCATACAAAACACTACAATGCTGCCTCCATACAAAACACTACAATGCTGCCTCCATACAAAACACTACAATGCTGCCACCATACAAAACACTACAATGCTACCACCATACAAAACACTACAATGCTGTCACCATACAAAACACTACAATGCTGCCACCATACAAAACACTACAATGCTGCAACCATACAAAACACTACAATGCTGCCACCATACAAAACACTACAATGCTGCCACCATACAAAACACTACAATGCTGAGACCATACAAAGCACTACAATGCTGCCACCATACAAAGCACTACAATGCTGAGACTATACAGAACACTACAATGCTGCCACCATACAAAACACTACAATGCTGAGACTATACAAAACACTACAATGCTGCCACCATACAAAACACTACAATGCTGAGACCATACAAAGCACTACAATGCTGCCACCATACAAAGCACTACAATGCTGAGACCATACAAAACACTACAATGCTACCACCATACAAAACACTACAATGCTGAGACCATACAAAGCACTACAATGCTGCCACCATACAAAGCACTACAATGCTACCACCATACAAAACACTACAATGCTGAGACCATACAAAGCACTACAATGCTGCCACCATACAAAGCACTACAATGCTGAGACCATACAAAACACTACAATGCTACCACCATACAAAACACTACAATGCTGCCACCATACAAAACACTACAATGCTGAGACTATACAAAACACTATAATGCTACCACCATACAAAACACTACAATGCTGCCACCATACAAAACACTACAATGCTGCCACCATACAAAGCACTACAATGCTGCCACCATACAAAACACTTCAATGCTGCCTCCATACAAAACACTACAATGCTGCCACCATACAAAACACTACAATGCTGCCACCATACAAAGCACTACAATGCTGCCACCATACAAAGCACTACAATGCTGCCACCATACAAAACACTACAATGCTGCCTCCATACAAAGCACTACAATGCTGCCACCATACAAAACACTACAATGCTACCACCATACAAAACACTACAATGCTGCCACCATACAAAGCACTACAATGCTGCCACCATACAAAACACTACAATGCTGCCTCCATACAAAGCACTACAATGCTGCCACCATACAAAACACTACAATGCTACCACCATACAAAACACTACAATGCTACCACCATACAAAACACTACAATGCTACCACCATACAAAACACTACAATGCTGCCTCCATACAAAGCACTACAATGCTACCACCATACAAAACACTACAATGCTGCCACCATACAAAACACTACAATGCTGCCACCATACAAAACACTACAATGCTGCCACAATACAAAACACTACAATGCTACCACCATACAAAGCACTACAATGCTACCACCATACAAAACACTACAATGCTGCCACCATACAAAACACTACAATGCTGCCACCATACAAAACACTACAATGCTGCCACCATACAAAACACTACAATGCTGCCACCATACAAAGCACTACAATGCTACCACCATACAAAACACTACAATGCTGAGACTATACAAAACACTACAATGCTGCCACCATACAAAACACTACAATGCTGAGACCATACAAAACACTACAATGCTAACACCATACAAAACACTACAATGCTGAGACCATACAAAGCACTACAATGCTGCCACCATACAAAGCACTACAATGCTGAGACTATACAAAACACTACAATGCTGCCACCATACAAAACACTACAATGCTGAGACTATACAAAACACTATAATGCTACCACCATACAAAACACTACAATGCTGCCACCATACAAAACACTACAATGCTGCCACCATACAAAACACTACAATGCTGCCACCATACAAAACACTACAATGCTGCCACCATACAAAACACTACAATGCTGCCACCATACAAAACACTACAATGCTGCCACCATACAAAGCACTACAATGCTACCACCATACAAAACACTACAATGCTGCCACCATACAAAACACTACAATGCTACCACCATACAAAACACTACAATGCTGCCTCCATACAAAACACTACAATGCTGCCACCATACAAAACACTACAATGCTGCCACCATACAAAACACTACAATGCTGCCACCATACAAAACACTACAATGCTGCCACCATACAAAGCACTACAATGCTACCACCATACAAAACACTACAATGCTACCACCATACAAAACACTACAATGCTACCACCATACAAAACACTACAATGCTGCCACCATACAAAACACTACAATGCTGCCACCATAAAAAACACTACAATGCTGCCACCATACAAAACACTACAATGCTGCCACCATACAAAACACTACAATGCTGCCACCATACAAAACACTACAATGCTGCCACCATACAAAACACTACAATGCTACCACCATACAAAACACTACAATGCTGCCACCATACAAAGCACTACAATGCTGAGACCATACAAAACACTACAATGCTGCCACCATACAAAACACTACAATGCTGTCACCATACAAAACACTACAATGCTACCACCATACAAAACACTACAATGCTGCCTCCATACAAAACACTACAATGCTGCCACCATACAAAGCACTACAATGCTGAGACTATACAAAACACTACAATGCTGCCACCATACAAAGCACTACAATGCTGGGACTATACAAAACACTACAATGCTGCCACCATACAAAACACTACAATGCTGTCACCATACAAAACACTACAATGCTGCCACCATACAAAACACTACAATGCTGCCACCATACAAAACACTACAATGCTGCCACCATACAAAACACTACAATGCTGCCACCATACAAAACACTACAATGCTGCCACCATACAAAACACTACAATGCTGCCACCATACAAAACACTACAATGCTGCCACCATACAAAACACTACAATGCTGCCACCATACAAAACACTACAATGCTGCCACCATACAAAACACTACAATGCTCCCACCATACAAAACACTACAATGCTGCCACCATACAAAACACTACAATGCTGCCACCATACAAAACACTACAATGCTGTCACCATACAAAACACTACAATGCTGTCACCATACAAAACACTATAATGCTGCCACCATACAAAACACTACAATGCTGTCACCATACAAAACACTACAATGCTGTCACCATACAAAACACTACAATGCTGCCACCATACAAAACACTACAATGCTGCCTCCATACAAAACACTACAATGCTGCCTCCATACAAAACACTACAATGCTGCCACCATACAAAACACTACAATGCTACCACCATACAAAACACTACAATGCTGTCACCATACAAAACACTACAATGCTGCCACCATACAAAACACTACAATGCTGCAACCATACAAAACACTACAATGCTGCCACCATACAAAACACTACAATGCTGCCACCATACAAAACACTACAATGCTGAGACCATACAAAGCACTACAATGCTGCCACCATACAAAGCACTACAATGCTGAGACTATACAGAACACTACAATGCTGCCACCATACAAAACACTACAATGCTGAGACTATACAAAACACTACAATGCTGCCACCATACAAAACACTACAATGCTGAGACCATACAAAGCACTACAATGCTGCCACCATACAAAGCACTACAATGCTGAGACCATACAAAACACTACAATGCTACCACCATACAAAACACTACAATGCTGAGACCATACAAAGCACTACAATGCTGCCACCATACAAAGCACTACAATGCTACCACCATACAAAACACTACAATGCTGAGACCATACAAAGCACTACAATGCTGCCACCATACAAAGCACTACAATGCTGAGACCATACAAAACACTACAATGCTACCACCATACAAAACACTACAATGCTGCCACCATACAAAACACTACAATGCTGAGACTATACAAAACACTATAATGCTACCACCATACAAAACACTACAATGCTGCCACCATACAAAACACTACAATGCTGCCACCATACAAAGCACTACAATGCTGCCACCATACAAAACACTTCAATGCTGCCTCCATACAAAACACTACAATGCTGCCACCATACAAAACACTACAATGCTGCCACCATACAAAGCACTACAATGCTGCCACCATACAAAGCACTACAATGCTGCCACCATACAAAACACTACAATGCTGTCACCATACAAAACACTACAATGCTGCCTCCATACAAAACACTACAATGCTGCCTCCATACAAAGCACTACAATGCTGCCACCATACAAAACACTACAATGCTACCACCATACAAAACACTACAATGCTACCACCATACAAAACACTACAATGCTGCCACCATACAAAGCACTACAATGCTGCCACCATACAAAACACTACAATGCTGCCTCCATACAAAGCACTACAATGCTGCCACCATACAAAACACTACAATGCTACCACCATACAAAACACTACAATGCTACCACCATACAAAACACTACAATGCTACCACCATACAAAACACTACAATGCTGCCTCCATACAAAGCACTACAATGCTACCACCATACAAAACACTACAATGCTGCCACCATACAAAACACTACAATGCTGCCACCATACAAAACACTACAATGCTGCCACAATACAAAACACTACAATGCTACCACCATACAAAGCACTACAATGCTACCACCATACAAAACACTACAATGCTGCCACCATACAAAACACTACAATGCTGCCACCATACAAAACACTACAATGCTGCCACCATACAAAACACTACAATGCTGCCACCATACAAAGCACTACAATGCTACCACCATACAAAACACTACAATGCTGAGACTATACAAAACACTACAATGCTGCCACCATACAAAACACTACAATGCTGAGACCATACAAAACACTACAATGCTAACACCATACAAAACACTACAATGCTGAGACCATACAAAGCACTACAATGCTGCCACCATACAAAGCACTACAATGCTGAGACTATACAAAACACTACAATGCTGCCACCATACAAAACACTACAATGCTGAGACTATACAAAACACTATAATGCTACCACCATACAAAACACTACAATGCTGCCACCATACAAAACACTACAATGCTGCCACCATACAAAACACTACAATGCTGCCACCATACAAAACACTACAATGCTGCCACCATACAAAACACTACAATGCTGCCACCATACAAAACACTACAATGCTGCCACCATACAAAGCACTACAATGCTACCACCATACAAAACACTACAATGCTGCCACCATACAAAACACTACAATGCTACCACCATACAAAACACTACAATGCTGCCTCCATACAAAACACTACAATGCTGCCACCATACAAAACACTACAATGCTGCCACCATACAAAACACTACAATGCTGCCACCATACAAAACACTACAATGCTGCCACCATACAAAGCACTACAATGCTACCACCATACAAAACACTACAATGCTACCACCATACAAAACACTACAATGCTACCACCATACAAAACACTACAATGCTGCCACCATACAAAACACTACAATGCTGCCACCATAAAAAACACTACAATGCTGCCACCATACAAAACACTACAATGCTGCCACCATACAAAACACTACAATGCTGCCACCATACAAAACACTACAATGCTGCCACCATACAAAACACTACAATGCTACCACCATACAAAACACTACAATGCTGCCACCATACAAAACACTACAATGCTGCCACCATACAAAGCACTACAATGCTGAGACTATACAAAACACTACAATGCTGCCACCATACAAAACACTACAATGCTGCCACCATACAAAACACTACAATGCTGCCTCCATACAAAGCACTACAATGTTGAGACCATACAAAACACTACAATGCTGCCACCATACAAAGCACTACAATGCTGCCACCATACAAAACACTACAATGCTGCCACCATACAAAACACTACAATGCTGCCACCATACAAAACACTACAATGCTGCCACCATACAAAACACTACAATGCTGCCACCATACAAAACACTACAATGCTGCCACCATACAAAACACTACAATGCTGCCACCATACAAAACACTACAATGCTGAGACTATACAAAACACTACAATGCTGCCACCATACAAAACACTACAATGCTGCCACCATACAAAACACTACAATGCTGCCACCATACAAAGCACTACAATGCTGCCACCATACAAAACACTACAATGCTGCCACCATACAAAACACTACAATGCTGCCACCATACAAAACACTACAATGCTGCCACCATACAAAGCACTACAATGCTGAGACTATACAAAACACTACAATGCTGCCACCATACAAAACACTACAATGCTGCCACCATACAAAACACTACAATGCTGCCACCATACAAAACACTACAATGCTGCCACCATACAAAACACTACAATGCTGCCACCATACAAAGCACTACAATGCTGAGACTATACAAAACACTACAATGCTGCCACCATACAAAGCACTACAATGCTGAGACTATACAAAACACTACAATGCTGCCACCATACAAAACACTACAATGCTGCCACCATACAAAACACTACAATGCTGTCACCATACAAAACACTACAATGCTGCCACCATACAAAACACTACAATGCTGCCACCATACAAAACACTACAATGCTGCCACCATACAAAACACTACAATGCTGCCACCATACAAAACACTACAATGCTGCCACCATACAAAACACTACAATGCTGCCACCATACAAAACACTACAATGCTGCCACCATACAAAACACTACAATGCTGCCACCATACAAAACACTACAATGCTGCCACCATACAAAACACTACAATGCTCCCACCATACAAAACACTACAATGCTGCCACCATACAAAACACTACAATGCTCCCACCATACAAAACACTACAATGCTGCCACCATACAAAACACTACAATGCTGCCACCATACAAAACACTACAATGCTACCACCATACAAAGCACTACAATGCTGAGACCATACAAAACACTACAATGCTGCCACCATACAAAACACTACAATGCTGCCACCATACAAAACACTACAATGCTGCCACCATACAAAACACTACAATGCTGCCACCATACAAAACACTACAATGCTGACACCATACAAAACACTACAATGCTGTCACCATACAAAACACTACAATGCTGCCACCATACAAAACACTACAATGCTGCCACCATACAAAACAATACAATGCTGCCACCATACAAAACACTACAATGCTGACACCATACAAAACACTACAATGCTACCACCATACAAAACACTACAATGCTGACACCATACAAAACACTACAATGCTGCCTCCATACAAAACACTACAATGCTACCACCATACAAAACACTACAATGCTACCACCATACAAAACACTACAATGCTGCCTCCATACAAAACACTACAATGCTGCCACCATACAAAACACTACAATGCTGCCACCATACAAAACACTACAATGCTGACACCATACAAAACACTACAATGCTGTCACCATACAAAACACTACAATGCTGCCACCATACAAAACACTACAATGCTGCCACCATACAAAACACTACAATGCTGCCACCATACAAAACACTACAATGCTGACACCATACAAAACACTACAATGCTGCCTCCATACAAAACACTACAATGCTACCACCATACAAAACACTACAATGCTGCCTCCATACAAAACACTACAATGCTGCCTCCATACAAAACACTACAATGCTGCCACCATACAAAACACTACAATGCTGCCACCATACAAAACACTACAATGCTAGCATCATACAAAACACTACAATGCTGCCTCCATACAAAACACTACAATGCTGCCACCATACAAAACACTACAATGCTGCCACCATACAAAACACTACAATGCTGCCACCATACAAAACACTACAATGCTAGCATCATACAAAACACTACAATGCTGCCTCCATACAAAACACTGCAATGCTGCCACCATACAAAACACTACAATGCTGCCACCATACAAAACACTACAATGCTGCCACCATACAAAACACTACAATGCTGCCTCCATACAAAACACTACAATGCTGCCACCATACAAAACACTACAATGCTGCCACCATACAAAACACTACAATGCTGCCACCATACAAAACACTACAATGCTGCCACCATACAAAACACTACAATGCTGCCACCATACAAAACACTACAATGCTGCCTCCATACAAAACACTACAATGCTGCCACCATACAAAACACTACAATGCTGCCACCATACAAAACACTACAATGCTACCACCATACAAAACACTACAATGCTGCCTCCATACAAAACACTACAATGCTGCCACCATACAAAACACTACAATGCTGCCACCATACAAAACACTACAATGCTGCCTCCATACAAAACACTACAATGCTGCCACCATACAAAATACTACAATGCTGCCACCATACAAAACACTACAATGCTGCTTCCATACAAAACACTACAATGCTGCCACCATACAAAACACTACAATGCTCCCACCATACAAAACACTACAATGCTGCCACCATACAAAACACTACAATGCTGCCACCATACAAAACACTACAATGCTACCACCATACAAAGCACTACAATGCTGAGACCATACAAAACACTACAATGCTGCCACCATACAAAACACTACAATGCTGCCACCATACAAAACACTACAATGCTGACACCATACAAAACACTACAATGCTGCCACCATACAAAACACTACAATGCTGCCACCATACAAAACACTACAATGCTGCCACCATACAAAACACTACAATGCTGCCACCATACAAAACACTACAATGCTGACACCATACAAAACACTACAATGCTGCCTCCATACAAAACACTACAATGCTGCCTCCATACAAAACACTACAATGCTGCCACCATAAAAACACTACAATGCTGCCACCATACAAAACACTACAATGCTAGCATCATACAAACACTACAATGCTGCCTCCATACAAAACACTACAATGCTGCCTCCATACAAAACACTACAATGCTGCCACCATACAAAACACTACAATGCTGCCACCATACAAAACACTACAATGCTAGCATCATACAAAACACTACAATGCTACCACCATACAAAACACTACAATGCTACCTCCATACAAAACACTACAATGCTGCCACCATACAAAACACTACAATGCTGCCACCATACAAAACACTACAATGCTGCCACCATACAAAACACTACAATGCTGCCTCCATACAAAACACTACAATCCTGCCACCATACAAAACACTACAATGCTGCCACCATACAAAACACTACAATGCTGCCACCATACAAAACACTACAATGCTAGCATCATACAAAACACTACAATGCTGCCACCATACAAAACACTACAATGCTGCCACCATACAAAACACTACAATGCTACCACCATACAAAACACTACAATGCTAGCATCATACAAAACACTACAATGCTGCCTCCATACAAAACACTACAATGCTGCCACCATACAAAACACTACAATGCTGCCACCATACAAAACACTACAATGCTGCCACCATACAAAACACTACAATGCTGCCACCATACAAAACACTACAATGCTGCCTCCATACAAAACACTACAATGCTGCCACCATACAAAACACTACAATGCTGCCACCATACAAAACACTACAATGCTGCCACCATACAAAACACTACAATGCTGCCACCATACAAAACACTACAATGCTGCCACCATACAAAACACTACAATGCTGCCTCCATACAAAACACTACAATGCTGCCACCATACAAAACACTACAATGCTGCCACCATACAAAACACTACAATGCTACCACCATACAAAACACTACAATGCTGCCTCCATACAAAACACTACAATGCTGCCACCATACAAAACACTACAATGCTGCCACCATACAAAACACTACAATGCTGCCTCCATACAAAACACTACAATGCTGCCACCATACAAAACACTACAATGCTGCCACCATACAAAACACTACAATGCTGCTTCCATACAAAACACTACAATGCTGCCACCATACAAAACACTACAATGCTGCCACCATACAAAACACTACAATGGTGCCACCATACAAAACACTACAATGCTGCCACCATACAAAACACTACAATGCTGCCTCCATACAAATCACTACAATGCTGCCACCATACAAAACACTACAATGCTGCCTCCATACAAATCACTACAATGCTGCCACCATACAAAACACTACAATGCTACCACCATACAAAGCACTACAATGCTGAGACCATACAAAACACTACAATGCTGCCACCATACAAAACACTACAATGCTGCCACCATACAAAACACTACAATGCTGACACCATACAAAACACTACAATGCTGCCACCATACAAAACACTACAATGCTGCCTCCATACAAAACACTACAATGCTGCCACCATACAAAACACTACAATGCTGCCACCATACAAAACACTACAATGCTACCACCATACAAAACACTACAATGCTGCCTCCATACAAAACACTACAATGCTGCCACCATACAAAACACTACAATGCTGCCACCATACAAAACACTACAATGCTGCCTCCATACAAAACACTACAATGCTGCCACCATACAAAACACTACAATGCTGCCACCATACAAAACACTACAATGCTGCTTCCATACAAAACACTACAATGCTGCCACCATACAAAACACTACAATGCTCCCACCATACAAAACACTACAATGCTGCCACCATACAAAACACTACAATGCTGCCACCATACAAAACACTACAATGCTGAGACCATACAAAACACTACAATGCTGCCACCATACAAAACACTACAATGCTGCCACCATACAAAACACTACAATGCTGACACCATACAAAACACTACAATGCTGCCACCATACAAAACACTACAATGCTGCCACCATACAAAACACTACAATGCTGCCACCATACAAAACACTACAATGCTGCCACCATACAAAACACTACAATGCTGACACCATACAAAACACTACAATGCTGCCTCCATACAAAACACTACAATGCTGCCTCCATACAAAACACTACAATGCTGCCACCATACAAAACACTACAATGCTGCCACCATACAAAACACTACAATGCTAGCATCATACAAAACACTACAATGCTGCCTCCATACAAAACACTACAATGCTGCCTCCATACAAAACACTACAATGCTGCCACCATACAAAACACTACAATGCTGCCACCATATAAAACACTACAATGCTGACACCATACAAAACACTACAATGCTGCCACCATACAAAGCACTACAATGCTGCCTCCATACAAAACACTACAATGCTGCCACCATACAAAACACTACAATGCTGCCACCATACAAAACACTACAATGCTAGCATCATACAAAACACTACAATGCTGCCTCCATACAAAACACTACAATGCTGCCACCATACAAAACACTACAATGCTGCCACCATACAAAACACTACAATGCTGCCACCATACAAAACACTACAATGCTAGCATCATACAAAACACTACAATGCTGCCACCATACAAAACACTACAATGCTGCCACCATACAAAACACTACAATGCTACCACCATACAAAACACTACAATGCAGCCTCCATACAAAACACTACAATGCTGCCACCATACAAAACACTACAATGCTGCCACCATACAAAACACTACAATGCTGCCTCCATACAAAACACTACAATGCTGCCACCATACAAAACACTACAATGCTGCCACCATACAAAACACTACAATGCTGCCTCCATACAAAACACTACAATGCTGCCTCCATACAAAACACTACAGTGCTGCCACCATACAAAACACTACAATGCTGCCACCATACAAAACACTACAATGCTGCCTCCATACAAAACACTACAATGCTGCCTCCATACAAAACACTACAATGCTGCCTCCATACAAAACACTACAATGCTGCCACCATACAAAACACTACAATACTACCACCATACAAAACACTACAATGCTGCCACCATACAAAACACTACAATGCTGCCTCCATACAAAACACTACAATGCTGCCACCATACAAAACACTACAATGCTACCACCATACAAAGCACTACAATGCTGAGACCATACAAAACACTACAATGCTGCCACCATACAAAACACTACAATGCTGCCACCATACAAAACACTACAATGCTGCCACCATACAAAGCACTACAATGCTACCACCATACAAAACACTACAATGCTGCCACCATACAAAGCACTACAATGCTGCCACCATACAAAACACTACAATGCTACCACCATACAAAACACTACAATGCTGCCTCCATACAAAACACTACAATGCTGCCACCATACAAAACACTACAATGCTACCACCATACAAAACACTACAATGCTACCACCATACAAAACACTACAATGCTGCCTCCATACAAAACACTACAATGCTGCCACCATACAAAACACTACAATGCTACCACCATACAAAGCACTACAATGCTGCCACCATACAAAACACTACAATGCTACCACCATACAAAACACTACAATGCTGCCTCCATACAAAACACTACAATGCTGCCACCATACAAAACACTACAATGCTGCCTCCATACAAAACACTACAATGCTGCCTCCATACAAAACACTACAATGCTGCCACCATACAAAACACTACAATGCTGCCACCATACAAAACACTACAATGCTGCCACCATACAAAACACTACAATGCTGCCTCCATACAAAACACTACAATGCTGCCTCCATACAAAACACTACAATGCTGCCACCATACAAAGCACTACAATGCTACCACCATACAAAACACTACAATGCTGCCTCCATACAAAACACTACAATGCTGCCTCCATACAAAACACTACAATGCTACCACCATACAAAACACTACAATGCTACCACCATACAAAACACTACAATGCTGCCACCATACAAAACACTACAATGCTACCACCATACAAAACACTACAATGCTGCCTCCATACAAAACACTACAATGCTGCCACCATACAAAACACTACAATGCTGCCACCATACAAAACACTACAATGCTGCCACCATACAAAACACTACAATGCTACCACCATACAAAACACTACAATGCTACCACCATACAAAACACTACAATGCTGCCTCCATACAAAACACTACAATGCTGCCACCATACAAAACACTACAATGCTGCCACCATACAAAACACTACAATGCTGCCACCATACAAAGCACTACAATGCTGCCACCATACAAAACACTACAATGCTGCCACCATACAAAGCACTACAATGCTGCCACCATACAAAACACTACAATGCTGCCACCATACAAAACACTACAATGCTGCCTCCATACAAAACACTACAATGCTGCCACCATACAAAACACTACAATGCTGCCTCCATACAAAACACTACAATGCTGCCACCATACAAAGCACTACAATGCTGCCACCATACAAAACACTACAATGCTGCCTCCATACAAAACACTACAATGCTGCCACCATACAAAACACTACAATGCTGCCACCATACAAAACACTACAATGCTGCCTCCATACAAAACACTACAATGCTACCACCATACAAAACACTACAATGCTGCCACCATACAAAACACTACAATGCTGCCACCATACAAAACACTACAATGCTGCCTCCATACAAAACACTACAATGCTGCCACCATACAAAACACTACAATGCTACCACCATACAAAACACTACAATGCTGCCTCCATACAAAACACTACAATGCTGCCACCATCCAAAACACTACAATGCTACCACCATACAAAACACTACAATGCTGCCTCCATACAAAACACTACAATGCTGCCTCCATACAAAACACTACAATGCTGCCACCATACAAAACACTACAATGCTGCCACCATACAAATCACTACAATGCTACCACCATACAAAACACTACAATGCTACCACCATACAAAACACTACAATGCTACCACCATACAAAACACTACAATGCTGTCACCATACAAAACACTACAATGCTGCCACCATACAAAACACTACAATGCTGCCACCATACAAAACACTACAATGCTGCCACCATACAAAACACTACAATGCTGCCTCCATACAAAACACTACAATGCTGCCACCATACAAAACACTACAATGCTGCCACCATACAAAACACTACAATGCTGCCACCATACAAAACACTACAATGCTGCCTCCATACAAAACACTACAATGCTGCCACCATACAAAACACTACAATGCTGCCACCATACAAAACACTACAATGCTGCCACCATACAAAACACTACAATGCTGCCTCCATACAAAACACTACAATGCTGCTGACGCACCCCCTGGGCCATATTCTTTAGGGGAATACCCGGAGCCGGATCAGATGGGGGTTGTAGTCTCCGAGTGGCTGTGACCCGGTCCGTGCCCAGGGTGTCAAGCTCAGAGTATGTGGCAGTCCTACAGATGTTACAAAGTTCGTTATGTCGACTACGCCACCCGTTGGATTGCGGTCACTACGGCCGCCGCTGCAGCAAGGTCCGCTGAGGCTGATGGTGTTGGTGCAGCTTTAGATAGTATAACCCCCAACGGGAGGGGTATGGGCTCAGGGGGTCAGGTGCAGAGGATGGGGGTTGTGGTGGTGCAGCGTAGATGTTAAGTAAAGACCGAGTCGGGTTGTGCAGTTCAGGGTGTTTACTTACTGCAGATATTCCAGTCACTCCGGCCTTCAGTGACCACCCGAGCCGTGCTGCATCCACCAGGTCCTGGATTCAGCCAACCCCCAAGCAAGTCCGGAGCGTGTCCCTGAGCCCTCCTTCTTGTCCTTTCTTCTGGCCGTCCCCACCAGGGATCCACCTAGGTCCAGCTCCCTCGGGCCTTCTGTTGGGAGACCCTTGGCCTTGGGTTCCCTGACCCTACACGTGGTTTGCCTTCAGGGTGGATGTGGTGGGTGGCCGTGGCAGATCCTGCCCACGGCCTCCGGTCTCTGGCTGAGGTATGCTTTAGCCCCCACCAGTTTGGGATCCGGTACCCTATTGCCAACTCTTCACCCTGGGGTTGTACTTGGGTTCTCAGAGTTCCTTTCTGTCTCCCCCTCTGGGTCTTTCTGGCTCTCCTCTCTCACTCTCTCTGGGGCTGCTCTGCTCCTCTGCTCTCTTCCTCTCCTCTCTGCAAAGACTTCTCACAGACTGACCCTGATCTTAGATGGTGCCCACCTTAAATACTCCCTCTATGTGTGAGCTCAGGTGACCAGCACCCAATGAGCTCCTATCTTTACCCAGGCTGCTCCCCCTATCTGCCCCTACACTACTGGGATGTACCACCCCCCTCCCACTCCAGCCAGGAACAGACTCGGTCGTACCTGCACATTTCTAAGTGGGAGTACCGTCGGAAATGGGATGTGTGTAGTGCATGCAGCTGACTGAGCTCAGTTCCACACTCCATCCTTACCCGGGAGTGGAATACCACACCTCTGGGTTGAGGTGCAATACCCCTGTAGCAGCCGAATCCTCAGGGTGCTACATTCCCCCCTGGTAAATCACAGCACGTCCTCGGGCTGTAAGAGATAAAACACCAAAACATACAATTTTTTTTTTTTCATATAAACATAATAAAACATATAAAACAGCATATATTAGCAGCATCATAAAACTTTTCCTATAAATAACATTCTCGTAGTCGTTTCTTGCTTCTAATTCCTCCTCCGGACACTGTGCAACGTGTGCCCGGGAAAAGTGCAACAGTTTCTCTAGAAAATTGGTCTTCCTATAAAACCGGTAGGGGGCGCTTTAGGAAGCGCAACTATTTACAAGGGGATATGGCCGCTCTCAGTCCTCGGCCAGGTATTTAGGAAAGGGATGACCGCTCTCAGTCCTCGGTCAGAGGGATTAAGGGAAATACGGGTAACAGTTCAATTCTCTGGTCCCAACGGGGACTATATTAGCAGCAGTAACAGTTCACTGTGCCCCGACGGGCAACTATATACAGCTTCTACTCCGCTGTACTCAACGACGACGTCCTCCTGCTCTTTCTTTGTGGTTACCTTTAACTTCAGACCCGTCCGGGTCCTCTTGCTCCTCCTCACACCGCAGCTCCTCCTCCGTCAGGCGATGCACATGGAGGGCGTAGGGTCCTTTGGCACACTTGTGCCGGGTGAAGGTGACCTCGTCCCCTATATACAGGTCACGTCCTCTGTGTCCCTCCGGTAGGTGGGACTCAACGTCTCTTCTTGTCACGAAGACGTCGCCTGGGGTGCGGTGATCTCGGATGAAGCCCCACCCGTGCTGCATATTAAACTTGATCACAGTCCCGGTGGAAGGGGGACCATGAGCTGCACGGGGACTCCTCCTGGCCCGGCTCTTCTGCTCCGCGCTCCTTATCTGGGCTTGTTGTTCCCGGACCCGCCTCTCTCTCCGCTCCCTCTCAAAGACCTCGAGCTGCTGCCGGCAGCACTCTGCACGCTCCGCTGCAGCTGCCCGGGTCTCCTGAGTGAACCCCATGAGGTCTTCTCCGGTGGGGTCCCACTCAAACTGTGCCTCCTCTAGCGGGGGCGAGGTCCTTTTTACGGGCTTTGGAACCGGAATCAGGGGTTCATCTAGGGGTCTCTCTTTCCGGAGTCGGGGATGGTGAAACTCCGGTGGCCATATAAAGGGCTGCCCATCCGGGCACGTATGTTGGGCGAACAAATCTTCTCCCAGATGCGGCACTCTTGGTTTTATGGGCGCGGTGGTGGTGGCGCCCGGGTTGCCCAGGCCTTGAGGCCAGGCCTGGGGCACCTGGAAAGTAAAGGGCACCGTAAGGACGGCGGCGCCCTGGGCTACTTGGCCCTGCGACCAGGCCGGTGGCTCCGCGGAGGTAGGGGGCGCTGTTGGTATTGCGGCGCCCGGGGGTACTAAGCCCTGCGACCAGGCTGGTGGTACTTCCTGCTTGGTCACGCTCGGGGTCGAGGCGTATGACGTCACAGGGGTCGCGGCTCCCGTTTCCGGCTGAGGCCTAGTTGGCGGCGGTGACGTTGCGGTTACGGGCACGGCAGGGGGTACTTCGGGCTCTGCGACGGGGAGCTGGGGCAGGTACGCGGTTTCCCGGTTTGGGGTAGTGACGTCCCCTTTACCTGCCTCCATTCGTTCGGCTCCCTTCTCGGCGCCGTCTCCGGCCTTCAGTCCTCCTGCGCCATCCTCAGAGGCGGTCTGTCTCCTCGTCTCGGGTGGCGTGCTCCGCTGACGAGTCTCGGTCCGCTGGGCCATCTCTCGGCTCCACTCCGCCAACGTCTATCGTTGCACCCGGGCCATCCTCCGTGCGAGGCCCTCCAGCGCAGTCTGCGCACACTCCCGATCTCGGGGGAGCTGTGCCAAGACCTCCACTAGGCCTAGTGGGGTCGTTGCTTCTAGCAGGCTCCTGACCAACGGGTCGGTGCTGCTCTGCTCTCCTTCCGTTGTCTCCAGCAGGCTCCTGGCCAGCGGGCCGGTGCTGCTCTGCTCTTCTTCCATCTCCGGGTAAGCTTCTTCTGGACTCAGCTCTAGGCTTCTTGTCTCCGGGTGCGCTCTCTCCAGACTGCTCCAGGCGACACCCATCTTTTCTCTCTTCTTCTCAGTCCTCCCACTTCGAGGGCGGTCCCGGGGCCACTTGGTGATTGTCAGCTCCAGGGGCAGTTCTTTCACGCTGACAGACACCTCTAGCATCACAGTCTCTGTTGGTGGGGGCGGTTTCCACTTTTGGCGCCATTTTCGGTCCTGGCCCACGATGGGAGGTGGCCTCTCGCCACCCTCTGGCACGCCCATAATGGCGTCCGCTTTTCCAAGGCGGGAAATCTTCGTAAATGGCGGGAATCGTCTCCCAGTGGCGGGAAACTCTGCAGATGGCGGGAAAAAGCTGTTAATGGCGGACAACCGGCGGGAATCGATCTGTGATGGAGTCCGATGGCGGGGACCCTCCGGAACCGGCAGGAGACTTCTTTTTGAGGTAAACTTGTTCTTTTCTTCAGGCACGCAGTACCCGGTTGTTGTGGGCACGTAATCCTGCCGACTACGCCAAAGTTGACGCACCCCCTGGGCCATATTCTTTAGGGGAATACCCGGAGCCGGATCAGATGGGGGTTGTAGTCTCCGAGTGGCTGTGACCCGGTCCGTGCCCAGGGTGTCAAGCTCAGAGTATGTGGCAGTCCTACAGATGTTACAAAGTTCGTTATGTCGACTACGCCACCCGTTGGATTGCGGTCACTACGGCCGCCGCTGCAGCAAGGTCCGCTGAGGCTGATGGTGTTGGTGCAGCTTTAGATAGTATAACCCCCAACGGGAGGGGTATGGCCTCAGGGGGTCAGGTGCAGAGGATGGGGGTTGTGGTGGTGCAGCGTAGATGTTAAGTAAAGACAGAGTCGGGTTGTGCAGTTCAGGGTGTTTACTTACTGCAGATATTCCGGTCACTCCGGCCTTCAGTGACCACCCGAGCCGTGCTGCATCCACCAGGTCCTGGATTCAGCCAACCCCCAAGCAAGTCCGGAGCGTGTCCCTGAGCCCTCCTTCTTGTCCTTTCTTCTGGCCGTCCCCACCAGGGATCCACCTAGGTCCAGCTCCCTCGGGCCTTCTGTTGGCAGACCCTTGGCCTTGGGTTCCCTGACCCTACACGTGGTTTGCCTTCAGGGTGGATGTGGTGGGTGGCCGTGGCAGATCCTGCCCACGGCCTCCGGTCTCTGGCTGAGGTATGCTTTAGCCCCCACCAGTTTGGGATCCGGTACCCTATTGCCAACTCTTCACCCTGGGGTTGTACTTGGGTTCTCAGAGTTCCTTTCTGTCTCCCCCTCTGGGTCTTTCTGGCTCTCCTCTCTCACTCTCTCTGGGGCTGCTCTGCTCCTCTGCTCTCTTCCTCTCCTCTCTGCAAAGACTTCTCACAGACTGACCCTGATCTTAGATGGTGCCCACCTTAAATACTCCCTCTATGTGTGAGCTCAGGTGACCAGCACCCAATGAGCTTCTATCTTTACCCAGGCTGCCCCCCTATCTGCCCCTACACTACTGGGATGTACCACCCCCCTCCCACTCCAGCCAGGAACAGACTCGGTCGTACCTGCACATTTCTAAGTGGGAGTACCGTTGGTCTGTTCCTCGGAAATGGGATGTGTGTAGTGCATGCAGCTGACTGAGCTCAGTTCCACACTCCATCCTTACCCGGGAGTGGAATACCACACCTCTGGGTTGAGGTGCAATACCCCTGTAGCAGCCGAATCCTCAGGGTGCTACACTGCCACCATACAAAACACTACAATGCTGCCACCATACAAAGCACTACAATGCTACCACCATACAAAGCACTACAATGCTGCCTCCATACAAAACACTACAATGCTGTCACCATACAAAACACTACAATGCTGCCTCCATACAAAACACTACAATGCTACCACCATACAAAACACTACAATGCTGCCACCATACAAAACACTACAATGCTGCCACCATACAAAACACTACAATGCTGCCACCATACAAATCACTACAATGCTGCCACCATACAAAACACTACAATGCTACCACCATACAAAACACTACAATGCTACCACCATACAAAACACTACAATGCTGCCACCATACAAAACACTACAATGCTGCCACCATACAAAACACTACAATGCTGCCACCATACAAAACACTACAATGCTGCCACCATACAAAACACTACAATGCTACCACCATACAAAACACTACAATGCTGCCACCATACAAAGCACTACAATGCTACCACCATACAAAGCACTACAATGCTGCCACCATACAAAACACTACAATGCTGCCACCATACAAAACACTACAATGCTGCCACCATACAAAACACTACAATGCTGCCACCATACAAAACACTACAATGCTGCCACCATACAAAACACTACAATGCTGCCACCATACAAAGCACTACAATGCTACCACCATACAAAGCACTACAATGCTGCCACCATACAAAACACTACAATGCTGCCACCAAACAAAACACTACAATGCTGCCACCAAACAAAACACTACAATGCTGCCACCATACAAAACACTACAATGCTGCCACCATACAAAACACTACAATGCTACCACCATACAAAACACTACAATGCTACCACCATACAAAACACTACAATGCTGTCACCATACAAAACACTACAATGCTGCCTCCATACAAAGCACTACAATGCTGTCACCATACAAAACACTACAATGCTGCCACCATACAAAACACTACAATGCTGCCACCAAACAAAACACTACAATGCTGCCACCATACAAAACACTACAATGCTGCCACCATACAAAACACTACAATGCTACCACCATACAAAACACTACAATGCTACCACCATACAAAACACTACAATGCTGTCACCATACAAAACACTACAATGCTGCCTCCATACAAAGCACTACAATGCTGTCACCATACAAAACACTACAATGCTGCCACCATACAAAACACTACAATGCTGCCAGCATACAAAACACTACAATGCTGTCACCATACAAAACACTACAATGCTACCACCATACAAAACACTACAATGCTGTCACCATACAAAACACTACAATGCTGCCACCATACAAAACACTACAATGCTGCCACCATACAAAACACTACAATGCTGCCTCCATACAAAACACTACAATGCTGCCACCATACAAAGCACTACAATGCTGTCACCATACAAAACACTACAATGCTGCCACCATACAAAACACTACAATGCTGCCACCATACAAAACACTACAATGCTGCCACCATACAAAGCACTACAATGCTACCACCATACAAAGCACTACAATGCTGCCTCCATACAAAACACTACAATGCTGTCACCATACAAAACACTACAATGCTGCCTCCATACAAAACACTACAATGCTGTCACCATACAAAACACTACAATGCTGCCACCATACAAAACACTACAATGCTGCCACCATACAAAACACTACAATGCTGCCTCCATACAAAGCACTACAATGCTGTCACCATACAAAACACTACAATGCTGCCACCATACAAAACACTACAATGCTGCCACCATACAAAACACTACAATGCTGCCACCATACAAAACACTACAATGCTGCCACCATACAAAGCACTACAATGCTACCACCAAACAAAGCATTACAATGCTGCCACCATACAAAACACTACAATGCTGCCTCCATACAAAGCACTACAATGCTGCCACCATACAAAACACTACAATGCTACCACCATACAAAGCACTACAATGCTACCACCATACAAAACACTACAATGCTGCCAACATACAAAACACTACAATGCTGCCACCATACAAAGCACTACAATGCTACCACCATACAAAGCACTACAATGCTGCCACCATACAAAACACTACAATGCTACCACCATACAAAGCACTACAATGCTACCACCATACAAAACACTACAATGCTGCCACCATACAAAGCACTACAATGCTACCACCATACAAAGCACTACAATGCTACCACCATACAAAACACTACAATGCTGCCACCATACAAAGCACTACAATGCTACCACCATACAAAGCACTACAATGCTGCCACCATACAAAACACTACAATGCTACCACCATACAAAGCACTACAATGCTGCCACCATACAAAACACTACAATGCTGCCACCATACAAAGCACTACAATGCTACCACCATACAAAGCACTACAATGCTGCCACCATACAAAACACTACAATGCTACCACCATACAAAGCACTACAATGCTACCACCATACAAAGCACTACAATGCTGCCACCATACAAAACACTACAATGCTACCACCATACAAAGCACTACAATGCTACCACCATACAAAGCACTACAATGCTGCCACCATACAAAGCACTACAATGCTACCACCATACAAAACACTACAATGCTGTCACCATACAAAGCACTACAATGCTGTCACCATACAAAACACTACAATGCTGCCACCATACAAAACACTACAATGCTGCCACCATACAAAACACTACAATGCTGCCACCATACAAAGCACTACAATGCTGTCACCATACAAAACACTACAATGCTGCCACCATACAAAACACTACAATGCTGTCACCATACAAAACACTACAATGCTGCCACCATACAAAACACTACAATGCTGCCACCATACAAAACACTACAATGCTGCCACCATACAAATCACTACAATGCTGCCACCATACAAATCACTACAATGCTGCCACCATACAAAACACTACAATGCTGCCACCATACAAAACACTACAATGCTGCCACCATACAAAACACTACAATGCTGCCACCATACAAAACACTACAATGCTGCCACCATACAAATCACTACAATGCTGCCACCATACAAAACACTACAATGCTGCCACCATACAAAACACTACAATGCTGCCACCATACAAAACACTACAATGCTGCCACCATACAAAGCACTACAATGCTGCCACCATACAAAACACTACAATGCTGCCACCATACAAATCACTACAATGCTACCACCATACAAAGCACTACAATGCTGCCACCATACAAAACACTACAATGCTGTCACCATACAAAACACTACAATGCTGCCACCATACAAAACACTACAATGCTGCCACCATACAAAACACTACAATGCTGCCACCATACAAAACACTACAATGCTGCCACCATACAAATCACTACAATGCTGCCACCATACAAAACACTACAATGCTGCCACCATACAAAACACTACAATGCTGCCACCATACAAAACACTACAATGCTGCCACCATACAAATCACTACATTGCTGCCACCATACAAAACACTACAATGCTACCACCATACAAAGCACTACAATGCTGCCACCATACAAAACACTACAATGCTGCCACCATACAAAACACTACAATGCTGCCACCATACAAAACACTACAATGCTGCCACCATACAAAACACTACAATGCTGCCACCATACAAATCACTACAATGCTGCCACCATACAAAGCACTACAATGCTACCTCCATACAAAACACTACAATGCTGCCACCATACAAAACACTACAATGCTGCCACCATACAAAACACTACAATGCTGCCACCATACAAAACACTACAATGCTGCCACCATACAAAACACTACAATGTTGCCACCATACAAAACACTACAATGCTACCACCATACAAAGCACTACAATGCTGCCACCATACAAAACACTACAATGCTGCCACCATACAAAACACTACAATGTTGCCACCATACAAAACACTACAATGCTACCACCATACAAAGCACTACAATGCTGCCACCATACAAAACACTACAATGCTGCCTCCATACAAAACTCTACAATGCTGTCACCATACAAAACACTACAATGCTGCCACCATACAAAACACTACAATGCTGCCACCATACAAAACACTACAATGCTGCCTCCATACAAAACACTACAATGCTACCACCATACAAAACACTACAATGCTGCCACCATACAAAGCACTACAATGCTGCCACCATACAAAACACTACAATGCTGCCACCATACAAAACACTACAATGCTGCCACCATACAAAACACTACAATGCTGCCTCCATACAAAACACTACAATGCTGCCACCATACAAAACACTACAATGCTGTCACCATACAAAGCACTACAATGCTGCCACCATACAAAACACTACAATGCTACCACCATACAAAGCACTACAATGCTGCCACCATACAAAACACTACAATGCTGCCACCATACAAAACACTACAATGCTGCCACCATACAAAACACTACAATGCTACCACCATACAAAGCACTACAATGCTGCCACCATACAAAGCACTACAATGCTGCCACCATACAAAACACTACAATGCTGTCACCATACAAAACACTACAATGCTGCCACCATACAAAACACTACAATGCTGCCACCATACAAAACACTACAATGCTGCCTCCATGCAAAACACTACAATGCTGCCACCATACAAAACACTACAATGCTGTCACCATACAAAACACTACAATGCTGCCACCATACAAAACACTACAATGCTGTCACCATACAAAACACTACAATGCTGCCACCATACAAAACACTACAATGCTGCCACCATACAAAACACTACAATGCTGCCACCATACAAAACACTACAATGCTGCCACCATACAAAACACTACAATGCTGCCACCATACAAAACACTACAATGCTGCCTCCATACAAAACACTACAATGCTGTCACCATACAAAACACTACAATGCTGTCACCATACAAAACACTACAATGCTGCCACCATACAAAACACTACAATGCTGCCACCATACAAAACACTACAATGCTGTCACCATACAAAACACTACAATGCTGCCACCATACAAAACACTACAATGCTACCACCATACAAAACACTACAATGCTGCCACCATACAAAACACTACAATGCTGCCACCATACAAAACACTACAATGCTGTCACCATACAAAGCACTACAATGCTGCCACCATACAAAACACTACAATGCTGTCACCATACAAAACACTACAATGCTGTCACCATACAAAACACTACAATGCTGCCACCATACAAAACACTACAATGCTGCCACCATACAAAACACTACAATGCTGCCACCATACAAAACACTACAATGCTGCCACCATACAAAACACTACAATGCTGTTGTCATGAAAACAACACCCACTCTTGGGTCAGACCTTGCAGCTCTCTGGCGCCCCCTTATCCTGCTGGTCAAACACGGTATTGACAGAGGATAAGCACGGGTGCAGCTGCTCTAATTTATGTCGACTATTGTGGCACGTGATGTGACAGGACGTATATATACCACCAGTTCCTTCCAGGAACATATATATACCTCCAACCAGCCACCCTCAAATCACAATATCACATAAATACTGGTATACTGCCACCACCGATCGCTTAACAGGTGGATCGGGTACCTGGTAGGTAATGTGAATTAGCGGGTGAGGAACGTGTTTGCTCGACATAGGACAAGAAGAAAGAAACTGGTAAATAATTAATGATTTACTCCCACAAGGTGGGCAGTGTTTACAAAATATATACAAGATATTATAAAGGAGACAATTTACATGTATGCATAAACAGTTATTAAAATAAAAGGGATAAGTAATAGCAAAACCTGCTTCACAAGGTGATGGTCTCAGATTCTGTGGGAGGGACGGCTCCCCGAAAATTAGAGGTGATTCTTCTTACGCCGCGTGATGTGCGTGCGTTCGACGTCCCTGAGAAGAAGGACCTGAAAATGGCCGATTTGCTTTTTAGTAAGCAGCCAAAACTCTGGGGAACACCCCTTATTTACCTTACAAGGGGGGCTCGGCTTTGCGAGCCCACCCGGCTGCAGAAGACCTAAAAAATCCTTCAGATTCCATATCTTGGTGTGGGGGGGTCCCACATCCAAGAGGGAGACATCATCTTGACCGTCACCAATAATCATGAAGATAGATATTAAATATGAAACATCTATGACGCTCAGAAGCTCAGAATCCATTATCTCAGTTCCCGGTCATTCCTCAGTTATGCAAGTTATACTATTGTAATGAGAAAAAGGTGAGCATTCAAAAAACGTGGTTCCGATGTTTCTGTCAGACCTGTGCGTGATTAAAATTGGCATAAAACGTTTGTACAATTAAACAATGGGATTTTTTGGAGGGATTTTCCGGTTTGTACCAGCGCTTGCCCTGGACTGAGGTTTTATGGCGGGTCATAAAAATTCCTGGTTTGGGGAAAAGCAAAAGTGAGTTCTATGTCTTCACTTACAAACAGATAGGGGGTGGGTTTTTTTTTTCTTTTTTAAAACATCTCTCATTTTTTAAAACTCGGGCAAAAATACCTTTTGCCTGACACCTACCCCTTTTTGACTGCGCTATGGAGGTAGGACCTTCTGGTACTCCTCCAAGCGTATGTCTGGAGGCTCCCCTCGCCGGGACAACCCATTGGCATTGCCATGCTCGCTGCCCCTGCGGTGTTGAACGGTAAAGTCGTACTGCTGGAGGGTGAGGCTCCAGCGTAACAACCTTCCGTTGGCACCTGACATGGTGTGCAGCCAACTCAGGGGGTTGTGGTCAGTCACGACAGTGAAGGGGCGCCCGTACAAGTAAGGCTGTAAGCGGTTGAGGGCCCATACAATGGCCAGGCACTCCTTCTCTATGGTGGAATAGGCCACTTCCCTCGGCAGCAGTTTCCGGCTTAGGTACAACACGGGGTGTTCTTGGTTCCCCGAGTCGACCTGGCTGAGTACAGCACCGAGGCCAAACTCACTGGCGTCGGTCTGTACTAAGAGTGGCCGTGTGCCGTCGACCGCCTTTAGTACAGGAGAGCTGCTCAGGGCAGTCTTCAAAGCCCTAAAGGCCACCTCGCATTCATCTGTCCATTTGACGGAATGGGGTAGGCTCTTCCTGGTGAGGTCTGTCAAGGGCTTCGCAAGGCTACTATAGTCCTGCACAAAGCGTCTATAGTACCCTGCGGTGCCCAAGAAGGACTGCACCTGCTTCTTGGTCCTGGGGGTGGGCCAGGACACAATAGCGTCCACCTTCCCAGGCTCTGGCTTCAGAGTACCCCCACCTACCCGGTGCCCCAGGTAGTGGACCTCGTTCATGCCCATCTGGCACTTTCCCGGCTTGATGGTCAAGCCCGCCTGGTGAATGCGCCCGAGCACCTGCTGCAGATGCTCGAGGTGATCCTCCCAGGTGGGACTGAAGATGGCAATGTCATCCAGGTACGCTACTGCGTACCTCTCCAGTCCCTGGAGCAGGTGGTTGACCATTCGCTGGAACGTGGCAGGGGCATTCTTCATGCCGAAGGGCATGACCGTGGATTCATACAATCCGAAGGGGGTGATAAAGGCGGACTTCTCCTGGGCCCCGGGGCTCAAGGGAATCTGCCAATATCCCCGACTCAAATCCATAATGGAGAGATAGCTCGCGCTGGCTAACCGCTCCAGCAGCTCCTCAATGCGTGGCATTGGTTGTGCGTCAGAGGCGGTGATAGCGTTGAGCCCCCTGTAGTCCACACAGAACCGGGTGGTCCGGTCCTTCTTAGGCACCAGGACTACAGGTGAGGCCCACGCGCTCTTGGACCGCTTAATCACCCCCAACTGCAGCATCTCCTCGACCTCCTGGCGCATGACATGCTGCACCTCGTCGGAGATTCGATAGGCTGTCCGCCGGAGTGGGGCATGATTCCCGGTGTCCACTTCATGGACCGCCACTTCAGTCCTGCCAGGCAGGTTGATGAACACTGCTTGGAAGGGTTTCAGCACTGCTTGCATCTGAGACCTCTGGTCTGCGGATAGCAAGTCGCTTAGCTCTACATCCTCTAGGGACCCGCTGGCCTTCGCTTGGGCGAGCATGTCCAAGAGGGGGTCATCCTCCCCATCCTCGGGCAGGTTGCAGACCGGTAGGACGCAGGTTCCACGTTCTTGATGAGCCTTCATCATATTAACGTGAAACGCCTTCCTCCTACCCCGCTCGTGGTCAAGTGTGATCACGTAGGTGACCGGGTTGAGCTGTTGGTGAATGACGTACGGGCCTTCCCAGGCCGCCTGAAGCTTGTCCTTTGGTACGGGGACCAGCACCCACACCTTCTGACCCACCTGGTAGGTCCGTTCTCGGGCGTTCTGGTCGTACCAATGCTTCTGGTCAGCCTGGGCTTGCGCCATGTTGTCATGCACCAACTGCGTCAAGGTCTGCATCTTGTCACGGAAGCGCATGACATACTCCACGATGGACACTCCTGGGGAGCTCGGCTCTTCTTCCCAGAATTCCCTTATCAACCCAAGGGGTCCTCGGACACGCCTGCCATACAGGAGCTCAAAGGGGGAGAACCCCGTCGAGGCCTGTGGAACCTCTCTGTAAGCAAATAGCAGGTGGGGGAGGTAACGCTCCCAGTCGCGACCCTGGGTCTCAACCAGCATTTTTAACATCTGTTTGAGGGTACCGTTGAATCGCTCACACAAACCATTGGTCTGTGGGTGATACGCACTCGATACCAAATGCTGCACCTGCATTTTCTTACATAGGGCCTCCATTAAGCGTGACATGAACTGAGTCCCCTGGTCGGTAAGCATCTCCCTGGGAAATCCTACTCGCGAAAAGATGGCCAAGAGGGTGTCCGCCACCTTATCCGCCCTAATTGAGGACAGGGCTACTGCCTCCGGATACCGGGTAGCATAGTCTACCACGGTAAGGATGAAACGTTTTCCAGAGCTGCTGGGTGTGGCCAGTGGTCCCACAATGTCCACAGCAATCCTCTGGAAAGGCTCCTCTATCACTGGCAAAGAGATCAGGGGGGCTTTGGGGGCCGGCCCTGACTTTCCCACTCTTTGACACGTGGTACAGGAGCGACAGTAGTTCACCACATCTGTCCTCATTTTGGGCCAATAAAAGTGATGAGACAGCCGGGCCTTGGTTTTGCTAACCCCCAAGTGTCCAGCGAGTGGAATTTCATGGGCGATCCGCAACAACTCGTCCCTGAATTGGTAGGGGACGACCAGCTGTCTTTCCCTCAGCCACTCCTGTTGGGGTGTACAGGGAACTGTCTCCTGGTACAACCTCCCTTGGTCCCAGAATACCCTCTCCTTATCAGACTCGGAGGTGGGCTTCTCAGCGAGGCTCCTTAACGTCTCCAGGCTAGCATCTGAGTGCAGAGCTGCCTGAAACTCCTGGCTGGAGGAAGCCAGAAGTGAGGTTAAGGCCACGTCCTCACTAGGACCCTCTGGGACCGGCTCTGGGTCCATACCTGATCCTGTTATTCCTCTGTCCGAGGAGGGTCCAGAAGGCAGGGCGTTACTTGCATTCTGGGCACTCTGACTGCGGGTAACAGCGGCTATATAGGCCGTCTCCCCGGGGAATAACACCGTCTCATTAGCCTGAGAGGCCATGAGAACTACTTCTCCATCATCCTCCATTACCTCAGGCACAGTGCTACGTATGCGGCAGCCACCATCAGCCAGGTCACCTTCTGTTGTGACACTGGTCACTGGCACAGCACCACCTGCTTCATGGTCCTCGTGCCTCTCCCCATTACCCTTGGCACTGACATTTGCTCCTGCTAGGGGATCCTCAGCAACATCACCCCGCAGAGTGACATGGCTGAGTTCTCCTGCACCTTCCAATACAACAGCATCATTATCATCATCATCATCATCATCATCATCATCATCATCATCAGGTAAAGCCTTGACATTCACATTATCAGCATTAACCTTACCAACCGTATCAGATCGGGGAGGGGTGTCAGGGACATAATAGGCAAACATCCTCCCCAAATCAGTTCCCAACAAAACATTTGCAGGTAGGTTTTTGGATACTCCCACTTCCTTCACCCCACTCCCCGCACCCCAATCAATAAAAACCCGGGCCATGGGCAAGGGGCATCGGACGCCCCCAATCCCAGTGACAGTCAGGGTCTTTCCTGGAATAAGCGCTTCAGGGGACACCAGTTCGGGTCGGATGAGGGTTCGTTCGGCCCCAGTGTCCTTGAGGCCTACAGTGAGAGTGTTCCCCACCCTGACAGACTGAAAGTTTTCACAGGCCCTCCCAACCGGCCCACCCACCAAAAGAACTGAGGCATTAGGCCCTGGGGCCTTGGATGGGGGGTTCTTCCTCTGCTTCTCTGGGCAAGTGGCGCTGAGATGACCAGTCTGGTTGCAGGAATAACACCTGCGGGCATCGGATGCAGGCAGGGCCTTGGCAACGGGAAAAAGGCCTCCGGAAGGTCGGCTGGCAGGGGCAGGGATGGTGGTTGATGGCTTACCCCCTTTCCAGTTGGCGACGACCGGCTTCCGCACCTCTGGTCTCCGGTTGGCCTCGTAGGTGTCTGCGATCTGCGCTGCTTTATTGGCATCAGGTGGCTCCCGATCCATCACGAACTGCCGTACCTCAGTCGGACACAGATGCAGGAACTGGTCTTTCACCATCAGGTCCTTTAGCTGCTCAAAGGTGGTCGCTGACAGTCCTTGGATCCACTGCTCAAAGTTGATTCTGAGCCCGTCTACCACATCACGGTAGGTGTCCTGTGGTCCACGTTGGAGGGTTCTGAATTTTTTCCGGTAAACCTCCGGAGTCAGCTGGTACTTTTTTATCAGGGCCTGCTTGACGGCCTCATAGTCTCCATCCTGCTCTCGAGGGAGGGAAGCAAACACCTCCAAAGCTTTTCCTCGGAGCCCTGGAGTCAAATATCTTGCCCATTGGTCCATGGGCAGCTGATACTGCCTGCAGGCCTTTTCAAAGCCTCGCAGAAATGTGTCCAAGTCCCCATCCTTTTCCATCACAGGGAAGTGCTCAGGACGAGGTTTAAAGCAGCTGGCACTGTTGGACTCACGGGTCTGCGTAGAGGGCGACTCCTTCTGAATCCGGGCTAGCTCCAGCTGGTGTTGTCGGTCAGCTTGTCGCTCAGCAGCCTCTCGGTCAGCTTGTCGCTCAGCAGCCTCTCGGTCAGCTTGGGCTTGTCGCTCAGCAGCCTCTCGGTCAGCTTGGGCTTGTCGCTCAGCCCGCTCCTGGAATTTCAGGATCAGCTCCAGTCGTCCATCATGATTGTCTGTGGCGAGCTCCTCCAAGGCCATCTGCAGGTGGGGGTCCACACTACCCTGGTTGCGGGTATGGCTGGCAATCACCGGTTGGACCCCGGCAGCAACACCATCCGGGCCTTGGCTGGCCGCCCCCTCATCAGGGCTCTGCTGTCGGACGGGCTCTGCAGCATCTTGTAACAGTTCAGAAATCATTTGTTCTTTGCTTTTGCCGTGGGGGTCAATGCCTTTGGTTATACATATTCCAGTAAGAGTGTCCTTTTTCTGCTGGTGATACCAGGACTCCCCAACTACGACCATGATCACCAAAATAAAAATAGAAAAGAAAAAGCGAAGAAGGGTAGGGGTAACTGCTACACATACAGTATTGTCTCAGATCTAATAAACACTGAGTTCGATCTTCAAAACTTTTGTGCAAGTTTTTAGTGAGAGGAATGATTGCTCAAACCAGATCACTAATGTCCTATGATCCCACCGCTTGGCACCAATTTGTCATGAAAACAACACCCACTCTTGGGTCAGACCTTGCAGCTCTCTGGCGCCCCCTTATCCTGCTGGTCAAACACGGTATTGACAGAGGATAAGCACGGGTGCAGCTGCTCTAATTTATGTCGACTATTGTGGCACGTGATGTGACAGGACGTATATATACCACCAGTTCCTTCCAGGAACGTATATATACCTCCGACCAGCCACCCTCAAACCACAATATCACATAAATACTGGTATACTGCCACCACCGATCGCTTAACAGGTGGATCGGGTACCTGGTAGGTAACGTGAATTAGCGGGTGAGGAACGTGTTTGCTCGACATAGGACAAGAAGAACGAAACTGGTAAATAATTAATGATTTACTCCCACAAGGTGGGCAGTGTTTACAAAATATATACAAGATATTATAAAGGAGACAATTTACATGTATGCATAAACAGTTATTAAAATAAAAGGGATAAGTAATAGCAAAACCTGCTTCACAAGGTGATGGTCTCAGATTCTGTGGGGGGGACGGCTCCCCGGAAATTAGAGGTGATTCTTCTTACGCCGCGTGATGTGCGTGCGTTCGACGTCCCTGAGAAGAAGGACCTGAAAATGGCCGATTTGCTTTTTAGTAAGCAGCCAAAACTCTGGGGAACACCCCTTATTTACCTTACAAGGGGGGCTCGGCTTTGCTAGCCCACCCGGCTGCAGAAGACCTAAAAAATCCTTCAGATTCCATATCTTGGTGTGGGGGGGTCCCACATCCAAGAGGGAGACATCATCTTGACCGTCACCAATATTCATGAAGACAGATATTAAATATGAAACCTCTATGACGCTCAGAAGCTCAGAATCCATTATCTCAGTTCCCGGTCATTCCTCAGTTATGCAAGTTATACTATTGTAATGAGAAAAAGGTAAGCATTCAAAAAACGTGGTTCCGATGTTTCTGTCAGACCTGTGCGTGATTAAAATTGGCATAAAACGTTTGTACAATTAAACAATGGGATTTTTTGGAGGGATTTTCCGGTTTGTACCAGCGCTTGCCCTGGACTGAGGTTTTATGGCGGGTCATAAAAATTCCTGGTTTGGGGAAAAGCAAAAGTGAGTTCTATGTCTTCACTTACAAACAGATAGGGGGTGGTTTTTTTTTTCTTTTTTAAAACATCTCTCATTTTTTAAAACTCGGGCAAAAATACCTTTTGCCTGACAGCTGTCACCATACAAAACACAACAATGCTACCACCATACAAAGCACTACAATGCTGCCACCATACAAAACACTACAATGCTGCCACCATACAAAACACTACAATGCTGCCACCATACAAAGCACTACAATGCTGCCTCCATACAAAACACTACAATGCTGTCACCATACAAAACACTACAATGCTGCCACCATACAAAACACTACAATGCTGCCACCATACAAAACACTACAATGCTGCCACCATACAAAACACTACAATGCTGTCACCATACAAAACACTACAATGCTGCCTCCATACAAAACACTACAATGCTGCCTCCATACAAAACACTGCAATGCTGCCACCATACAAAACACAACAATGCTACCACCATACAAAGCACTACAATGCTACCACCATACAAAGCACTACAATGCTGCCACCATACAAAACACTACAATGCTGCCACCATACAAAACACTACAATGCTGCCACCATACAAAGCACTACAATGCTGCCTCCATACAAAACACTACAATGCTGTCACCATACAAAACACTACAATGCTGCCACCATACAAAACACTACAATGCTGCCACCATACAAAACACTACAATGCTGCCACCATACAAAACACTACAATGCTGTCACCATACAAAACACTACAATGCTGCCTCCATACAAAACACTACAATGCTGCCTCCATACAAAACACTACAATGCTGCCACCATACAAAACACTACAATGCTGCCACCATACAAAACACTACAATGCTGCCACCATACAAAACACTACAATGCTGCCACCATACAAAACACTACAATGCTGCCACCATACAAAACACTACAATGCTGCCACCATACAAAACACTACAATGCTGCCACCATACAAAACACTACAATGCTGCCACCATACAAAACACTACAATGCTGCCACCATACAAAACACTACAATGCTGCCACCATACAAAACACTACAATGCTACCACCATACAAAACACTACAATGCTGCCACCATACAAAACACTACAATGCTGCCTCCATACAAAACACTACAATGCTGTCACCATACAAAACACTACAATGCTGCCACCATACAAAACACTACAATGCTGCCACCATACAAAACACTACAATGCTGCCACCATACAAAACACTACAATGCTACCACCATACAAAACACTACAATGCTGCCACCATACAAAACACTACAATGCTGCCACCATACAAAACACTACAATGCTGTCACCATACAAAACACTACAATGCTGCCACCATACAAAACACTACAATGCTGCCACCATACAAAACACTACAATGCTGCCACCATACAAAACACTACAATGCTGTCACCATACAAAGCACTACAATGCTGCCTCCATACAAAACACTACAATGCTGCCACCATACAAAACACTACAATGCTGTCACCATACAAAGCACTACAATGCTACCACCATACAAAACACTACAATGCTACCACCATACAAAACACTACAATGCTGCCACCATACAAAACACTACAATGCTGCCACCATACAAAGCACTACAATGCTGCCTCCATACAAAACACTACAATGCTGTCACCATACAAAACACTACAATGCTGCCACCATACAAAACACTACAATGCTGCCACCATACAAAACACTACAATGCTGCCACCATACAAAGCACTACAATGCTGCCACCATACAAAACACTACAATGCTGCCACCATACAAAACACTACAATGCTGCCACCATACAAAACACTACAATGCTGCCACCATACAAAACACTACAATGCTGCCACCATACAAAACACTACAATGCTGCCACCATACAAAACACTACAATGCTGCCACCATACAAAACACTACAATGCTGCCACCATACAAAACACTACAATGCTGCCACCATACAAAACACTACAATGCTGCCACCATACAAAACACTACAATGCTACCACCATACAAAACACTACAATGCTGCCTCCATACAAAACACTACAATGCTGTCACCATACAAAGCACTACAATGCTGCCTCCATACAAAACACTACAATGCTACCACCATACAAAACACTACAATGCTACCACCATACAAAACACTACAATGCTGCCACCATACAAAACACTACAATGCTGCCTCCATACAAAACACTACAATGCTGCCACCATACAAAACACTACAATGCTGTCACCATACAAAACACTACAATGCTGCCACCATACAAAACACTACAATGCTGCCACCATACAAAACACTACAATGCTGCCACCATACAAAACACTACAATGCTGTCACCATACAAAGCACTACAATGCTACCACCATACAAAGCACTACAATGCTACCACCATACAAAACACTACAATGCTACCACCATACAAAACACTACAATGCTGCCTCCATACAAAACACTGCAATGCTGCCACCATACAAAACACTACAATGCTACCACCATACAAAGCACTACAATGCTGCCTCCATACAAAACACTACAATGCTGCCACCATACAAAACACTACAATGCTACCACCATACAAAATACTACAATGCTGCCACCATACAAAACACTACAATGCTGCCTCCATACAAAGCACTACAATGCTACCACCATACAAAACACTACAATGCTACCACCATACAAAACACTACAATGCTGCCTCCATACAAAACACTACAATGCTACCACCATACAAAACACTACAATGCTACCACCATAGAAAACACTACAATGCTGCCACCATACAAAACACTACAATGCTGCCTCCATACAAAACACTACAATGCTGCCACCATACAAAACACTACAATGCTGTCACCATACAAAACACTACAATGCTGCCACCATACAAAACACTACAATGCTGCCACCATACAAAACACTACAATGCTGCCACCATACAAAACACTACAATGCTGTCACCATACAAAGCACTACAATGCTGCCACCATACAAAACACTACAATGCTACCACCATACAAAACACTACAATGCTACCACCATACAAAACACTACAATGCTGCCTCCATACAAAACACTACAATGCTGCCACCATACAAAACACTACAATGCTACCACCATACAAAATACTACAATGCTGCCACCATACAAAACACTACAATGCTGCCTCCATACAAAGCACTACAATGCTACCACCATACAAAACACTACAATGCTGCCTCCATACAAAACACTACAATGCTGTCACCATACAAAACACTACAATGCTGCCACCATACAAAACACTACAATGCTGCCACCATACAAAACACTACAATGCTGTCACCATACAAAACACTACAATGCTGTCACCATACAAAACACTACAATGCTGTCACCATACAAAGAACTACAATGCTACCACCATACAAAGCACTACAATGCTGCCTCCATACAAAACACTACAATGCTGCCTCCATACAAAACACTACAATGCTGCCACCATACAAAACACTACAATGCTGCCACCATACAAAACACTACAATGCTGCCACCATACAAAACACTACAATGCTGCCACCATACAAAACACTACAATGCTGCCTCCATACAAATCACTACAATGCTGCCTCCATACAAAACACTACAATGCTGCCACCATACAAAACACTACAATGCTGCCTCCATACAAAACACTACAATGCTGTCACCATACAAAACACTACAATGCTGCCACCATACAAAACACTACAATGCTGCCACCATACAAAACACTACAATGCTGCCACCATACAAAACACTACAATGCTGCCACCATACAAAACACTACAATGCTGCCACCATACAAAACACTACAATGCTGCCTCCATACAAAACACTACAATGCTGTCACCATACAAAACACTACAATGCTGCCACCATACAAAACACTACAATGCTCTCACCATACAAAACACTACAATGCTGCCACCATACAAAACACTACAATGCTGCCACCATACAAAACACTACAATGCTGCCACCATACAAAACACTACAATGCTGCCACCATACAAAACACTACAATGCTGCCACCATACAAAACACTACAATGCTGCCACCATACAAAACACTACAATGCTGCCACCATACAAAACACTACAATGCTGCCTCCATACAAAACACTACAATGCTGCCACCATACAAAACACTACAATGCTGTCACCATACAAAACACTACAATGCTGCCACCATACAAAACACTACAATGCTGCCACCATACAAAACACTACAATGCTGCCACCATACAAAACACTACAATGCTGTCACCATACAAAGCACTACAATGCTACCACCATACAAAGCACTACAATGCTACCACCATACAAAACACTACAATGCTGCCTCCATACAAAACACTACAATGCTGCCACCATACAAAGCACTACAATGCTGCCTCCATACAAAACACTACAATGCTGTCACCATACAAAACACTACAATGCTGCCACCATACAAAACACTACAATGCTGCCACCATACAAAACACTACAATGCTGCCACCATACAAAGCACTACAATGCTGCCTCCATACAAAACACTACAATGCTGTCACCATACAAAACACTACAATGCTGCCACCATACAAAACACTACAATGCTGCCACCATACAAAACACTACAATGCTGCCACCATACAAAGCACTACAATGCTGCCACCATACAAAACACTACAATGCTGCCACCATACAAAACAGTACAATGCTGCCACCATACAAAACAGTACAATGCTGCCACCATACAAAACACTACAATGCTGCCACCATACAAAACACTACAATGCTGCCACCATACAAAACACTACAATGCTGCCACCATACAAAACACTACAATGCTGCCACCATACAAAACACTACAATGCTGCCACCATACAAAACACTACAATGCTGCCACCATACAAAACACTACAATGCTGCCACCATACAAAACACTACAATGCTGCCTCCATACAAATCACTACAATGCTGCCACCATACAAAACACTACAATGCTGCCTCCATACAAAACACTACAATGCTGCCTCCATACAAAACACTACAATGCTGTCACCATACAAAACACTACAATGCTGTCACCATACAAAGAACTACAATGCTGCCTCCATACAAAACACTACAATGCTGCCTCCATACAAAACACTACAATGCTGCCACCATACAAAACACTACAATGCTGCCACCATACAAAACACTACAATGCTGCCACCATACAAAACACTACAATGCTGCCACCATACAAAACACTACAATGCTGCCTCCATACAAATCACTACAATGCTCCCACCATACAAAACACTACAATGCTGCCTCCATACAAAACACTACAATGCTGTCACCATACAAAACACTACAATGCTGCCACCATACAAAACACTACAATGCTGCCACCATACAAAACACTACAATGCTGTCACCATACAAAACACTACAATGCTGCCACCATACAAAACACTACAATGCTGCCACAATACAAAACACTACAATGCTGTCACCATACAAAACACTACAATGCTGTCACCATACAAAACACTACAATGCTGTCACCATACAAAACACTACAATGCTGTCACCATACAAAACACTACAATGCTACCACCATACAAAGCACTACAATGCTGCCTCCATACAAAACACTACAATGCTGTCACCATACAAAGCACTACAATGCTACCACCATACTCAGCACTACAATGCTGCCTCCATACAAAACACTACAATGCTGTCACCATACAACACACTACAATGCTGCCACCATACAAAACACTACAATGCTGCCACCATACAAAACACTACAATGCTGCCACCATACAAAACACTACAATGCTGCCACCATACAAAACACTACAATGCTGCCACCATACAAAACACTACAATGCTACCACCATACAAAACACTACAATGCTGCCACCATACAAAACACTACAATGCTGCCACCATACAAAACACTACAATGCTGCCTCCATACAAATCACTACAATGCTGTCACCATACAAAGCACTACAATGCTACCACCATACAAAACACTACAATGCTGCCTCCATACAAAACACTACAATGCTGCCTCCATACAAAACACTACAATGCTGTCACCATACAAAACACTACAATGCTGCCTCCATACAAAACACTACAATGCTACCACCATACAAAACACTACAATGCTGCCTCCATACAAAACACTACAATGCTGCCACCATACAAAACACTACAATGCTGCCACCATACAAAACACTACAATGCTGCCTCCATACAAAACACTACAATGCTGTCACCATACAAAACACTACAATGCTGCCACCATACAAAACACTACAATGCTGCCACCATACAAAACACTACAATGCTGCCACCATACAAAACACTACAATGCTGCCACCATACAAAACACTGCAATGCTGCCACCATACAAATCACTACAATGCTGCCACCATACAAAACACTACAATGCTGCCACCATACAAAACACTACAATGCTGCCACCATACAAAACACTACAATGCTGTCACCATACAAAACACTACAATGCTGCCTCCATACAAAACACTACAATGCTGTCACCATACAAAACACTACAATGCTGCCACCATACAAAACACTACAATGCTGCCACCATACAAAACACTACAATGCTGCCACCATACAAAACACTACAATGCTGTCACCATACAAAACACTACAATGCTGCCACCATACAAAACACTACAATGCTGCCACCATACAAAACACTACAATGCTGCCACCATACAAAACACTACAATGCTGCCACCATACAAATCACTACAATGCTACCACCATACAAAACACTACAATGCTACCACCATACAAAACACTACAATGCTGCCACCATACAAAGCACTACAATGCTGCCTCCATACAAAACACTACAATGCTGCCACCATACAAAACACTACAATGCTGCCACCATACAAAGCACTACAATGCTGCCACCATACAAAACACTACAATGCTACCACCATACAAAACACTACAATGCTGCCACCATACAAAACACTACAATGCTACCACCATACAAAACACTTACAAAAACACTACAATGCTGCCTCCATACAAAACACTACAATGCTGCACCATACAAAACACTACAATGCTACCACCATACAAACTGCCACCATACAAAACACTACAATGCTACCACCATACAAAACACTACAATGCTGCCACCATACAAAACACTACAATGCTACCACCATACAAAACACTACAATGCTGCCACCATACAAAGCACTACAATGCTACCACCATACAAAACACTACAATGCTGCCTCCATACAAAACACTACAATGCTGCCACCATACAAAACACTACAATGCTGCCTCCATACAAAACACTACAATGCTGCCACCATACAAAACACTACAATGCTGCCACCATACAAAACACTACAATGCTGCCACCATACAAAACACTACAATGCTGCCACCATACAAAACACTACAATGCTGCCTCCATACAAATCACTACAATGCTGCCACCATACAAAACACTACAATGCTGCCTCCATACAAAACACTACAATGCTGCCACCATACAAAACACTACAATGCTGCCACCATACAAAACACTACAATGCTGCCTCCATACAAGACACTACAATGCTGCCACCATACAAAACACTACAATGCTACCACCATACAAAACACTACAATGCTGCCACCATACAAAACACTACAATGCTGCCACCATACAAAACACTACAATGCTGCCACCATACAAAACACTACAATGCTGCCACCATACAAAACACTACAATGCTGCCACCATACAAAACACTACAATGCTGCCACCATACAAAACACTACAATGCTGCCTCCATACAAATCACTACAATGCTGCCACCATACAAAACACTACAATGCTGCCTCCATACAAAACACTACAATGCTGCCACCATACAAAACACTACAATGCTGCCTCCATACAAAACACTACAATGCTGCCTCCATACAAAACACTACAATGCTACCACCATACAAAACACTACAATGCTGCCTCCATACAAAACACTACAATGCTGTCACCCTACAAAACACTACAATGCTGCCACCATACAAAACACTACAATGCTGCCACCATACAAAACACTACAATGCTGCCACCATACAAAACACTACAATGCTGCCACCATACAAAACACTACAATGCTGCCACCATACAAAACACTACAATGCTGTCACCATACAAAACACTACAATGCTGCCACCATACAAAACACTACAATGCTACCACCATACAAAACACTACAATGCTGCCACCATACAAAACACTACAATGCTACCACCATACAAAACACTACAATGCTGCCTCCATACAAAACACTACAATGCTGCCACCATACAAAACACTACAATGCTACCACCATACAAAACACTACAATGCTGCCACCATACAAAACACTACAATGCTACCACCATACAAAACACTACAATGCTGCCACCATACAAAGCACTACAATGCTACCACCATACAAAACACTACAATGCTGCCTCCATACAAAACACTACAATGCTGCCACCATACAAAACACTACAATGCTGCCACCATACAAAACACTACAATGCTACCACCATACAAAACACTACAATGCTGCCACCATACAAAACACTACAATGCTGCCACCATACAAAGCACTACAATGCTGCCACCATACAAAACACTACAATGCTGCCACCATACAAAACACTACAATGCTGCCACCATACAAAACACTACAATGCTGTCACCATACAAAACACTGCAATGCTGCCACCATACAAAACACTACAATGCTGTCACCATACAAAACACTACAATGCTGCCACCATACAAAACACTACAATGCTGCCACCATAAAAAACACTACAATGCTGTCACCATACAAAACACTACAATGCTGTCACCATACAAAACACTACAATGCTGTCACCATACAAAACACTACAATGCTGCCACCATACAAAACACTACAATGCTGCCACCATACAAAACACTACAATGCTGCCACCATACAAAACACTACAATGCTACCACCATACAAAACACTACAATGCTGCCACCATACAAAACACTACAATGCTGCCACCATACAAAACACTACAATGCTGCCTCCATACAAATCACTACAATGCTGTCACCATACAAAGCACTACAATGCTACCACCATACAAAACACTACAATGCTGCCTCCATACAAAACACTACAATGCTGCCTCCATACAAAACACTACAATGCTGTCACCATACAAAACACTACAATGCTGCCTCCATACAAAACACTACAATGCTACCACCATACAAAACACTACAATGCTGCCTCCATACAAAACACTACAATGCTGCCACCATACAAAACACTACAATGCTGCCACCATACAAAACACTACAATGCTGCCTCCATACAAAACACTACAATGCTGTCACCATACAAAACACTACAATGCTGCCACCATACAAAACACTACAATGCTGCCACCATACAAAACACTACAATGCTGCCACCATACAAAACACTACAATGCTGCCACCATACAAAACACTGCAATGCTGCCACCATACAAATCACTACAATGCTGCCACCATACAAAACACTACAATGCTGCCACCATACAAAACACTACAATGCTGCCACCATACAAAACACTACAATGCTGTCACCATACAAAACACTACAATGCTGCCTCCATACAAAACACTACAATGCTGTCACCATACAAAACACTACAATGCTGCCACCATACAAAACACTACAATGCTGCCACCATACAAAACACTACAATGCTGCCAC
This sequence comes from Phyllobates terribilis, assembly GCF_046119375.1. Taxonomy (NCBI): domain Eukaryota; kingdom Metazoa; phylum Chordata; class Amphibia; order Anura; family Dendrobatidae; genus Phyllobates; species Phyllobates terribilis. The sequence goes on from NW_027362764.1 coordinate 782,955,008, forward strand.
CATACAAAACACTACAATGCTGTCACCATACAAAACACTACAATGCTGCCACCATACAAAACACTACAATGCTGCCACCATACAAAACACTACAATGCTGCCACCATACAAAACACTACAATGCTGCCACCATACAAATCACTACAATGCTACCACCATACAAAACACTACAATGCTACCACCATACAAAACACTACAATGCTGCCACCATACAAAGCACTACAATGCTGCCTCCATACAAAACACTACAATGCTGCCACCATACAAAACACTACAATGCTGCCACCATACAAAGCACTACAATGCTGCCACCATACAAAACACTACAATGCTACCACCATACAAAACACTACAATGCTGCCACCATACAAAACACTACAATGCTACCACCATACAAAACACTACAATGCTGCCACCATACAAAACACTACAATGCTACCACCATACAAAACACTACAATGCTGCCTCCATACAAAACACTACAATGCTGCCACCATACAAAACACTACAATGCTACCACCATACAAAACACTACAATGCTGCCACCATACAAAACACTACAATGCTACCACCATACAAAACACTACAATGCTGCCACCATACAAAGCACTACAATGCTACCACCATACAAAACACTACAATGCTGCCTCCATACAAAACACTACAATGCTGCCACCATACAAAACACTACAATGCTGCCTCCATACAAAACACTACAATGCTGCCACCATACAAAACACTACAATGCTGCCACCATACAAAACACTACAATGCTGCCACCATACAAAACACTACAATGCTGCCACCATACAAAACACTACAATGCTGCCTCCATACAAATCACTACAATGCTGCCACCATACAAAACACTACAATGCTGCCTCCATACAAAACACTACAATGCTGCCACCATACAAAACACTACAATGCTGCCACCATACAAAACACTACAATGCTGCCTCCATACAAGACACTACAATGCTGCCACCATACAAAACACTACAATGCTACCACCATACAAAACACTACAATGCTGCCACCATACAAAACACTACAATGCTGCCACCATACAAAACACTACAATGCTGCCACCATACAAAACACTACAATGCTGCCACCATACAAAACACTACAATGCTGCCACCATACAAAACACTACAATGCTGCCACCATACAAAACACTACAATGCTGCCTCCATACAAATCACTACAATGCTGCCACCATACAAAACACTACAATGCTGCCTCCATACAAAACACTACAATGCTGCCACCATACAAAACACTACAATGCTGCCTCCATACAAAACACTACAATGCTGCCTCCATACAAAACACTACAATGCTACCACCATACAAAACACTACAATGCTAGCATCATACAAAACACTACAATGCTGCCTCCATACAAAACACTACAATGCTGCCACCATACAAAACACTACAATGCTGCCTCCATACAAAACACTACAATGCTGCCTCCATGCAAAACACTACAATGCTACCACCATACAAAACACTACAATGCTAGCATCATACAAAACACTACAATGCTGCCTCCATACAAAACACTACAATGCTGCCACCATACAAAACACTACAATGCTACCACCATACAAAACACTACAATGCTGCCACCATACAAAACACTACAATGCTGCCTCCATACAAAACACTACAATGCTGCCACCATACAAAACACTACAATGCTGCCACCATACAAAACACTACAATGCTGCCTCCATACAAGACACTACAATGCTGCCACCATACAAAACACTACAATGCTACCACCATACAAAACACTACAATGCTGCCACCATACAAAACACTACAATGCTGCCACCATACAAAACACTACAATGCTGCCACCATACAAAACACTACAATGCTGCCTCCATACAAATCACTACAATGCTGCCACCATACAAAACACTACAATGCTGCCTCCATACAAAACACTACAATGCTGCCACCATACAAAACACTACAATGCTGCCTCCATACAAAACACTACAATGCTGCCTCCATACAAAACACTACAATGCTACCACCATACAAAACACTACAATGCTAGCATCATACAAAACACTACAATGCTGCCTCCATACAAAACACTACAATGCTGCCACCATACAAAACACTACAATGCTGCCTCCATACAAAACACTACAATGCTGCCTCCATGCAAAACACTACAATGCTACCACCATACAAAACACTACAATGCTAGCATCATACAAAACACTACAATGCTGCCTCCATACAAAACACTACAATGCTGCCACCATACAAAACACTACAATGCTGCCACCATACAAAACACTACAATGCTGCCACCATACAAAACACTACAATGCTGCCTCCATACAAATCACTACAATGCTGCCACCATACAAAACACTACAATGCTGCCTCCATACAAAACACTACAATGCTGCCACCATACAAAACACTACAATGCTGCCACCATACAAAACACTACAATGCTGCCTCCATACAAGACACTACAATGCTGCCACCATACAAAACACTACAATGCTACCACCATACAAAACACTACAATGCTGCCACCATACAAAACACTACAATGCTGCCACCATACAAAACACTACAATGCTGCCACCATACAAAACACTACAATGCTGCCTCCATACAAATCACTACAATGCTGCCACCATACAAAACACTACAATGCTGCCTCCATACAAAACACTACAATGCTGCCACCATACAAAACACTACAATGCTGCCTCCATACAAAACACTACAATGCTGCCTCCATACAAAACACTACAATGCTACCACCATACAAAACACTACAATGCTAGCATCATACAAAACACTACAATGCTGCCTCCATACAAAACACTACAATGCTGCCACCATACAAAACACTACAATGCTGCCTCCATACAAAACACTACAATGCTGCCTCCATGCAAAACACTACAATGCTACCACCATACAAAACACTACAATGCTAGCATCATACAAAACACTACAATGCTGCCTCCATACAAAACACTACAATGCTGCCACCATACAAAACACTACAATGCTACCACCATACAAAACACTACAATGCTGCCACCATACAAAACACTACAATGCTGCCTCCATACAAAACACTACAATGCTGTCACCATACAAAACACTACAATGCTGCCACCATACAAAACACTACAATGCTGCCACCATACAAAACACTACAATGCTGTCACCATACAAAACACTACAATGCTGCCACCATACAAAACACTACAATGCTACCACCATACAAAACACTACAATGCTAGCATCATACAAAACACTACAATGCTGCCTCCATACAAATCACTACAATGCTGCCTCCATACAAAACACTACAATGCTACCACCATACAAAACACTACAATGCTAGCATCATACAAAACACTACAATGCTGCCACCATACAAAACAGTACAATGCTGCCTCCATACAAAACACTACAATGCTGTCACCATACAAAACACTACAATGCTGCCACCATACAAAACACTACAATGCTCTCACCATACAAAACACTACAATGCTGCCACCATACAAAACACTACAATGCTGCCACCATACAAAACACTACAATGCTGCCACCATACAAAACACTACAATGCTGCCTCCATACAAATCACTACCATGCTGCCACCATACAAAACACTACAATGCTGCCTCCATACAACACACTACAATGCTGTCACCATACAAAACAATACAATGCTGCCACCATACAAAACACTACAATGCTGCCACCATACAAAACACTACAATACTGCCACCATACAAAACACTACAATGCTGTCACCATACAAAACACTACAATGCTGCCACCATACAAAACACTACAATGCTGCCACCATACAAAACACTACAATGCTGCCTCCATACAAATCACTACAATGCTGCCACCATACAAAACACTACAATGCTGCCTCCATACAAAACACTACAATGCTGCCACCATACAAAACACTACAATGCTGCCACCATACAAAACACTACAATGCTGCCTCCATACAAGACACTACAATGCTGCCACCATACAAAACACTACAATGCTGTCACCATACAAAACACTATAATGCTGCCACCATACAAAACACTACAATGCTGTCACCATACAAAACACTACAATGCTGTCACCATACAAAACACTACAATGCTGCCACCATACAAAACACTACAATGCTGCCTCCATACAAAACACTACAATGCTGCCTCCATACAAAACACTACAATGCTGCCACCATACAAAACACTACAATGCTGCCTCCATACAAAACACTACAATGCTGTCACCATACAAAACACTACAATGCTGTCACCATACAAAGAACTACAATGCTGCCTCCATACAAAACACTACAATGCTGCCTCCATACAAAACACTACAATGCTGCCACCATACAAAACACTACAATGCTGCCACCATACAAAACACTACAATGCTGCCACCATACAAAACACTACAATGCTGCCACCATACAAAACACTACAATGCTGCCTCCATACAAATCACTACAATGCTCCCACCATACAAAACACTACAATGCTGCCTCCATACAAAACACTACAATGCTGTCACCATACAAAACACTACAATGCTGCCACCATACAAAACACTACAATGCTGCCACCATACAAAACACTACAATGCTGTCACCATACAAAACACTACAATGCTGCCACCATACAAAACACTACAATGCTGCCACAATACAAAACACTACAATGCTGTCACCATACAAAACACTACAATGCTGTCACCATACAAAACACTACAATGCTGTCACCATACAAAACACTACAATGCTGTCACCATACAAAACACTACAATGCTACCACCATACAAAGCACTACAATGCTGCCTCCATACAAAACACTACAATGCTGTCACCATACAAAGCACTACAATGCTACCACCATACTCAGCACTACAATGCTGCCTCCATACAAAACACTACAATGCTGTCACCATACAACACACTACAATGCTGCCACCATACAAAACACTACAATGCTGCCACCATACAAAACACTACAATGCTGCCACCATACAAAACACTACAATGCTGCCACCATACAAAACACTACAATGCTGCCACCATACAAAACACTACAATGCTACCACCATACAAAACACTACAATGCTGCCACCATACAAAACACTACAATGCTGCCACCATACAAAACACTACAATGCTGCCTCCATACAAATCACTACAATGCTGTCACCATACAAAGCACTACAATGCTACCACCATACAAAACACTACAATGCTGCCTCCATACAAAACACTACAATGCTGCCTCCATACAAAACACTACAATGCTGTCACCATACAAAACACTACAATGCTGCCTCCATACAAAACACTACAATGCTACCACCATACAAAACACTACAATGCTGCCTCCATACAAAACACTACAATGCTGCCACCATACAAAACACTACAATGCTGCCACCATACAAAACACTACAATGCTGCCTCCATACAAAACACTACAATGCTGTCACCATACAAAACACTACAATGCTGCCACCATACAAAACACTACAATGCTGCCACCATACAAAACACTACAATGCTGCCACCATACAAAACACTACAATGCTGCCACCATACAAAACACTGCAATGCTGCCACCATACAAATCACTACAATGCTGCTACCATACAAAACACTACAATGCTGCCACCATACAAAACACTACAATGCTGCCACCATACAAAACACTACAATGCTGTCACCATACAAAACACTACAATGCTGCCTCCATACAAAACACTACAATGCTGTCACCATACAAAACACTACAATGCTGCCACCATACAAAACACTACAATGCTGCCACCATACAAAACACTACAATGCTGCCACCATACAAAACACTACAATGCTGTCACCATACAAAACACTACAATGCTGCCACCATACAAAACACTACAATGCTGCCACCATACAAAACACTACAATGCTGCCACCATACAAAACACTACAATGCTGCCACCATACAAATCACTACAATGCTACCACCATACAAAACACTACAATGCTACCACCATACAAAACACTACAATGCTGCCACCATACAAAGCACTACAATGCTGCCTCCATACAAAACACTACAATGCTGCCACCATACAAAACACTACAATGCTGCCACCATACAAAGCACTACAATGCTGCCACCATACAAAACACTACAATGCTACCACCATACAAAACACTACAATGCTGCCACCATACAAAACACTACAATGCTACCACCATACAAAACACTACAATGCTGCCACCATACAAAACACTACAATGCTACCACCATACAAAACACTACAATGCTGCCTCCATACAAAACACTACAATGCTGCCACCATACAAAACACTACAATGCTACCACCATACAAAACACTACAATGCTGCCACCATACAAAACACTACAATGCTACCACCATACAAAACACTACAATGCTGCCACCATACAAAGCACTACAATGCTACCACCATACAAAACACTACAATGCTGCCTCCATACAAAACACTACAATGCTGCCACCATACAAAACACTACAATGCTGCCTCCATACAAAACACTACAATGCTGCCACCATACAAAACACTACAATGCTGCCACCATACAAAACACTACAATGCTGCCACCATACAAAACACTACAATGCTGCCACCATACAAAACACTACAATGCTGCCTCCATACAAATCACTACAATGCTGCCACCATACAAAACACTACAATGCTGCCTCCATACAAAACACTACAATGCTGCCACCATACAAAACACTACAATGCTGCCACCATACAAAACACTACAATGCTGCCTCCATACAAGACACTACAATGCTGCCACCATACAAAACACTACAATGCTACCACCATACAAAACACTACAATGCTGCCACCATACAAAACACTACAATGCTGCCACCATACAAAACACTACAATGCTGCCACCATACAAAACACTACAATGCTGCCTCCATACAAATCACTACAATGCTGCCACCATACAAAACACTACAATGCTGCCTCCATACAAAACACTACAATGCTGCCACCATACAAAACACTACAATGCTGCCTCCATACAAAACACTACAATGCTGCCTCCATACAAAACACTACAATGCTACCACCATACAAAACACTACAATGCTAGCATCATACAAAACACTACAATGCTGCCTCCATACAAAACACTACAATGCTGCCACCATACAAAACACTACAATGCTGCCTCCATACAAAACACTACAATGCTGCCTCCATGCAAAACACTACAATGCTACCACCATACAAAACACTACAATGCTAGCATCATACAAAACACTACAATGCTGCCTCCATACAAAACACTACAATGCTGCCACCATACAAAACACTACAATGCTGCCACCATACAAAACACTACAATGCTGCCACCATACAAAACACTACAATGCTGCCTCCATACAAATCACTACAATGCTGCCACCATACAAAACACTACAATGCTGCCTCCATACAAAACACTACAATGCTGCCACCATACAAAACACTACAATGCTGCCTCCATACAAAACACTACAATGCTGCCTCCATACAAAACACTACAATGCTACCACCATACAAAACACTACAATGCTAGCATCATACAAAACACTACAATGCTGCCTCCATACAAAACACTACAATGCTGCCACCATACAAAACACTACAATGCTGCCTCCATACAAAACACTACAATGCTGCCTCCATGCAAAACACTACAATGCTACCACCATACAAAACACTACAATGCTAGCATCATACAAAACACTACAATGCTGCCTCCATACAAAACACTACAATGCTGCCACCATACAAAACACTACAATGCTACCACCATACAAAACACTACAATGCTGCCACCATACAAAACACTACAATGCTGCCTCCATACAAAACACTACAATGCTGTCACCATACAAAACACTACAATGCTGCCACCATACAAAACACTACAATGCTGCCACCATACAAAACACTACAATGCTGTCACCATACAAAACACTACAATGCTGCCACCATACAAAACACTACAATGCTACCACCATACAAAACACTACAATGCTAGCATCATACAAAACACTACAATGCTGCCTCCATACAAATCACTACAATGCTGCCTCCATACAAAACACTACAATGCTACCACCATACAAAACACTACAATGCTAGCATCATACAAAACACTACAATGCTGCCACCATACAAAACAGTACAATGCTGCCTCCATACAAAACACTACAATGCTGTCACCATACAAAACACTACAATGCTGCCACCATACAAAACACTACAATGCTCTCACCATACAAAACACTACAATGCTGCCACCATACAAAACACTACAATGCTGCCACCATACAAAACACTACAATGCTGCCACCATACAAAACACTACAATGCTGCCTCCATACAAATCACTACCATGCTGCCACCATACAAAACACTACAATGCTGCCTCCATACAACACACTACAATGCTGTCACCATACAAAACAATACAATGCTGCCACCATACAAAACACTACAATGCTGCCACCATACAAAACACTACAATACTGCCACCATACAAAACACTACAATGCTGTCACCATACAAAACACTACAATGCTGCCACCATACAAAACACTACAATGCTGCCACCATACAAAACACTACAATGCTGTCACCATACAAAACACTACAATGCTGTCACCATACAAAACACTACAATGCTGTCACCATACAAAACACTACAATGCTGTCACCATACAAAGCACTACAATGCTACCACCATACAAAGCACTACAATGCTGCCTCCATACAAAACACTACAATGCTGTCACCCTACAAAACACTACAATGCTGCCACCATACAAAACACTACAATGCTGCCACCATACAAAACACTACAATGCTGCCACCATACAAAACACTACAATGCTGCCACCATACAAAACACTACAATGCTGCCACCATACAAAACACTACAATGCTGCCACCATACAAAACACTACAATGCTGCCACCATACAAAACACTACAATGCTACCACCATACAAAACACTACAATGCTGCCACCATACAAAACACTACAATGCTACCACCATACAAAACACTACAATGCTGCCTCCATACAAAACACTACAATGCTGCCACCATACAAAACACTACAATGCTACCACCATACAAAACACTACAATGCTGCCACCATACAAAACACTACAATGCTACCACCATACAAAACACTACAATGCTGCCACCATACAAAGCACTACAATGCTACCACCATACAAAACACTACAATGCTGCCTCCATACAAAACACTACAATGCTGCCACCATACAAAACACTACAATGCTGCCACCATACAAAACACTACAATGCTGCCACCATACAAAACACTACAATGCTGCCACCATACAAAACACTACAATGCTGCCACCATACAAAGCACTACAATGCTGCCACCATACAAAACACTACAATGCTGCCACCATACAAAACACTACAATGCTGCCTCCATACAAAACACTACAATGCTGTCACCATACAAAACACTACAATGCTGCCACCATACAAAACACTACAATGCTGCCACCATACAAAACACTACAATGCTGTCACCATACAAAACACTACAATGCTGCCACCATACAAAACACTACAATGCTGCCACCATACAAAACAGTACAATGCTGCCTCCATACAAAACACTACAATGCTGTCACCATACAAAACACTACAATGCTGCCACCATACAAAACACTACAATGCTCTCACCATACAAAACACTACAATGCTGCCACCATACAAAACACTACAATGCTGCCACCATACAAAACACTACAATGCTGCCACCATACAAAACACTACAATGCTGCCTCCATACAAATCACTACAATGCTGCCACCATACAAAACACTACAATGCTGCCTCCATACAAAACACTACAATGCTGTCACCATACAAAACAATACAATGCTGCCACCATACAAAACACTACAATGCTGCCACCATACAAAACACTACAATGCTGCCACCATACAAAACACTACAATGCTGTCACCATACAAAACACTACAATGCTGCCACCATACAAAACACTACAATGCTGCCACCATACAAAACACTACAATGCTGTCACCATACAAAACACTACAATGCTGTCACCATACAAAACACTACAATGCTGTCACCATACAAAACACTACAATGCTGTCACCATACAAAGCACTACAATGCTACCACCATACAAAGCACTACAATGCTGCCTCCATACAAAACACTACAATGCTGTCACCCTACAAAACACTACAATGCTGCCACCATACAAAACACTACAATGCTGCCACCATACAAAACACTACAATGCTGCCACCATACAAAACACTACAATGCTGCCACCATACAAAACACTACAATGCTGCCACCATACAAAACACTACAATGCTGTCACCATACAAAACACTACAATGCTGCCACCATACAAAACACTACAATGCTACCACCATACAAAACACTACAATGCTGCCACCATACAAAACACTACAATGCTACCACCATACAAAACACTACAATGCTGCCTCCATACAAAACACTACAATGCTGCCACCATACAAAACACTACAATGCTACCACCATACAAAACACTACAATGCTGCCACCATACAAAACACTACAATGCTACCACCATACAAAACACTACAATGCTGCCACCATACAAAGCACTACAATGCTACCACCATACAAAACACTACAATGCTGCCTCCATACAAAACACTACAATGCTGCCACCATACAAAACACTACAATGCTGCCACCATACAAAACACTACAATGCTACCACCATACAAAACACTACAATGCTGCCACCATACAAAACACTACAATGCTGCCACCATACAAAGCACTACAATGCTGCCACCATACAAAACACTACAATGCTGCCACCATACAAAACACTACAATGCTGCCACCATACAAAACACTACAATGCTGTCACCATACAAAACACTGCAATGCTGCCACCATACAAAACACTACAATGCTGTCACCATACAAAACACTACAATGCTGCCACCATACAAAACACTACAATGCTGCCACCATAAAAAACACTACAATGCTGTCACCATACAAAACACTACAATGCTGTCACCATACAAAACACTACAATGCTGTCACCATACAAAACACTACAATGCTGTCACCATACAAAGCACTACAATGCTACCACCATACAAAGCACTACAATGCTGCCTCCATACAAAACACTACAATGCTGTCACCATACAAAACAATACAATGCTGCCACCATACAAAACACTACAATGCTGCCACCATACAAAACACTACAATGCTGCCACCATACAAAACACTACAATGCTGCCACCATACAAAACACTACAATGCTGCCACCATACAAAACACTACAATGCTGCCTCCATACAAAACACTACAATGCTGCCACCATACAAAACACTACAATGCTACCACCATACAAAACACTACAATGCTGCCACCATACAAAACACTACAATGCTGCCACCATACAAAACACTACAATGCTGCCACCATACAAAGCACTACAATGCTGCCACCATACAAAACACTACAATGCTGCCTCCATACAAAACACTACAATGCTGCCTCCATACAAAACACTACAATGCTGTCACCATACAAAACACTACAATGCTGCCTCCATACAAAACACTACAATGCTGTCACCATACAAAACACTACAATGCTACCACCATACAAAACACTACAATGCTGCCTCCATACAAAACACTACAATGCTGCCACCATACAAAACACTACAATGCTGCCACCATACAAAACACTACAATGCTGCCACCATACAAAACACTGCAATGCTGCCACCATACAAAACACTACAATGCTGCCACCATACAAAAGACTACAATGCTGCCACCATACAAAACACTACAATGCTGCCACCATACAAAACACTACAATGCTACCACCATACAAAACACTACAATGCTGCCTCCATACAAAACACTACAATGCTGTCACCATACAAAACACTACAATGCTACCACCATACAAAACACTACAATGCTACCACCATACAAAACACTACAATGCTGCCACCATACAAAACACTACAATGCTACCACCATACAAAACACTACAATGCTGCCACCATACAAAACACTACAATGCTGCCTCCATACAAAACACTACAATGCTGCCACCGTACAAAACACTACAATGCTGCCACCATACAAAACACTACAATGCTGCCACCATACAAAACACTACAATGCTACCACCATACAAAACACTACAATGCTACCACCATACAAAACACTACAATGCTGTCACCATACAAAACACTACAATGCTGCCACCATACAAAACACTACAATGCTGCCACCATACAAAATACTACAATGCTGCCACCATACAAAACACTACAATGCTGTCACCATACAAAACACTACAATGCTGCCACCATACAAAACACTACAATGCTGCCTCCATACAAAACACTACAATGCTACCACCATATAAAACACTACAATGCTACCACCATACAAAACACTACAATGCTGCCACCATACAAAACACTACAATGCTACCACCATACAAAACACTACAATGCTGCCACCATACAAAACACTATAATGCTGCCACCATACAAAACACTACAATGCTACCACCATACAAAACACTACAATGCTACCACCATACAAAACACTACAATGCTGCCACCATACAAAACACTACAATGCTGCCACCATACAAAACACTACAATGCTACCACCATACAAAACACTACAATGCTGCCACCATACAAAACACTACAATGCTGCCTCCATACAAAACACTACAATGCTACCACCATACAAAACACTACAATGCTACCACCATACAAAACACTACAATGCTGCCACCATACAAAACACTACAATGCTACCACCATACAAAACACTACAATGCTACCACCATACAAAACACTACAATGCTGCCACCATACAAAACACTACAATGCTACCACCATACAAAACACTACAATGCTACCACCATACAAAACACTACAATGCTGCCACCATACAAAACACTACAATGCTACCACCATACAAAACACTACAATGCTGCCACCATACAAAACACTACAATGCTACCACCATACAAAACACTACAATGCTACCACCATACAAAACACTACAATGCTGCCACCATACAAAACACTACAATGCTGCCACCATACAAAACACTACAATGCTACCACCATACAAAACACTACAATGCTGTCACCATACAAAACACTACAATGCTGCCACCATACAAAACACTACAATGCTGCCACCATACAAAACACTACAATGCTGCCTCCATACAAAACACTACAATGCTGTCACCATACAAAACACTACAATGCTGCCTCCATACAAAACACTACAATGCTGTCACCATACAAAACACTACAATGCTGCCACCATACAAAACACTACAATGCTGTCACCATACAAAGCACTACAATGCTGCCACCATACAAAACACTACAATGCTGCCACCATACAAAACACTACAATGCTGCCACCATACAAATCACTACAATGCTGCCACCATACAAAACACTACAATGCTGCCACCATACAAAACACTAAAATGCTGTCACCATACAAAGCACTACAATGCTACCACCATACAAAACACTACAATGCTGCCACCATACAAAACACTACAATGCTGCCACCATACAAAACACTACAATGCTGCCACCATACAAAACACTACAATGCTACCACCATACAAAGCACTACAATGCTACCACCATACAAAACACTACAATGCTGCCTCCATACAAAACACTACAATGCTACCACCATACAAAACACTACAATGCTGCCACCATACAAAACACTACAATGCTGCCACCATACAAAACACTACAATGCTGTCACCATACAAAGCACTACAATGCTGTCACCATACAAGACACTACAATGCTGCCTCCATACAAAACACTACAATGCTACCACCATACAAAACACTACAATGCTGCCACCATACAAAACACTACAATGCTGCCACCATACAAATCACTACAATGCTGCCACCATACAAAACACTACAATGCTGCCACCATACAAATCACTACAATGCTGCCACCATAAAAAACACTACAATGCTACCACCATACAAAACACTACAATGCTACCACCATACAAAACACTACAATGCTGCCACCATACAAAACACTACAATGCTACCACCATACAAAGCACTACAATGCTACCACCATACAAATCACTACAATGCTGCCACCATACAAAACACTACAATGCTACCACCATACAAAACACTACAATGCTGCCACCATACAAAACACTACAATGCTACCACCATACAAATCACTACAATGCTGCCACCATACAAAACACTACAATGCTACCACCATACAAAACACTACAATGCTACCACCATACAAATCACTACAATGCTGCCACCATACAAAACACTACAATGCTACCACCATACAAAACACTACAATGCTGCCACCATGCAAAACACTACAATGCTGCCACCATACAAAACACTACAATGCTGCCACCATACAAAACACTACAATGCTGTCACCATAAAAAGCACTACAATGCTGCCACCATACAAAACACTACAATGCTGCCTCCATACTTAACACTACAATGCTGCCACCATACAAAACACTACAATGCTGCCACCATACAAAACACTACAATGCTGCCACCATACAAAACACTACAATGCTGCCACCATACAAATCACTACAATGCTGCCACCATACAAAACACTACAATGCTACCACCATACAAAACACTACAATGCTACCACCATACAAAACACTACAATGCTGCCACCATACAAATCACTACAATGCTGCCACCATACAAAACACTACAATGCTGCCACCATACAAAACACTACAATGCTGCCACCATACAAAACACTACAATGCTACCACCATACAAAACACTACAATGCTGTCACCATACAAAGCACTACAATGCTACCACCATACAAAACACTACAATGCTGCCACCATACAAAACACTACAATGCTACCACCATACAAAACACTACAATGCTACCACCATACAAAACACTACAATGCTACCACCATACAAAACACTACAATGCTGCCACCATACAAATCACTACAATGCTGCCACCATACAAAACACTACAATGCTGCCACCATACAAAACACTACAATGCTACCACCATACAAAACACTACAATGCTACCACCATACAAATCACTACAATGCTGCCACCATACAAAACACTACAATGCTGCCACCATACAAAACACTACAATGCTACCACCATACAAAACACTACAATGCTGTCACCATACAAAACACTACAATGCTGTCACCATACAAAACACTACAATGCTGTCACCATACAAATCACTACAATGCTGTCACCATACAAAACACTACAATGCTGCCACCATACAAAACACTACAATGCTGTCACCATACAAATCACTACAATGCTGTCACCATACAAAACTCTACAATGCTACCACCATACAAAACACTACAATGCTACCACCATACAAATCACTACAATGCTGCCACCATACAAAACACTACAATGCTGCCACCATACAAAACACTACAATGCTACCACCATACAAAACACTACAATGCTGTCACCATACAAAACACTACAATGCTACCACCATACAAATCACTACAATGCTGCCACCATACAAAACACTACAATGCTGCCACCATACAAAACACTACAATGCTGCCTCCATACAAAACACTAGAATGCTGTCACCATACAAAACACTACAATGCTACCACCATACAAAACACTACAATGCTGCCTCCATACAAAGCACTACAATGCTCCCACCATACAAAACACTAGAATGCTGTCACCATACAAAACACTACAATGCTGCCACCATACAAAACACTACAATGCTACCACCATACAAAGCACTACAATGCTACCACCATACAAAACACTACTATGCTACCACCATACAAAACACTACAATGCTGCCTCCATACAAAGCACTACAATGCTACCACCATACAAAACACTACAATGCTGTCACCATACAAAACACTACAATGCTACCACCATACAAAACACTACAATGCTGCCACCATACAAAACACTACAATGCTACCACCATACAAAACACTACAATGCTACCACCATACAAAGCACTACAATGCTACCACCATACAAAGCACTACAATGCTACCACCATACAAAACACTACTATGCTACCACCATACAAAGCACTACAATGCTACCACCATACAAAACACTACAATGCTACCACCATACAAAGCACTACAATGCTACCACCATACAAAACACTACTATGCTACCACCATACAAAACACTACAATGCTGCCTCCATACAAAACACTACAATGCTACCACCATACAAAGCACTACAATGCTACCACCATACAAAACACTACAATGCTACCACCATAAAAAACACTACAATGCTACCACCATACAAAACACTACTATGCTACCACCATACAAAGCACTACAATGCTGCCACCATACAAAACACTACAATGCTGCCACCATACAAAGCACTACAATGCTGCCACCATACAAAGCACTACAATGCTGCCACCATACAAAACACTACAATGCTACCACCATACAAAACACTACAATGCTACCACCATACAAAACACTACAATGCTACCACCATACAAAGCACTACAATGCTACCACCATACAAAACACTACTATGCTACCACCATACAAAGCACTACAATGCTACCACCATACAAAACACTACAATGCTACCACCATACAAAGCACTACAATGCTACCACCATACAAAACACTACTATGCTACCACCATACAAAACACTACAATGCTGCCACCATACAAAGCACTACAATGCTACCACCATACAAAACACTACAATGCTGTCACCATACAAAACACTACAATGCTACCACCATACAAAACACTACAATGCTGTCACCATACAAAACACTACAATGCTGCCACCATACAAAACACTACAATGTTACCACCATACAAAACACTACAATGCTACCACCATACAAAACACTACAATGCTGCCACCATACAAAACACTACAATGCTGTCACCATACAAAACACTACAATGCTGTCACCATACAAATCACTACAATGCTGCCACCATACAAAGCACTACAATGCTACCACCATACAAAACACTACAATGCTGTCACCATACAAATCACTACAATGCTGCCACCATACAAAACACTACAATGCTGCCACCATACAAAACACTACAATGCTACCACCATACAAAACACTACAATGCTGTCACCATACAAAACACTACAATGCTGTCACCATACAAAACACTACAATGCTGTCACCATACAAATCAGTACAATGCTGCCACCATACAAAACACTACAATGCTGCCACCATACAAAACACTACAATGCTGTCACCATACAAAACACTACTATGCTGCCTCCATACAAAACACTACTATGCTACCACCATACAAAACACTACAATGCTGCCACCATACAAAGCACTACAATGCTACCACCATACAAAACACTACAATGCTGCCTCCATACAAAACACTACAATGCTGCCACCATACAAAATACTACAATGCTGTCACCATACAAAACACTACAATGCTACCACCATACAAAACACTACAATGCTGCCACCATACAAAACACTACAATGCTGCCACCATACAAAACACTACAATGCTACCACCATACAAAACACTACAATGCTGCCTCCATACAAAACACTACAATGCTACCACCAAACAAAGCATTACAATGCTGCCACCATACAAAACACTACAATGCTGCCTCCATACAAAACACTACAATGCTGCCTCCATACAAAACACTACAATGCTGCCACCATACAAAACACTACAATGCTACCACCAAACAAAGCATTACAATGCTGCCACCATACAAAACACTACAATGCTGCCTCCATACAAAGCACTACAATGCTGCCACCATAAAAAACACTACAATGCTGTCACCATACAAAACACTACAATGCTGCCACCATACAAAACACTACAATGCTGCCTCCATACAAAACACTACAATGCTGCCACCATACAAAGCACTACAATGCTGCCTCCATACAAAACACTACAATGCTGCCTCCATACAAAACACTACAATGCTGCCACCATACAAAACACTACAATGCTGCCTCCATACAAAACACTACAATGCTGCCACCATACAAAGCACTACAATGCTGCCACCATACAAAACACTACAATGCTGCCACCATACAAAACACTACAATGCTGCCACCATACAAAACACTACAATGCTGCCACCATACAAAACACTACAATGCTGCCACCATACAAAACACTACAATGCTGCCACCATACAAAACACTACAATGCTGCCACCATACAAAACACTACAATGCTGCCACCATTCAAAACACTACAATGCTACCACCATACAAAGCACTACAATGCTGCCACCATACAAAACACTACAATGCTACCACCATACAAAACACTACAATGCTGCCACCATACAAAACACTACAATGCTGCCACCATACAAAACACTACAATGCTGCCACCATACAAAGCACTACAATGCTACCACCATACAAAACACTACAATGCTGTCACCATACAAAGCACTACAATGCTGCCACCATACAAAACACTACAATGCTGCCTCCATACAAAGCACTACAATGCTGCCTCCATACAAAACACTACAATGCTACCACCATACAAAGCACTACAATGCTACCACCATACAAAACACTACAATGCTGCCACCATACAAAGCACTACAATGCTACCACCATACAAAACACTACAATGCTGCCACCATACAAAGCACTACAATGCTACCACCATACAAAACACTACAATGCTACCACCATACAAAACACTACAATGCTGCCACCATACAAAACACTACAATGCTACCACCATACAAAGCACTACAATGCTACCACCATACAAAACACTACAATGCTGCCACCATACAAAACACTACAATGCTGCCACCATAAAAAGCACTACAATGCTGCCACCATACAAAGCACTACAATGCTGAGACCATACAAAACACTACAATGCTGCCACCATACAAAACACTACAATGCTGCCTCCATACAAAACACTACAATGCTGCCACCATACAAAACACTACAATGCTACCACCATACAAAACACTACAATGCTGCCACCATACAAAACACTACAATGCTACCACCATACAAAGCACTACAATGCTACCACCATACAAAGCACTACAATGCTACCACCATACAAAGCACTACAATGCTGCCACGATACAAAACACTACAATGCTGAGACCATACAAAACACTACAATGCTGCCACCATACAAAACACTACAATGCTGTCACCATACAAAGCACTACAATGCTGCCACCATACAAAGCACTACAATGCTACCACCATACAAAACACTACAATGCTGCCTCCATACAAAACACTACAATGCTGCCTCCATACAAAACACTACAATGCTGCCACCATACAAAACACTACAATGCTGAGACCATACAAAGCACTACAATGCTACCACCATACAAAACACTACAATGCTGCCACCATACAAAACACTACAATGCTACCACCATACAAAGCACTACAATGCTGCCACCATACAAAACACTACAATGCTACCACCATACAAAACACTACAATGCTGCCACCATACAAAACACTACAATGCTGCCTCCATACAAAACACTACAATGCTGCCACCATACAAAACACTACAATGCTGAGACCATACAAAGCACTACAATGCTACCACAATACAAAACACTACAATGCTGCCACCATACAAAACACTACAATGCTGCCACCATACAAAACACTACAATGCTACCACCATACAAAACACTACAATGCTGCCACCATACAAAACACTACAATGCTACCACCATACAAAGCACTACAATGCTGCCACCATACAAAACACTACAATGCTACCACCATACAAAACACTACAATGCTGCCACCATACAAAACACTACAATGCTACCACCATACAAAGCACTACAATGCTGCCACCATACAAAACACTACAATGCTACCACCATACAAAGCACTACAATGCTACCACAATACAAAACACTACAATGCTGCCACCATACAAAACACTACAATGCTGCCACCATACAAAACACTACAATGCTACCACCATACAAAACACTACAATGCTGCCACCATACAAAACACTACAATGCTGCCTCCATACAAAACACTACAATGCTGCCACCATACAAAACACTACAATGCTGCCACCATACAAAACACTACAATGCTACCACCATACAAAACACTACAATGCTGCCACCATACAAAACACTACAATGCTACCACCATACAAAGCACTACAATGCTGCCACCATACAAAACACTACAATGCTGCCACCATACAAAACACTACAATGCTACCACCATACAAAGCACTACAATGCTGCCACGATACAAAACACTACAATGCTGCCACCATACAAAGCACTACAATGCTGTCACCATACAAAACACTACAATGCTGCCACCATACAAAACACTACAATGCTACCACCATACAAAACACTACAATGCTGCCACTATACAAAACACTACAATGCTGCCACCATACAAAACACTACAATGCTACCACCATACAAAACACTACAATGCTGCCACCATACAAAACACTACAATGCTACCACCATACAAAACACTACAATGCTGCCACCATACAAAACACTACAATGCTGCCACCATACAAAACACTACAATGCTGCCACCATACAAAACACTACAATGCTACCACCATACAAAACACTACAATGCTGCCACCATACAAAACAATACAATGCTACCACCATACAAAGCACTACAATGCTGCCACCATACAAAACACTACAATGCTGCCACCATACAAAACACTACAATGCTACCACCATACAAAGCACTACAATGCTGCCACGATACAAAACACTACAATGCTGCCACCATACAAAGCACTACAATGCTGTCACCATACAAAACACTACAATGCTGCCACCATACAAAACACTACAATGCTACCACCATACAAAACACTACAATGCTGCCACCATACAAAACACTACAATGCTGCCACCATACAAAGCACTACAATGCTGCCACCATACAAAACACTACAATGCTGCCACCATACAAAACACTACAATGCTGCCACCATACAAAACACTACAATGCTGCCACCATACAAAACACTACAATGCTACCACCATACAAAGCACTACAATGCTGCCACCATACAAAACACTACAATGCTACCACCATACAAAACACTACAATGCTGCCACCATACAAAACACTACAATGCTGCCTCCATACAAAACACTACAATGCTGCCACCATACAAAACACTGCAATGCTGAGACCATACAAAGCACTACAATGCTACCACCATACAAAACACTACAATGCTGCCACCATACAAAACACTACAATGCTGCCACCATACAAAACACTACAATGCTGTCACCATACAAAACACTACAATGCTACCACCAAACAAAGCATTACAATGCTGCCACCATACAAAACACTACAATGCTGCCTCCATACAAAACACTACAATGCTGCCACCATACAAAACACTACAATGCTACCACCAAACAAAGCATTACAATGCTGCCACCATACAGAACACTACAATGCTGCCTCCATACAAAGCACTACAATGCTGCCACCATAAAAAACACTACAATGCTGTCACCATACAAAACACTACAATGCTGCCACCATACAAAACACTACAATGCTGCCTCCATACAAAACACTACAATGCTGCCACCATACAAAGCACTACAATGCTGCCTCCATACAAAACACTACAATGCTGCCTCCATACAAAACACTACAATGCTGCCACCATACAAAACACTACAATGCTGCCTCCATACAAAACACTACAATGCTGCCACCATACAAAGCACTACAATGCTGCCACCATACAAAACACTACAATGCTGCCACCATACAAAACACTACAATGCTGCCACCATACAAAACACTACAATGCTGCCACCATACAAAACACTACAATGCTGCCACCATACAAAACACTACAATGCTGCCACCATACAAAACACTACAATGATGCCACCATACAAAACACTACAATGCTGCCACCATACAAAACACTACAATGCTACCACCATACAAAGCACTACAATGCTACCACCATACAAAACACTACAATGCTGCCACCATACAAAACACTACAATGCTGCCACCATACAAAGCACTACAATGCTACCACCATACAAAACACTACAATGCTGTCACCATACAAAGCACTACAATGCTGCCACCATACAAAACACTACAATGCTGCCTCCATACAAAGCACTACAATGCTGCCTCCATACAAAACACTACAATGCTACCACCATACAAAGCACTACAATGCTACCACCATACAAAACACTACAATGCTGCCACCATACAAAGCACTACAATGCTACCACCATACAAAACACTACAATGCTGCCACCATACAAAGCACTACAATGCTACCACCATACAAAACACTACAATGCTACCACCATACAAAACACTACAATGCTGCCACCATACAAAACACTACAATGCTACCACCATACAAAGCACTACAATGCTACCACCATACAAAACACTACAATGCTGCCACCATACAAAACACTACAATGCTGCCACCATACAAAGCACTACAATGCTGAGACCATACAAAACACTACAATGCTGCCACCATACAAAACACTACAATGCTGCCTCCATACAAAACACTACAATGCTGCCACCATACAAAACACTACAATGCTACCACCATACAAAACACTACAATGCTGCCACCATACAAAACACTACAATGCTACCACCATACAAAGCACTACAATGCTGCCACCATACAAAGCACTACAATGCTGCCACCATACAAAACACTACAATGCTGCCACCATACAAAACACTACAATGCTACCACCATACAAAACACTACAATGCTGCCACCATACAAAACACTACAATGCTGCCACCATACAAAACACTACAATGCTGCCACCATACAAAACACTACAATGCTGCCACCATACAAAACACTACAATGCTACCACCATACAAAGCACTACAATGCTGCCACCATACAAAACACTACAATGCTACCACCATACAAAACACTACAATGCTGCCACCATACAAAACACTACAATGCTGCCACCATACAAAACACTACAATGCTGTCACCATACAAAGCACTACAATGCTGCCACCATACAAAGCACTACAATGCTACCACCAAACAAA
This sequence comes from Phyllobates terribilis, assembly GCF_046119375.1. Classification (NCBI taxonomy): domain Eukaryota; kingdom Metazoa; phylum Chordata; class Amphibia; order Anura; family Dendrobatidae; genus Phyllobates; species Phyllobates terribilis. The sequence goes on from NW_027362764.1 coordinate 782,978,416, forward strand.
ACACTACAATGCTGCCTCCATACAAAACACTACAATGCTGCCTCCATACAAAACACTACAATGCTGCCACCATACAAAACACTACAATGCTGAGACCATACAAAGCACTACAATGCTACCACCATACAAAACACTACAATGCTGCCACCATACAAAACACTACAATGCTACCACCATACAAAGCACTACAATGCTGCCACCATACAAAACACTACAATGCTACCACCATACAAAACACTACAATGCTGCCACCATACAAAACACTACAATGCTGCCTCCATACAAAACACTACAATGCTGCCACCATACAAAACACTACAATGCTGAGACCATACAAAGCACTACAATGCTACCACAATACAAAACACTACAATGCTGCCACCATACAAAACACTACAATGCTGCCACCATACAAAACACTACAATGCTACCACCATACAAAACACTACAATGCTGCCACCATACAAAACACTACAATGCTACCACCATACAAAGCACTACAATGCTGCCACCATACAAAACACTACAATGCTACCACCATACAAAACACTACAATGCTGCCACCATACAAAACACTACAATGCTACCACCATACAAAGCACTACAATGCTGCCACCATACAAAACACTACAATGCTACCACCATACAAAGCACTACAATGCTACCACAATACAAAACACTACAATGCTGCCACCATACAAAACACTACAATGCTGCCACCATACAAAACACTACAATGCTACCACCATACAAAACACTACAATGCTGCCACCATACAAAACACTACAATGCTACCACCATACAAAGCACTACAATGCTGCCACCATACAAAACACTACAATGCTGCCACCATACAAAACACTACAATGCTACCACCATACAAAGCACTACAATGCTGCCACGATACAAAACACTACAATGCTGCCACCATACAAAGCACTACAATGCTGTCACCATACAAAACACTACAATGCTCCCACCATACAAAACACTACAATGCTGCCACCATACAAAACACTACAATGCTGCCACCATACAAAACACTACAATGCTGCCACCATACAAAACACTACAATGCTGCCACCATACAAAACACTACAATGCAACCACCATACAAAACACTACAATGCTGCCACCATACAAAACACTACAATGCTGCCTCCATACAAAACACTACAATGCTGCCACCATACAAAACACTACAATGCTGAGACCATACAAAGCACTACAATGCTACCACCATACAAAACACTACAATGCTGCCACCATACAAAACACTACAATGCTACCACCAAACAAAGCATTACAATGCTGCCACCATACAAAACACTACAATGCTGCCTCCATACAAAACACTACAATGCTGCCTCCATACAAAACACTACAATGCTGCCTCCATACAAAACACTACAATGCTGCCACCATACAAAGCACTACAATGCTGCCTCCATACAAAACACTACAATGCTGCCTCCATACAAAACACTACAATGCTGCCACCATACAAAACACTACAATGCTGCCTCCATACAAAACACTACAATGCTGCCACCATACAAAGCACTACAATGCTGCCACCATACAAAACACTACAATGCTGCCACCATACAAAACACTACAATGCTGCCACCATACAAAACACTACAATGCTGCCACCATACAAAACACTGCAATGCTGCCACCATACAAAACACTACAATGCTGCCACCATACAAAACACTACAATGCTGCCACCATACAAAACACTACAATGCTGCCACCATACAAAACACTACAATGCTACCACCATACAAAGCACTACAATGCTACCACCATACAAAACACTACAATGCTGCCACCATACAAAACACTACAATGCTGCCACCATACAAAGCACTACAATGCTACCACCATACAAAACACTACAATGCTGTCACCATACAAAGCACTACAATGCTGCCACCATACAAAACACTACAATGCTGCCTCCATACAAAGCACTACAATGCTGCCTCCATACAAAACACTACAATGCTACCACCATACAAAGCACTACAATGCTACCACCATACAAAACACTACAATGCTGCCACCATACAAAGCACTACAATGCTACCACCATACAAAACACTACAATGCTGCCACCATACAAAGCACTACAATGCTACCACCATACAAAACACTACAATGCTACCACCATACAAAACACTACAATGCTGCCACCATACAAAACACTACAATGCTACCACCATACAAAGCACTACAATGCTACCACCATACAAAACACTACAATGCTGCCACCATACAAAACACTACAATGCTGCCACCATACAAAGCACTACAATGCTGAGACCATACAAAACACTACAATGCTGCCACCATACAAAACACTACAATGCTGCCTCCATACAAAACACTACAATGCTGCCACCATACAAAACACTACAATGCTACCACCATACAAAACACTACAATGCTGCCACCATACAAAACACTACAATGCTACCACCATACAAAGCACTACAATGCTGCCACCATACAAAGCACTACAATGCTGCCACCATACAAAACACTACAATGCTGCCACCATACAAAACACTACAATGCTACCACCATACAAAACACTACAATGCTGCCACCATACAAAACACTACAATGCTGCCACCATACAAAACACTACAATGCTGCCACCATACAAAACACTACAATGCTGCCACCATACAAAACACTACAATGCTACCACCATACAAAGCACTACAATGCTGCCACCATACAAAACACTACAATGCTACCACCATACAAAACACTACAATGCTGCCACCATACAAAACACTACAATGCTGCCTCCATACAAAACACTACAATGCTGCCTCCATACAAAACACTACAATGCTGCCACCATACAAAACACTACAATGCTGCCTCCATACAAAACACTACAATGCTGCCACCATACAAAACACTACAATGCTACCACCATACAAAACACTACAATGCTACCACCATACAAAACACTACAATGCTGCCACCATACAAAACACTACAATGCTGAGACCATACAAAGCACTACAATGCTACCACCATACAAAGCACTACAATGCTGCCACCATACAAAACACTACAATGCTACCACCATACAAAACACTACAATGCTGCCACCATACAAAACACTACAATGCTGCCTCCATACAAAACACTACAATGCTGCCTCCATACAAAACACTACAATGCTGCCACCATACAAAACACTACAATGCTGCCTCCATACAAAACACTACAATGCTGCCACCATACAAAACACTACAATGCTGCCACCATACAAAGCACTACAATGCTACCACAATACAAAACACTACAATGCTGCCACCATACAAAACACTACAATGCTGCCACCATACAAAACACTACAATGCTACCACCATTCAAAACACTACAATGCTGCCACCATACAAAACACTACAATGCTACCACCATACAAAGCACTACAATGCTGCCACCATACAAAACACTACAATGCTGCCACCATACAAAACACTACAATGCTACCACCATACAAAGCACTACAATGCTGCCACGATACAAAACACTACAATGCTGAGACCATACAAAGCACTACAATGCTGTCACCATACAAAACACTACAATGCTGCCACCATACAAAACACTACAATGCTGCCACCATACAAAACACTACAATGCTGCCACCATACAAAACACTACAATGCTACCACCATACAAAACACTACAATGCTGCCACCAAACAAAACACTACACTGCTGCCTCCATACAAATCACTACAATGCTGCCACCATACAAAACACTACACTGCTGCCTCCATACAAATCACTACAATGCTGCCACCATACAAAACACTACAATGCTGCCACCATACAAAACACTACACTGCTGCCTCCATACAAATCACTACAATGCTGCCACCATACAAAACACTACACTGCTGCCTCCATACAAATCACTACAATGCTGCCACCATACAAAACACTACAATGCTGCCTCCATACAAAACACTACAATGCTGCCACCATACAAAACACTACACTGCTGCCTCCATACAAATCACTACAATGCTGCCACCATACAAAACACTACAATGCTGCCACCATACAAAACACTACAATGCTGCCACCATACAAAACACTACAATGCTGCCACCATACAAAACACTACAATGCTGCCACCATACAAAACACTACAATGCTGCCACCATACAAAACACTACAATGCTGCCACCATACAAAGCACTACAATGCTGCCACCATACAAAACACTACAATGCTGCCACCATACAAAACACTACAATGCTGCCACCATACAAAACACTACAATGCTACCACCATACAAAACACTACAATGCTGCCACCATACAAAACACTACAATGCTGCCACCATACAAAACACTACAATGCTGCCTCCATACAAATCACTACAATGCTGCCACCATACAAAACACTACAATGCTGCCACCATACAAAACACTACAATGCTGCCACCATGCAAAACACTACAATGCTACCACCATACAAAACACTACAATGCTGTCACCATACAAAACACTACAATGCTGCCTCCATACAAAACACTACAATGCTACCACCATACAAAACACTACAATGCTGCCACCATACAAAACACTACAATGCTGCCACAATACAAAACACTACAATGCTGTCACCATACAAAACACTACAATGCTGTCACCATACAAAACACTACAATGCTGCCTCCATACAAAACACTACAATGCTACCACCATACAAAACACTACAATGCTGCCACCATACAAAACACTACAATGCTGCCACCATACAAAACACTACAATGCTACCACCATACAAAACACTACAATGCTGTCACCATACAAAACACTACAATGCTGTCACCATACAAAACACTACAATGCTGCCTCCATACAAAACACTACAATGCTACCACCATACAAAACACTACAATGCTGCCTCCATACAAAACACTACAATGCTGCCACCATACAAAACACTACAATGCTACCACCATACAAAGCACTACAATGCTGCCACCATACAAAACACTACAATGCTACCACCATACAAAACACTACAATGCTGTCACCATACAAAACACTACAATGCTGCCACCATACAAAACACTACAATGCTGCCTCCATACAAAACACTACAATGCTGCCACCATACAAAACACTACAATGCTGCCTCCATACAGAACACTACAATGCTGCCACCATACAAAACACTACAATGCTGCCTCCATACAAAACACTACAATGCTGCCACCATACAAAACACTACAATGCTACCACCATACAAAGCACTACAATGCTGCCACCATACAAAACACTACAATGCTGCCACCATACAAAACACTACAATGCTACCACCATACAAAGCACTACAATGCTGCCACCATACAAAACACTACAATGCTGCCACCATACAAAACACTACAATGCTACCACCATACAAAACACAACAATGCTGCCTCCATACAAAACACTACAATGCTACCACCATACAAAACACTACAATGCTACCACCATACAAAACACTACAATGCTACCACCATACAAAACACTACAATGCTGTCACCATACAAAACACTACAATGCTGCCACCATACAAAACACTACAATGCTGCCTCCATACAAAACACTACAATGCTGCCACCATACAAAACACTACAATGCTGCCTCCATACAAAACACTACAATGCTGCCACCATACAAAACACTACAATGCTACCACCATACAAAGCACTACAATGCTGCCACCATACAAAACACTACAATGCTGCCACCATACAAAACACTACAATGCTACCACCATACAAAGCACTACAATGCTGCCACCATACAAAGCACTACAATGCTGCCACCATACAAAACACTACAATGCTGCCACCATACAAAACACTACAATGCTGCCTCCATACAAAACACTACAATGCTGTCACCATACAAAACACTACAATGCTACAACCATACAAAGCACTACAATGCTGCCTCCATACAAAACACTACAATGCTGCCTTCATACAAATCACTACAATGCTGCCACCATACAAATCACTACAATGCTGCCACCATACAAAACACTACAATGCTGCCACCATACAAAACACTACAATGCTGCCTTCATACAAATCACTACAATGCTGCCACCATACAAATCACTACAATGCTGCCACCATACAAAACACTACAATGTGGCCACCATACAAAACACTACAATGCTACCACCATACAAAACACTACAATGCTGCCACCATACAAAACACTACAATGCTGCCACCATACAAAACACTACAATGCTGCCACCATACAAAACACTACAATGCTACCACCATACAAAACACTACAATGCTACTGTAGCACCCTGAGGATTCGGCTGCTACAGGGGTATTGCACCTCAACCCAGAGGTGTGATATTCCACTCCCGGGTAAGGAAGGAGTGTGGAACTGAGCTCGGTAGGCTGCATGCACTACATACATCCCATTTCCGAGGAACAGGCCGACGGTACTCCCACTTAGAAATGTGCAGGTACGACCGAGTCTGTTCCTGGCTGGAGTGGGAGGGGGGTGGTACATCCCATGTAGTGTAGGGGCAGATAGGGGGAGCAGCCTGGGTAAAGATAGGAGCTCATTGGGTGCTGGTCACCTGAGCTCACACATAGAGGGTGTATATAAGGTGGGCACCAACTAGAATCAGGGTCAGTGGCAGAGAACAAGTCAGTTGGAGAGGAGCCTGTCTGATGCAGAGAACAAGTCAGCAGAGAGAAGGAAACAGCAGCCCTGGAGAGAGAGTGGAGCAGAGAAAGACCCAGAGCACAGAAGAGAAGGGACCCAAGAACCCAAATCAGAGCACCGGGTGAGGAGTCAGCATCAGGGTACCGGAACCCAAGCTGGTGGGGGTAAAAACAATCCCTAGCCAGAGACCGGAGACCGTGGGCAGAGTCTGTCACGGTCACCCACCACATTCACCCCGAAGGCACACCACATGAAGGGTCAGGGAACCCAGGGCCAAGGGTGTCCCAACAGAAGGCCCGAGGGAGCTGGACCTAGGTGGATCACTGGTGGGGACGGCTGAAGAAAGGACAGAGGGAGAGCTCAGGGCCACGCTCCGGACTTGTTTGGGGGTTGGCTGGATCCAGGACCTGGTGGACGCAGCACGGCTCGGGTGGTCACTAGCAGCTGGAGTGACCAGTACAACATCTGCAGTAAGTAAACACCCTTAACTGCACAACCCGACTCTGTCTTCATTGCCGTCTGCACTGCACCACCACAACCCCCATCCTCTGCACCTGTCCCCTCTGAGGCTATACCCCTCCCGTTGGGGGTTATCCCACCAAGCTGCGCACCCACCATCAGCCTCAGCGGACCCTGCTGCAGCGGCGGCCACAGTGACCGCATCACAACGGGTGGCGTAGTCGACACAAAAGAACTTTAGTAACATCTATAGAACTGCCACATCACACTGAGCTTGACGCCCTGGGCACGGGACCGGGTCACAGCCGCTCGGAGACTACAACCCCCCCCCCATCTGATCCGGTGCCGGGTATTCCCCTCAAAAAGGAATATGTCCCAGGGGGCGCGTCAACTTTGGCGTAGTCGGCAGGATTACGTGCCCGCAACACCCGGGTACTGCGTGCCTGAAGAAAAGAACGAGTTTACCTCAGAAAGAAGTCTCCCGCCGGTTCCGGAGGGTCCACGCCATCGGACTCCATCACCAGTCGTTTCCCGCCGATTGTCCGCCATTTCCAGCTTGTTCCCGCCATCTGCAGAGTTTCCCGCCACTGGGCGACGCTTCCCGCCAAAACCGCAGATTTCCCGCCTTGGAAGAGCAGCGGACGCCATTATGGGCGTGCCAAAGGAGGGCAAGAGGCCACCTCCCATCGTGGGCCAGGACAGAAAATGGCGCCAAAAGTGGAAACCGCCCCCACCAACAGAGACTGTGATGCTAGAGGTGTCTGTCAGCGTGAAAGAACTCCCCCTGGAGCTGACAGTCACCGAGTTGCCCCGGGACCGCCCTCTAAGTGGGAGGAGACGAGAGAGAAGAGCAAAGATGGGTGTCGCTTGGAGCAGTCTGGAGCGAGCGCACCCGGAGGCAAGAGGTCTAACGAGGAGTAGCGGAGGAGCTTACCCGGAGATGGAGAGAAAGCAGAACAGCACCGGCCCGCTGGCCAGGAGTCTGCTAGAGACCGAGGAAGGAGGGCAGAGCAGCACCGGCCCGCTGGCCAGGAGCCTGCCGGAAGCAGAGCAGAGCAGCACCGACCCGATGGTCAGGAGCCTGCTAGAGTCCACAACCCCGCTAGGTCTAGCGGAGATCTTAGCGCAGCTCCCCCGAGACCGGGAGTGTGCACAAACGGCCCTGGAGGGCCTCGCAAGGAGGATGGCCCGGGTACAGCGCGAGATACTGGCGGAGTGGAGCCGGGAGATGACCCAGCAAGCTGAGACCAGTCAACGGAGCACGCTACCCTGGAAGAGGAAGGAGACCGCCTCTGAGGATGGCGCGGGAGGACCCAAGGCCGGAGACGGCGCCGAGAAGGGAGCCGGACGCAAGGAGGCAGGTAAAGGGGACGCCTATACCCCAAGCCGTGACACCGCTCATCTGCCCCAGCTCCCCGTCGCAGAGCCCGAAAGTCCCCCTGCTGTGCCCGAAAACGCCACGTCACCGCTATGGACTAGGCCCCGACCGGAAGCCGCCGCAGCGACCCCTGTGACGTCACGCGCCTCGACCCGGAGCGTGACAAAGCCGGAAGTACCACCAGCCTGGTCGCAAGGCCTAGTACCCCCGGGCGCCGCACCACCAACAGCGCCCCCTACCTCTGCGGAGCCTCCGGCCTGGCCGCAAGGCCAGGTAGCCCAGGGCGCCGCCGTCCTAACGGTGCCCTTCACCTTCCAGGTGCCCCAGGCCTGGCCGCAAGGCCTGGGCAACCCGGGCGCCACCACCACCGCGCCCGCACCCGTAAAACCAAGGGTGCCACACCTGGGGGAGGACTTGTTCAGCCAGCTCACATGGCCGGACGGGCGGCCCTTCATCTGGCCCGAAGGATACCATGAGCTGGAGCGGCAACAAAGACTAGGGCCCTTGTGTGAGCCCCTGATCCCGGCTCCGAAGCCCGTGACTCGGGTCTCGCCTCCTTTAGAAGAAGCCCAATTCGAGTGGGACCCCACGGGAGAAGATTTGATGGGGTTCACCGGAGAAACTCGGGCAGTCGCCGCTGAGCGTACTGAGTGCTGTCGTCAGCAGCTAGCAGAGTTTGCCAGAGAACGGGAGGAGAGGCGGGTCAGAGAACAACAGGCCCAAATCCGGAGCGCGGAGCAGAAGAGCCGGACTAGGAGGAACCCCCGTGCAGCGCACTGTCCCCGCACCATCGGGACGGTGATAAAGTTCAACCCGCAGCATGGGTGGGGCTTTATTCGGGACCGTAACAACCGCGGTGACGTTTTTGTGACCCGCAGAGACGTCGAGTCCCACCTGCCGGAAGGTCACAAAGGCCGTGACCTCTACGTAGGAGACGAGGTCACCTTTACCCGGCACAAGTGTGCCAAAGGACCTTACGCCCTCCACGTACACCGCCTGACGGAGGAGGAGTTGCGGTACGGGGAGGAGGAGCAAGAGGACCCGGACGGGTCTGAAGCAACACCGTATCGAGGGAGCCGTCGTTAAGGACGGGGGTAGAGACTGTATATAGTTGCCCGTCGGGGCACAGTGAACCGTTGCTGCTAAAATAGTCCCCGTTGGGACCAGTGAACTGTTTACCCGTTAACCCCTTCATCCTACAGGCTGAGGACTGTGAGCAGCCATTCCCTTCCCTCTACCTGGCCGAGGACTGAGAGCGGCCAACTTCCCCTGTATATAGTTGCGCTTCCTAAAGCGCCCCCTACCGGTTTTATAGAAAACCAGTTTTTTCTAAGAGACTGTCGCACTTTTCCCGGACACACGGTGCACAGTGTCCGGAGGAGAAACTTGAAACAAGAGACGACGAGAATGTTTTATCTGAAAAGTTTTATATGATGTTTTATATATATATAATGTTTTATATGTTTTCTATGTTTATGAAAAAATTTTTGTATGTTTTGGTGTTTATGTCTTTACAGCCCGAGGACGTGCTGTGATTTACCAGGGGGGAATGTAGCACCCTGAGGATTCGGCTGCTACAGGGGTATTGCACCTCAACCCAGAGGTGTGATATTCCACTCCCGGGTAAGGAAGGAGTGTGGAACTGAGCTCGGTAGGCTGCATGCACTACATACATCCCATTTCCGAGGAACAGGCCGACGGTACTCCCACTTAGAAATGTGCAGGTACGACCGAGTCTGTTCCTGGCTGGAGTGGGAGGGGGGTGGTACATCCCATGTAGTGTAGGGGCAGATAGGGGGAGCAGCCTGGGTAAAGATAGGAGCTCATTGGGTGCTGGTCACCTGAGCTCACACATAGAGGGTGTATATAAGGTGGGCACCAACTAGAATCAGGGTCAGTGGCAGAGAACAAGTCAGTTGGAGAGGAGCCTGTCTGATGCAGAGAACAAGTCAGCAGAGAGAAGGAAACAGCAGCCCTGGAGAGAGAGTGGAGCAGAGAAAGACCCAGAGCACAGAAGAGAAGGGACCCAAGAACCCAAATCAGAGCACCGGGTGAGGAGTCAGCATCAGGGTACCGGAACCCAAGCTGGTGGGGGTAAAAACAATCCCTAGCCAGAGACCGGAGACCGTGGGCAGAGTCTGTCACGGTCACCCACCACATTCACCCCGAAGGCACACCACATGAAGGGTCAGGGAACCCAGGGCCAAGGGTGTCCCAACAGAAGGCCCGAGGGAGCTGGACCTAGGTGGATCACTGGTGGGGACGGCTGAAGAAAGGACAGAGGGAGAGCTCAGGGCCACGCTCCGGACTTGTTTGGGGGTTGGCTGGATCCAGGACCTGGTGGACGCAGCACGGCTCGGGTGGTCACTAGCAGCTGGAGTGACCAGTACAACATCTGCAGTAAGTAAACACCCTTAACTGCACAACCCGACTCTGTCTTCATTGCCGTCTGCACTGCACCACCACAACCCCCATCCTCTGCACCTGTCCCCTCTGAGGCTATACCCCTCCCGTTGGGGGTTATCCCACCAAGCTGCGCACCCACCATCAGCCTCAGCGGACCCTGCTGCAGCGGCGGCCACAGTGACCGCATCACAACGGGTGGCGTAGTCGACACAAAAGAACTTTAGTAACATCTATAGAACTGCCACATCACACTGAGCTTGACGCCCTGGGCACGGGACCGGGTCACAGCCGCTCGGAGACTACAACCCCCCCCCCATCTGATCCGGTGCCGGGTATTCCCCTCAAAAAGGAATATGTCCCAGGGGGCGCGTCACTACCACCATACAAAACACTACAATGCTGCCACCATACAAAACACTACAATGCTGCCACCATACAAAACACTACAATGCTGCCTCCATACAAAGCACTACAATGCTGCCACCATACAAAACACTACAATGCTGCCACCATACAAAACACTACAATGCTGCCACCATACAAAACACTACAATGCTGCCACCATACAAAACACTACAATGCTGTCACCATACAAAACACTACAATGCTACCACCATACAAAACACTACAATGCTGCCACCATAGAAAACACTACAATGCTGCCTCCATACAAAACACTACAATGCTGCCACCATACAAAACACTACAATGCTGCCTCCATACAAAACACTACAATGCTGTCACCATACAAAACACTACAATGCTACCACCATACAAAACACTACAATGCTGCCACCATACAAAACACTACAATGCTGCCACCATACAAAACACTACAATGCTGCCTCCATACAAAACACTACAATGCTGCCTCCATACAAAACACTACAATGCTGTCACCATACAAAACACTACAATGCTGCCTCCATACAAATCACTACAATGCTGCCACCATACAAAACACTACAATGCTGCCTCCATACAAAACACTACAATGCTGTCACCATACAAAACACTACAATGCTGCCACCATACAAAACACTACAATGCTGCCACCATACAAAACACTACAATGCTGCCACCATACAAAACACTACAATGCTGCCTCCATACAAAGCACTACAATGCTACCACCATACAAAACACTACAATGCTGTCACCATACAAAACACTACAATGCTACCACCATACAAAACACTACAATGCTGCCACCATACAAAACACTACAATGCTGACACCATACAAAACACTACAATGCTGTCACCATACAAAACACTACAATGCTGCCTCCATACAAATCACTACAATGCTGCCTCCATACAAAACACTACAATGCTGCCGCCATACAAAACACTACAATGCTGACACCATACAAAACACTACAATGCTGCCACCATACAAAACACTACAATGCTGCCTCCATACAAAACACTACAATGCTGCCTCCATACAAAACACTACAATGCTGCCAACATACAAAGCACTACAATGCTGCCTCCATACAAAACACTACAATGCTGCCACCATACAAAACACTACAATGCTGCCTCCATACAAAACACTACAATGCTGTCACCATACAAAACACAACAATGCTACAACCATACAAAGCACTACAATGCTGCCACCATACAAAACACTACAATGCTGCCTTCATACAAATCACTACAATGCTGCCACCATACAAATCACTACAATGCTGCCACCATACAAAACACTACAATGCTGCCACCATACAAAACACTACAATGCTACCACCATACAAAACACTACAATGCTGCCACCATACAAAACACTACAATGCTACCACCATACAAAACACTACAATGCTGCCACCATACAAAACACTACAATGCTGCCACCATACAAAACACTACAATGCTGCCACCATACAAAACACTACAATGCTACCACCATACAAAACACTACAATGCTGCCACCATACAAAACACTACAATGCTGCCACCATACAAAACACTACAATGCTGCCTCCATACAAAGCACTACAATGCTGCCACCATACAAAACACTACAATGCTACCACCATACAAAACACTACAATGCTGCCACCATACAAAACACTACAATGCTGTCACCATACAAAACACTACAATGCTACCACCATACAAAACACTACAATGCTGCCACCATACAAAACACTACAATGCTGCCTCCATACAAAACACTACAATGCTGCCACCATACAAAACACTACAATGCTGTCACCATACAAAACACTACAATGCTACCACCATACAAAACACTACAATGCTGCCACCATACAAAACACTACAATGCTGCCTCCATACAAAACACTACAATGCTGCCACCATACAAAACACTACAATGCTGCCTCCATACAAAACACTACAATGCTACCACCATACAAAACACTACAATGCTGCCTCCATACAAAACACTACAATGCTGCCACCATACAAAACACTACAATGCTGCCTCCATACAAAACACTACAATGCTACCACCATACAAAACACTACAATGCTGTCACCATACAAAACACTACAATGCTGCCACCATACAAAACACTACAATGCTGCCTCCATACAAAACACTACAATGCTGCCTCCATACAAAACACTACAATGCTGTCACCATACAAAACACTACAATGCTGCCACCATACAAAACACTACAATGCTACCACCATACAAAACACTACAATGCTGCCTCCATACAAATCACTACAATGCTGTCACCATACAAAACACTACAATGCTACCACCATACAAAGCACTACAATGCTGCCACCATACAAAACACTACAATGCTGTCACCATACAAAACACTACAATGCTGCCACCATACAAAACACTACAATGCTACCACCATACAAAACACTACAATGCTACCACCATACAAAACACTACAATGCTACCACCATACAAAACACTACAATGCTGCCACCATACAAAGCACTACAATGCTGCCACCATACAAAACACTACAATGCTACCACCATACAAAACACTACAATGCTACCACCATACAAAACACTACAATGCTACCACCATACAAAACACTACAATGCTACCACCATACAAAACACTACAATGCTGCCACCATACAAAGCACTACAATGCTGTCACCATACAAAACACTACAATGCTACCACCATACAAAGCACTACAATGCTACCACCATACAAAACACTACAATGCTACCACCATACAAAGCACTACAATGCTACCACCATACAAAACACTACAATGCTACCACCATACAAAACACTACAATGCTACCACCATACAAAACACTACAATGCTACCACCATACAAAACACTACAATGCTGCCTCCATACAAATCACTACAATGCTGTCACCATACAAAACACTACAATGCTACCACCATACAAAACACTACAATGCTGCCACCATACAAAACACTACAATGCTGCCTCCATACAAAACACTACAATGCTGCCACCATACAAAACACTACAATGCTACCACCATACAAAAAACTACAATGCTGCCTCCATACAAATCACTACAATGCTGTCACCATACAAAACACTACAATGCTACCACCATACAAAGCACTACAATGCTGCCACCATACAAAACACTACAATGCTGCCACCATACAAAACACTACAATGCTGCCTCCATACAAAACACTACAATGCTACCACCATAAAAAACACTACAATGCTACCACCATACAAAACACTACAATGCTGTCACCATACAAAACACTACAATGCTGCCTCCATACAAAACACTACAATGCTGCCACCATACAAAACACTACAATGCTGCCTCCATACAAAACACTACAATGCTGCCACCATACAAAACACTACAATGCTGCCTCCATAAAAAACACTACAATGCTGTCACCATACAAAACACTACAATGCTACCACCATACAAAGCACTACAATGCTGCCACCATACAAAACACTACAATGCTGCCTCCATACAAAACACTACAATGCTGCCACCATACAAAACACTACAATGCTGCCACCATACAAAACACTACAATGCTGCCTCCATACAAAACACTACAATGCTACCACCATACAAGACACTACAATGCTGCCACCATACAAAACACTACAATGCTACCACCATACAAAACACTACAATGCTGAGACCATACAAAGCACTACAATGCTGTCACCATACAAAACACTACAATGCTGCCTCCATACAAAACACTACAATGCTGCCACCATACAAAACACTACAATGCTACCACCATACAAGACACTACAATGCTGCCACCATACAAAACACTACAATGCTACCACCATACAAAACACTACAATGCTGAGACCATACAAAACACTACAATGCTGCCACCATACAAAACACTACAATGCTGCCTCCATACAAAACACTACAATGCTGCCACCATACAAAACACTACAATGCTAAAACCATACAAGACACTACAATGCTGCCACCATACAAAACACTACAATGCTACCACCATACAAAACACTACAATGCTGAGACCATACAAAGCACTACAATGCTGTCACCATACAAAACACTACAATGCTACCACCATACAAAACACTACAATGCTGCCTCCATACAAAACACTACAATGCTGCCTCCATACAAAACACTACAATGCTGTCACCATACAAAACACTACAATGCTACCACCATACAAAACACTACAATGCTGTCACCATACAAAACACTACAATGCTACCACCATACAAAACACTACAATGCTGTCACCATACAAAACACTACAATGCTGTCACCATACAAAACACTACAATGCTACCACCATACAAAACACTACAATGCTACCACCATACAAAACACTACAATGCTGCCACCATACAAAACACTACAATGCTGCCACCATACAAAACACTACAATGCTGTCACCATACAAAACACTACAATGCTGCCACCATACAAAACACTACAATGCTACCACCATACAAAACACTACAATGCTACCACCATACAAAACACTACAATGCTACCACCATACAAAACACTACAATGCTGTCACCATACAAAACACTACAATGCTGCCACCATACAAAACACTACAATGCTACCACCATACAAAACACTACAATGCTGCCTCCATACAAAACACTACAATGCTGCCTCCATACAAAACACTACAATGCTACCACCATACAAAACACTACAATGCTACCACCATAAAAAACACTACAATGCTGCCTCCATACAAAACACTACAATGCTGCCACCATACAAAACACTACAATGCTACCACCATACAAAGCACTACAATGCTGTCACCATACAAAACACTACAATGCTGCCTCCATACAAAACACTACAATGCTGCCACCATACAAAACACTACAATGCTACCACCATACAAAGCACTACAATGCTGCCACCATACAAAACACTACAATGCTGCCTCCATACAAAACACTACAATGCTGCCACCATACAAAACACTACAATGCTGTCACCATACAAAACACTACAATGCCACCACCATACAAAGCACTACAATGCTGCCACCATACAAAACACTACAATGCTGCCACCATACAAAACACTACAATGCTGCCTCCATACAAAACACTACAATGCTGCCTCCATACAAAACACTACAATGCTGCCAACATACAAAGCACTACAATGCTGCCTCCATACAAAACACTACAATGCTGCCACCATACAAAACACTACAATGCTGCCTCCATACAAAACACTACAATGCTGCCACCATACAAAACACTACAATGCTGTCACCATACAAAACACTACAATGCTACCACCATACAAAGCACTACAATGCTGCCACCATACAAAACACTACAATGCTGCCTCCATACAAAACACTACAATGCTGCCACCATACAAAACACTACAATGCTACCACCATACAAAACACTACAATGCTCAGACCATACAAAGCACTACAATGCTGTCACCATACAAAACACTACAATGCTGCCTCCATACAAAACACTACAATGCTGCCACCATACAAAACACTACAATGCTACCACCATACAAGACACTACAATGCTGCCACCATACAAAACACTACAATGCTACCACCATACAAAACACTACAATGCTGAGACCGTACAAAACACTACAATGCTGCCACCATACAAAACACTACAATGCTGCCTCCATACAAAACACTACAATGCTGCCACCATACAAAACACTACAATGCTACCACCATACAAGACACTACAATGCTGCCACCATACAAAACACTACAATGCTACCACCATACAAAACACTACAATGCTGAGACCATACAAAGCACTACAATGCTGTCACCATACAAAACACTACAATGCTACCACCATACAAAACACTACAATGCTGCCTCCATACAAAACACTACAATGCTGCCTCCATACAAAACACTACAATGCTGCCTCCATACAAAACACTACAATGCTGTCACCATACAAAACACTACAATGCTACCACCATACAAAACACTACAATGCTGTCACCATACAAAACACTACAATGCTACCACCATACAAAACACTACAATGCTGTCACCATACAAAACACTACAATGCTGTCACCATACAAAACACTACAATGCTATCACCATACAAAACACTACAATGCTACCACCATACAAAACACTACAATGCTGCCACCATACAAAACACTACAATGCTGCCACCATACAAAACACTACAATGCTGTCACCATACAAAACACTACAATGCTGCCACCATACAAAACACTACAATGCTACCACCATACAAAACACTACAATGCTACCACCATACAAAACACTACAATGCTACCACCATACAAAACACTACAATGCTGTCACCATACAAAACACTACAATGCTGCCACCATACAAAACACTACAATGCTACCACCATACAAAACACTACAATGCTGCCTCCATACAAAACACTACAATGCTGCCTCCATACAAAACACTACAATGCTACCACCATACAAAACACTACAATGCTACCACCATAAAAAACACTACAATGCTGCCTCCATACAAAACACTACAATGCTGCCACCATACAAAAACACTACAATGCTACCACCATACAAAGCACTACAATGCTGTCACCATACAAAACACTACAATGCTGCCTCCATACAAAACACTACAATGCTGCCACCATACAAAACACTACAATGCTACCACCATACAAAACACTACAATGCTGTCACCATACAAAACACTACAATGCTGCCTCCATACAAAACACTACAATGCTGTCACCATACAAAACACTACAATGCTGTCACCATACAAAACACTACAATGCTGTCACCATACAAAACACTACAATGCTGCCACCATACAAAACACTACAATGCTGCCTCCATACAAAACACTACAATGCTGTCACCATACAAAACACTACAATGCTGCCTCCATACAAAACACTACAATGCTGCCACCATACAAAACACTACAATGCTACCACCATACAAAGCACTACAATGCTGTCACCATACAAAACACTACAATGCTGCCTTTATACAAATCACTACAATGCTGCCACCATACAAAACACTACAATGCTACCACCATACAAAACACTACAATGCTACCACCATACAAAACACTACAATGCTGCCTCCATACAAAACACTACAATGCTGTCACCATACAAAACACTACAATGCTGCCACCATACAAAACACTACAATGCTGCCACCATACAAAACACTACAATGCTGCCACCATACAAAACACTACAATGCTGCCTCCATACAAAACACTACAATGCTGTCACCATACAAAACACTACAATGCTACCACCATACAAAACACTACAATGCTGCCACCATACAAAACACTACAATGCTACCACCATACAAAACACTACAATGCTGCCTCCATACAAAACACTACAATGCTGCCTCCATACAAAACACTACAATGCTACCACCATACAAAACACTACAATGCTGCCTCCATACAAAACACTACAATGCTACCACCATACAAAACACTACAATGCTACCACCATACAAAACACTACAATGCTACCACCATACAAAACACTACAATGCTACCACCATACAAAACACTACAATGCTACCTCCATACAAAACACTACAATGCTGCCTCCATACAAAACACTACAATGCTACCACCATACAAAACACTACAATGCTGCCACCATACAAAACACTACAATGCTACCACCATACAAAACACTACAATGCTGCCACCATACAAAACACTACAATGCTACCACCATACAAAACACTACAATGCTGCTACCATACAAAACACTACAATGCTACCACCATACAAAACACTACAATGCTGCCACCATACAAAACACTACAATGCTGCCACCATACAAAACACTACAATGCTGCCTCCATACAAAACACTACAATGCTGCCACCATACAAAACACTACAATGCTACCACCATACAAAACACTACAATGCTGCCACCATACAAAACACTACAATGCTGCCTCCATACAAAACACTACAATGCTGTCACCATACAAAACACTACAATGCTACCACCATACAAAACACTACAATGCTGCCACCATACAAAACACTACAATGCTGCCACCATACAAAACACTACAATGCTGTCACCATACAAAACACTACAATGCTACCACCATACAAAACACTACAATGCTGCCACCATACAAATCACTACAATGCTGCCTCCATACAAAACACTACAATGCTGTCACCATACAAAACACTACAATGCTGCCTCCATGCAAAACACTACAATGCTGTCACCATACAAAACACTACAATGCTGCCACCATACAAAACACTACAATGCTGCCTCCATACAAAGCACTACAATGCTGCCACCATACAAAACACTACAATGCTGCCTCCATACAAATCACTACTATGCTACCACCATACAAAACACTACAATGCTGCCACCATACAAAGCACTACAATGCTACCACCATACAAAACACTACAATGCTGCCACCATACAAAGCACTACAATGCTGCCACCATACAAAACACTACAATCCTGCCTCCATACAAAGCACTACAATGCTGCCTCCATACAAAACACTACAATGCTACCACCATACAAAGCACTACAATGCTACCACCATACAAAACACTACAATGCTGCCACCATACAAAACACTACAATGCTGCCACCATACAAAGCACTACAATGCTACCACCATACAAAACACTACAATGCTGCCACCATACAAAACACTACAATGCTGCCACCATACAAAGCACTACAATGCTACCACCATACAAAACACTACAATGCTACCACCATACAAAACACTACAATGCTGCCACCATACAAAACAATACAATGCTGCCACCATACAAAGCACTACAATGCTGAGACCATACAAAACACTACAATGCTACCACCATACAAAACACTACAATGCTACCACCATACAAAACACTACAATGCTGCCACCATACAAAACACTACAATGCTGCCTCCATACAAAACACTACAATGCTGCCACCATACAAAACACTACAATGCTGCCACCATACAAAACACTACAATGCTACCACCATACAAAACACTACAATGCTGCCACCATACAAAACACTACAATGCTACCACCATACAAAGCACTACAATGCTGCCACCATACAAAACACTACAATGCTGCCACTATACAAAACACTACAATGCTACCACCATACAAAGCACTACAATGCTGCCACGATACAAAACACTACAATGCTGAGACCATACAAAGCACTACAATGCTGTCACCATACAAAACACTACAATGCTGCCACCATACAAAACACTACAATGCTGCCACCATACAAAACACTACAATGCTGCCACCATACAAAACACTACAATGCTACCACCATACAAAGCACTACAATGCTGCCACCATACAAAACACTACAATGCTGCCACCATACAAAACACTACAATGCTACCACCATACAAAACACTACAATGCTATCACCATACAAAACACTACAATGCTGCCACCATACAAAACACTACAATGCTGTCACCATACAAAACACTACAATGCTACCACCATACAAAACACTACAATGCTGCCACCATACAAAACACTACAATGCTGCCACCATACAAAGCACTACAATGCTGCCACCATACAAAGCACTACAATGCTGCCTCCATACAAAACACTACAATGCTGTCACCATACAAAACACTACAATGCTACCACCATACAAAACACTACAATGCTGCCACCATACAAAACACTACAATGCTACCACCATACAAAGCACTACAATGCTGCCACCATACAAAACACTACAATGCTACCACCATACAAAGCACTACAATGCTGCCTCCATACAAAACACTACAATGCTACCACCATACAAAGCACTACAATGCTGCCTCCATACAAAACACTACAATGCTACCACCATACAAAGCACTACAATGCTGCCACGATACAAAACACTACAATGCTGAGACCATACAAAGCACTACAATGCTGTCACCATACAAAACACTACAATGCTGCCACCATACAAAACACTACAATGCTGCCAATATACAAAACACTACAATGCTGCCACCATACAAAACACTACAATGCTGCCTCCATACAAAACACTACAATGCTGTCACCATACAAAACACTACAATGCTGTCACCATACAAAACACTACAATGCTACCACCATACAAAACACTACAATGCTGCCACCATACAAAACACTACAATGCTGCCACCATACAAAACACTACAATGCTGCCACCATACAAAACACTACAATGCTGCCTCCATACAAAACACTACAATGCTGCCACCATACAAAACACTACAATGCTGCCACCATACAAAACACTACAATGCTACCACCATACAAAACACTACAATGCTGCCACCATACAAAACACTACAATGCTGCCACCATACAAAACACTACAATGCTGCCACCATACAAAACACTACAATGCTGCCTCCATACAAAACACTACAATGCTACCACCATACAAAACACTACAATGCTGCCACCATACAAAACACTACAATGCTACCACCATACAAAACACTACAATGCTGCCACCATACAAAACACTACAATGCTGCCACCATACAAAACACTACAATGCTGCCACCATACAAAACACTACAATGCTGCCACCATACAAAACACTACAATGCTGCCTCCATACAAAACACTACAATGCTGCCACCATACAAAACACTACAATGCTGCCTCCATACAAATCACTACAATGCTGTCTCCATACAAAACACTACAATGCTGCCACCATACAAAACACTACAATGCTGCCACCATACAAAACACTACAATGCTGCCACCATACAAAACACTACAATGCTGCCACCATACAAAACACTACAATGCTGCCTCCATACAAAACACTACAATGCTGCCACCATACAAAACACTACAATGCTGCCTCCATACAAATCACTACAATGCTGTCTCCATACAAAACACTACAATGCTGCCTCCATACAAATCACTACAATGCTGCCACCATACAAAACACTACAATGCTGCTACCATACAAAACACTACAATGCTGCCACCATACAAAACACTACAATGCTGCCTCCATACAAAACACTACAATGCTGCCTCCATACAAAACACTACAATGCTGCCACCATACAAAACACTACAATGCTACCACCATACAAAACACTACAATGCTGCCTCCATACAAAACACTACAATGCTGCCTCCATACAAATCACTACAATGCTGCCTCCATACAAATCACTACAATGCTGCCTCCATACAAAACACTACAATGCTGCCACCATACAAAACACTACAATGCTGCCTCCATACAAAACACTACAATGCTGCCACCATACAAAACACTACAATGCTGCCACCATACAAAACACTACAATGCTGTCACCATACAAAACACTACAATGCTGCCTCCATACAAAACACTACAATGCTGTCACCATACAAAACACTACAATGCTACCACCATACAAAACACTACAATGCTGTCACCATACAAAACACTACAATGCTGAGACCATACAAAACACTACAATGCTGCCACCATACAAAACACTACAATGCTGCCACCATACAAAACACTACAATGCTACCACCATACAAAACACTACAATGCTGCCACCATACAAAACACTACAATGCTACCACCATACAAAACACTACAATGCTGCCACCATACAAAACACTACAATGCTGTCACCATACAAAACACTACAATGCTGCCTCCATACAAAACACTACAATGCTACCACCATACAAAACACTACAATGCTACCACCATACAAAACACTACAATGCTGTCACCATACAAAACACTACAATGCTGCCACCATACAAAACACTACAATGCTGTCACCATACAAAACACTACAATGCTACCACCATACAAAACACTACAATGCTGCCACCATACAAAACACTACAATGCTGCCACCATACAAAACACTACAATGCTACCACCATACAAAACACTACAATGCTGCCACCATACAAAACACTACAATGCTGTCACCATACAAAACACTACAATGCTGCCTCCATACAAAACACTACAATGCTACCACCATACAAAACACTACAATGCTACCACCATACAAAACACTACAATGCTGCCACCATACAAAACACTACAATGCTGCCACCATACAAAACACTACAATGCTGTCACCATACAAAACACTACAATGCTACCACCATACAAAACACTACAATGCTGTCACCATACAAAACACTACAATGCTGCCACCATACAAAACACTACAATGCTGCCTCCATACAAATCACTACAATGCTGCCTCCATACAAAACACTACAATGCTGCCACCATACAAAACACTACAATGCTACCACCATACAAAACACTACAATGCTGTCACCATACAAAACACTACAATGCTACCACCATACAAAACACTACAATGCTGCCACCATACAAAACACTACAATGCTGTCACCATACAAAACACTACAATGCTGCCTCCATACAAAACACTACAATGCTGTCACCATACAAAACACTACAATGCTGCCACCATACAAAACACTACAATGCTGCCTCCATACAAAACACTACAATGCTGCCACCATACAAAACACTACAATGCTGAGACCATACAAAACACTACAATGCTGTCACCATACAAAACACTACAATGCTGAGACCATACAAAGCACTACAATGCTGCCACCATACAAAACACTACAATGCTGCCTCCATACAAAACACTACAATGCTGTCACCATACAAAACACTACAATGCTGCCACCATACAAAACACTACAATGCTACCACCACACAAAACACTACAATGCTGCCTCCATACAAATCACTACAATGCTGCCTCCATACAAAACACTACAATGCTGCCACCATACAAAACACTACAATGCTACCACCATACAAAACACTACAATGCTACCACCATACAAAACACTACAATGCTGCCTCCATACAGATCACTACAATGCTGCCTCCATACAAAACACTACAATGCTGCCACCATACAAAACACTACAATGCTACCACCATACAAAACACTACAATGCTGCCACCATACAAAACACTACAATGCTACCACCATACAAAACACTACAATGCTGCCTCCATACAAAACACTACAATGCTACCACCATACAAAACACTACAATGCTGCCTCCATACAAAACACTACAATGCTACCACCATACAAAACACTACAATGCTGCCACCATACAAAACACTACAATGCTACCACCATACAAAACACTACAATGCTGCCTCCATACAAAACACTACAATGCTGCCACCATACAAAATACTACAATGCTGCCTCCATACAAAACACTACAATGCTACCACCATACAAAACACTACAATGCTGCCACCATACAAAACACTACAATGCTGCCACCATACAAAACACTACAATGCTGTCACCATACAAAACACTACAATGCTACCACCATACAAAACACTACAATGCTGCCTCCATACAAATCACTACAATGCTGCCTCCATACAAAACACTACAATGCTGCCACCATACAAAACACTACAATGCTGCCACCATACAAAACACTACAATGCTGCCTCCATACAAAACACTACAATGCTGCCTCCATACAAAACACTACAATGCTACCACCATACAAAACACTACAATGCTACCACCATACAAAACACTACAATGCTGCCACCATACAAAACACTACAATGCTGTCACCATACAAAACACTACAATGCTGCCACCATACAAAACACTACAATGCTGCCTCCATACAAAACACTACAATGCTGCCTCCATACAAAACACTACAATGCTGCCACCATACAAAACACTACAATGCTGCCTCCATACAAAACACTACAATGCTACCACCATACAAAACACTACAATGCTGCCACCATACAAAACACTACAATGCTGCCACCATACAAAACACTACAATGCTGTCACCATACAAAACACTACAATGCTACCACCATACAAAACACTACAATGCTGCCTCCATACAAAACACTACAATGCTGCCTCCATACAAAACACTACAATGCTGCCACCATACAAAACACTACAATGCTACCACCATACAAAACACTACAATGCTACCACCATACAAAACACTACAATGCTGCCACCATACAAAACACTACAATGCTGCCACCATACAAAACACTACAATGCTGCCACCATACAAAACACTACAATGCTACCACCATACAAAACACTACAATGCTGCCACCATACAAAACACTACAATGCTGCCACCATACAAAACACTACAATGCTGCCTCCATACAAAACACTACAATGCTACCACCATACAAAACACTACAATGCTGCCACCATACAAAACACTACAATGCTGCCACCATACAAAACACTACAATGCTGCCACCATACAAAACACTACAATGCTGCCACCATACAAAACACTACAATGCTGTCACCATACAAAACACTACAATGCTACCACCATACAAAACACTACAATGCTGCCACCATACAAAACACTACAATGCTGTCACCATACAAAACACTACAATGCTGTCACCATACAAAACACTACAATGCTGCCTCCATACAAAACACTACAATGCTGTCACCATACAAAACACTACAATGCTGCCACCATACAAAACACTACAATGCTGCCTCCATACAAAACACTACAATGCTGTCACCATACAAAACACTACAATGCTGCCTCCATACAAATCACTACAATGCTGCCACCATACAAAACACTACAATGCTGTCACCATACAAAACACTACAATGCTGCCACCATACAAAACACTACAATGCTGCCACCATACAAAACACTACAATGCTGCCACCATACAAAACACTACAATGCTGCCTCCATACAAATCACTACAATGCTGTCACCATACAAAACACTACAATGCTGCCACCATACAAAACACTACAATGCTGCCACCATACAAAACACTACAATGCTGTCACCATACAAAACACTACAATGCTACCACCATACAAAACACTACAATGCTGCCACCATACAAAACACTACAATGCTGTCACCATACAAAACACTACAATGCTGTCACCATACAAAACACTACAATGCTGCCACCATACAAAACACTACAATGCTGCCTCCATACAAAACACTACAATGCTACCACCATACAAAACACTACAATGCTGCCTCCATACAAAACACTACAATGCTGTCACCATACAAAACACTACAATGCTGTCACCATACAAAACACTACAATGCTACCACCATACAAAACACTACAATGCTGCCTCCATACAAATCACTACAATGCTGCCTCCATACAAAACACTACAATGCTGCCACCATACAAAACACTACAATGCTGCCACCATACAAAACACTACAATGCTACCACCATACAAAACACTACAATGCTGCCACCATACAAAACACTACAATGCTGCCACCATACAAAACACTACAATGCTACCACCATACAAAACACTACAATGCTGCCTCCATACAAAACACTACAATGCTGCCACCATACAAAACACTACAATGCTGCCTCCATACAAATCACTACAATGCTGTCACCATACAAAACACTACAATGCTGCCACCATACAATACACTACAATGCTACCTCCATACAAAACACTACAATGCTACCTCCATACAAAACACTACAATGCTGCCTCCATACAAAACACTACAATGCTGCCACCATACAAAACACTACAATGCTGCCACCATACAAAACACTACAATGCTGCCACCATACAAAGCACTACAATGCTACCACCATACAAAACACTACAATGCTGCCACTGTACAAAACACTACAATGCTGCCACCATACAAAACACTACAATGCTACCACCATACAAAACACTACAATGCTGCCACCATACAAAACACTACAATGCTGTTGCCAACCGTTGGACGGCGCTCATAGCATCCCTACAGTGATAACCGCAGGGGTCTCCTGTAGACCCCGGGTTGTCATGCCAACCCATCGGCGACCCACGGTCATATGACACAGATGCCGATAGGCAGGTCTTATGATGCGCTTCCGGTGCGACCATGTTAAATGCCGCTGTTGGAGATTGACAGCGGCATTTAACATCCGCGGGTGGATTGCGATTCCACCCGCGGCTTATAGGGGCACATGACAGCTGATCAGATCAGCTGTCATGTCTCCGGAAAGGTGCGGGCTCACCTCTGTACAAGAATATAACTACTATAATACTGCTCCCTATGTACTAGAATATAACTACTATAATACTGCTCCCTATGTACAAGAATATAACTACTATAATACTGCTCCTATGTACAAGAATATAACTACTATAATACTGCTCCTATGTACAAGAATATAACTGCTATAATACTGCCCCCTATGTACAAGAATATAACTACTATAATACTGCTCCTATGTACAAGAATATAACTACTATAATACTACCCCCTATGTACAAGAATATAACTACTATAATACTGCTCCTATATACAAGAATATAACTACTATAATACTGCCCCCTATGTACAAGAATATAACTACTATAATACTGCTCCTATGTACCTGATCATGTGTTTGATATTGGACCTGTGTTATGAATGGATCCTAAAAGTCAATATTGACCCTTTAATGACACTTATCACATGACAGGATAAAAGCCAATACCAGAAACTCAATTTGCAGTCGGTGTGTTTCGGGGTACTGTGTTCTAGTCCTCTTCCTCTCTGAAGAGACAATTTGGAAATTTCCCGGAGGAACATTGCGGCTTTAAAAGTCTCCTCACCTGACATGCTTAACACGTCACTCTCCGCAAGGAGAAATATTACCCCTAGATGAATGGATCCATCACACGTAGCTCAGGTTTCCAGGGCTGAGGTGACATTAGGTGAGGCCCCTTCTTGTTTAGTATGAAGATTATTGATATTACGTGTTCTTTCTTTTACTTCTGTCACGGGGCCAGGGATGAGCGCACACCCTTCTCCCGGTGATTGAGGGTGGGTTTGTGACCAGAGATGTCAAAATCAAGAGTTACAACAGAATTTTTTCACGCTATTTCCTCATCTGAAGTTGAAGGTCACAGAGATCAGCGGAGACGTCACACTATCACTATCGCAAGAATGCTGAAGTTGCGCAAAGATGATGAGATTTCCTCTGCTCATGCAGAAATAAAGAGCTTAGAGCAGAAGTTTCAGACACGATTGATGAAGTTGTAGCTCCAGGAAGATAGGAGTGAACTTTTCAAAATTTTATATTATTTTTTTTTTTTTTAATAAATTCCATCAGTAGAAGAACCTGCAATCATCCTAATCTAAGAAGTGGATTTGTAAGAAGGTTTAAAGTTGAAAAAGTTCAGTTTCAGGCGTTGCCTTTTCTAATCTCGTTCAAGTGGATATCATTTACGATGTTGGCACCATGGCACTTTTTTATTGGGTGTCATTTATTTAATTCGAAAGCCTTTTCTGCCCTTGTGCAATTGCTGAAATTGCCCCAGATCACGTGATACTTTAATCACTAAATGTTTGGTACCAGATATAGGAAATTCTATTGGCCGGTCCAGAATGTTGAATTGCTGCAATGTTCTGCACGGCTTTCACTATTCTCTGACTGCTGCTCCAAACCCCCAGTAACAGAAGTGATGATGTCCAGCCATCAGACCTTTCAGGTCATCAGTGGTGGCCTCAGTTAGGTCACTAAATTGATAGGCAACCGCTGACCACTCACCAAATGTCACTCTCAGATGAGATAAAGGTTACTCCTTGTGTGTGGATATCTTCTCTGAAATCTACAGGTTAATCGAGCAGCAGCATCCTGGTCCTGGTACCTGCCCACAGACTCCTCGGCCACTTGAGGTGGCACCAGTATTATAATGACACATGAAAATTTGGTCATTGCTATGAAGTTAATTTTGGGGCCCAGAACTTTCTAATAGTGACTAATGGGTAAGAATATATGCTTGTCAAGTTCTTTTATGAGAATTATTTTGGAAAACCTAACCATCTTTGCAAGCCTCTACTACTTGTATATATTGCATCCTCACTCCTGTCTTTGCAAGCTTCTATTAATGATATATATGTGAGGAGGTGGACCAGCTGTCGTGCTCCCCCCTGAAGACATCAATGAGTTTAATGTAAATGTGTGAAATATGTTTTCTTGTGGAAACAAGTGTTAATTTCCTTGTGGGCTGCAGTACTAGCCAACGGTAACAAGAGTTCACTGTTTTACTCTTTGCTTCTGTACAGAATTGGGTGAAAGGGTAAGTCTGCCCAGCAATAGAGAGCAGGGACAGTGTCAGAGTTAACTGTAAGGCTGGCCCATATTGGGGAGGAGGATTGGGAATCTCTGGGTAGTGAGAGATTTATGAAGTTAGTGAAGTAAGAGAAGAGAAGGGAGAGTGTGCAGAGATTTGGATAGAACTATTGTGAAGCTAGAAAGCACAACGCAGCAAGAATCATTAAGGAACTTTAGAGGCGACTGAGATCCAGTTCAGCAGGCAAGTGGGTGAGGCTCATTAGTGGGAGAATTTATAAGGATTGTTTTAGAAAACCTAACCATCTTTAAAAGCCTCTATTAATGGTATATATTTCATTAATCCTACTGAGTTTGTTCCCTGATGCTGTAACGTCATCTCACTTGCTCAAAGCGTTTATGATCCATGTTGGTCTGCAAGTTTCTTTGTCTCTGCATTTATTGTCTCTTGCTGTCTTAAGTTAGTTGATTGATTGTTAACGAGTTAAATTAGTGCTAGATCTAAGCACAAACTTCCCTATATATTTAGACTTAGCCAAGGGCAAGGCACTCGTGCAGAATTTATCGAGTGCCATTGTCACGAGAACGTCAGGGAGATCACGCAGATCCCACCGCTGCCACTAATTTATCACGAGAACAGCACGAGATCACATAGATCCCACCGCTGTCACCAGTTTGTTAAGGGAATGCAACTCCAATGCCTCCAATCGCCAGGACAATTACCCAATTGACTGACGAGTGATGGATGAGGCTGTGACTATTTTCATTACTAGGCCAGTTATTGGGGAGCTTACAGTGAATGTATAGTATATACACATCCAATTCCAATGCATGGAATATATATATTTACCCCAGTGCGGTCACTGCCAAACTCCACAATAACAAAAGGGACCACTACTTTCTGCCATCACCAATCGTTTATACAGGCTGATTCTGTTGCTGTTCATGAAAAATATAATATTCATAACTGGAATCCGGCCACAGCAGTCTGTTTGCAGTTCTCTGACATAGGGAGGCAAGGGTCATAAATCTGTCACATCCCACATTCTTCTGCAAGCTGTGCATGGATTTTGGGACTCCGATCCATCAGATAACCCACCTTAATTACCTATTTGCAGCAGGGTTTTCCAAGTTGCATCATGCGGAGTTTAATAGAGTGTTAGCCTTGCTTCAATTTTCACTATGAGAACTATAAGATGGCTTTATAGATTTTACAATTATGACAGCCATATTATTCAAAGTGCCAAGGGAGTTAAACATGGCAGACGGACATGGCAGGAGACAGGTAAGACATTCAAACAATCTTGTTCCCAGTTCATTTGTATTGCAAAATATATTCAACCTATGTATTTGTACAATTTATGTTCTAGCTACTGCAGTCGCTCACATCTACCACTCTTTCACACACTCCATCCATATTAGCCCCTCTCTCTTACTCTCTCCAATGTACAGCTCTCACACTTTGTCCACGGTCTTAAACCACACAGGTCCAACACAAGAGACGCTCTCACAAATCACTTAACATATTCTCCTTCTCCTAGTCGCAGGAGATATCTCTCCTAAAACAGGCCCTTCTTGTAAGAGTCAATATGTAAAGAGAGGAGAGAACAAGGCGCAATGGGTGACTCAGTATTACAATTTGTAGAGGGGTGTGGGGATGGCTACTAACCTTATGAAGTTGTGCACCTCTGCACAACCCCAGTGTAAAGCTCCACTTCTTGTAAGAGTAACTTTTATTCCTTCACTGCTACACTCAGAAACCGTGTGAATCTCATTAATATTCCTTGCATGCCTTCTGTCACCTTTAACTGTGCCCTCTGTAACTCACAGTCAGTGTGCAACAAATTCTCCAGCATCCATGAATTTTCCTTTCAAACCCCCTTAACCTTCTGGCTCTTACTGAAACCTGGGTCCCGCAATCGGTCAGCACCACCGCTGCTGCTCTCTCGTATGGTGGCCTACATTTTTCACATACCCTGAGACCTGACAACAGATCAGGTGGAGGTGTTGGTCTGCTCCTTTCAACAAAATATACCTTTCAGGTTATTCCCCCAGTACCTTCACTCATTCTCCTTTCTTTTGAGGTTTACAATGTCAGACTTTTCCGGCCCTTCTCCCTGCGAGTGGCGGTTGTGTATCGCCCTCCAGGCTCCTCCCGTCAGTTTCTGGATCACTTTGCCACCTGACTTCCACACTTTCTAACCTGCGACATCCCCACTCTCATCATGGGGGGCTTTAACATCCCCATTGGTGATCCCCTCTACCCACCTGCCGCTCATCTTTTATTTCTAACTTCCTTCTTAGGCTTTCACAGCTTACGAACTCTCCTACACTTGAAGACAGGAATACGCTGGACCTGATCTTCTCCCGGCTCTGCTCAGTACATTACTTTATTAACTATCCTCTCACACTCTCTGACCACAACCTTCTTTCATTCTCTATCAAGAACTGTCGCCCCGCTCAGGACATTCTGACTTACCACAACTTATAGAAATATACGAACCATTAACACCCAGAAACTTATGAAGAATCTACAGTCATTATCGGCCTTGATCTCCTCCCTCTCATGTCCTGACTCTGCTCTGAAGCATTATAATGACACATTGCAGAGCGCCCTGGATGAAGCTGCACCTCCTACACATAGAACAACTCTGCACAGACGGCGTCAACCCCGGCACACGCTGCAAACACGTTTTCTCCAGCGGTGCTCCAGGTGCCGAACATCTGTAGAGAAAATCCAATCTGGCCAAAGATTTAATCCATTATAAATTTATGCTTAAAACCTACAACTCCGCCCTTCACTTCTCAAAACAAGCCTACTTCAACCCCTCACACCTCAGCATCCAATTATCCTAAGCAACTCTGACTCTTTTAATTCCTTCCTCAGTCCAAGAGTTCAGGCCCCGACCACTGACCTCAGCGCTGATGATCTGGCCAATTATTTTAAAGAAAAAATTGACCATATCCGACAGGAAATTTTCTCCCAGTCCTCAATATCATGCATTCTCCTCCCCCCTGTGCTGCATTTAGCTAACTCTCTGTCTTTGAACTGGTCACAGAAGAAGAAATTACCCTGCTCCTTGCATATTCTACCTAAACCAGTGATCCTATTCCCTCACATCTTCTTCAGTCCCTTTCCCCGGCTATCACTACTCACCTAACTAAAATAATTAATCTCTCTCATATAGTATCTTCCCTTCCTCCTTCAAACACGCCAGCATACATCTGTGGTGCCCCTGAGGGTTCAGTCGCCACAGGGGTACTGCACCTCAGACAGAGGTGTGGTATCTCCTCTCCGAGGTAAGGATGGAGCACCTCTCAGGACTCAGCTGTAGCGCTGGCGTCCCTGCCCTCTGCTAGGCAGGGACGCTGCTCCCCTCACCGCTCTGCTCCGTGCCCGGCGTCCTCTCCCCGCTCTGCTGTCAGCGCGCGCTCCTTCCCGGCGTCCTCCTCCCGCTCTGCTCTCAGCGCGCGCTCCTTCCCGGCCCCTGTGCTTAGGGCGCGCGCGCGCGCGCTCCCCTCCTCTTAAAGGGGCCGCGCGCGCCGTCCTAAGGAGTCCCCGGCCAATGGCCGGAGGACTTCATCATATATAAGGCACCTCCTCCAAAATGGAGGTGCCCGAGCAATGTTGTTTGCACCTGTGTCTCACCTGTGCTTCAGCCCTCAGGTCCCGTTGCCAGTTACCTGCCAGTTACCTGCCAGTTACCTGCCAGTTTCCTGCCAGTTTCCTGCTAGTTACCTGCCTGATTCCTGCCTGAATACTTGTTACCTGCCTGCCTGCCTGAGGTCCGACGGTCTGCCTTACAACTCCGGTCAGTCTGTCTAAGGACCAACTTGTCCGCTCACCTGGGAGCGCACATCAGCTACCTGCCTGCTTGCCTGAGGTCCGACGGTCTGCCTTACAACTCCGGTCAGTCTGTCTATGGACCAGCTTGCCCGCTCACCTGGGAGCGCTTCTCCGTTACCTGCCTGCTTGCCAGCCCGGAGGCTCCGTTGTCGTGCCGTGACCACCTGCTATTCCAGAGACTCTCGCTTGCTCACCTGGGAGCACACATCTACCATCTGCCTGCTAGCCTACCCGGAGGCTCCGCCATCACAGGTCGTACCTACCCCTTACCCAGAGACTGCCCTGATCACTTGCCGTAACTCCCTGTCCGTTCACCCAGAGACTGCCACCCGCTCCCTTACAAGGGCCGCCCCCTTGTATAGTAGCTCAGAGGTTCCGCCTCCCGGACCCGTTACAGTTTGCTCGGGCCATGGAACCCGGTGGCACCCAAGCTCCCTCGCTCTCGGACCTCTGTCTTGAACTGTCCCGTCAGAGGTCCCAACAGGAGGCCATCCTGGGTCACCTGCGGAATGTTAATACTCGCCTGAACACTCTGTCTGATCCACCAACAACCTCCGCCAGTGCCATATCTTGCAATCCGGCAGCTCCGCTGCCCACTAATACTATGGTATCCTACCCCGGACCCCGGCTCTCTGCACCTCCTCGCTTCGGAGGCGACCCCGTCCAGGCTCGGGGCTTCATAAATCAGTGCACCCTGCACTTTGAACTTTTGTCCCATCAGTTTAATTCCGACCGGGCCAAAATTGCCTTTATCATGTCCCATCTCACCGGGGAGGCCCTGGCCTGGCTAAATCCTCTATGGGAGAGAGGAGACCCCCTGGTGTCCAACTTGCCTGCTTTTCTCTCGGCTTTCCGGAAAGTCTTCGACGAACCCGGACGGAAGACCTCATCCGCATCCTCTCTGCTACGCCTCCGTCAGGAGGGTCTCACCGTGGGCCAATATGCCATACGGTTCCGCACCCTTGCCTCGGAGCTGGCCTGGGATAACGACTCTCTGGTATCCGTCTTCTGGGAGGGTCTGTCCGGTCGTATTAAAGATGAACTTGCTGGTCGGGACATTCCTACCTCTCTCGATGATCTAATAACCCTTGCCACCCGGATTGACCTACGGTTCCAGGAGCGTGCCAAAGAGGTCACCCGTGAGAGAAGGATTCCACGTTTAGCTCCTACTTTCCAGAGACCCGTCATTCCCTCCATCTCTCCCCAGGTACACTCTCCTGAGCCTATGCAGGTCGACCAGACCAAGATGGTCAAAACCCGTCAGGACTCACGCCGTGCCGAGGGGAGCTGCTTCTACTGTGGCAGTAAGGAGCACCGGATCCGTGCCTGCCCGGAGAGGTCGGGAAACGCCTGTGTCTAGGTTCGCTCAGAGAGGTCCACCTAGACAAGAATAAATCCTCTCCATCCCTGCTGTTGTCAGTTTCGATCATCTACGGGGAGAACCGTTATTTCGAACTAGCCCAACTTGACTCTGGAGCAGCCGGGAACCTTATTTCACAGTCCCTGGTTGAAAAATACCGCATCCCCACCAAACCTCTGGCTGTACCCTTGTCTGTCGCTGCCGTGGATGGGGGCCTCTTACCTCGCCCCATTCAACTCATCACCGAATCCATTACCCTGCAGGTGGGAATGCTGCATTCTGAAAGTATCTCCTTTCATGTTCTGCCTGGACTCTCTCACGCCCTCTTGCTAGGTCTGCCCTGGCTCCAGAGACATGCACCCGTGCTAGACTGGCAAACCGGAGAGGTCCTTCGCTGGGGACAAGACTGTCATAAAACCTGCCTGGTTCCCGTCCATCCCGTCCGTCCCTCTCCTACCCCAGCTAATCTACCTGGACTTCCGATTCCTTATTGGTCTTATGCAGATGTCTTTAATAAAAAGGAGGCAGAGACATTACCACCACATAGACCATACGACTGTCCCATCGATCTGCTACCCGGTACTACTCCTCCCCGTGGGCGTATCTATCCTTTATCCGCTGCTGAAACCCGGTCAATGTCCGAATATATTGAGGAGAATCTGGCCAGAGGATTCATCCGGAAATCTACCTCCCCGGCGGGAGCAGGCTTCTTTTTCGTCAAAAAGAAGGACGGCTCTCTCCGTCCCTGTATAGACTATAGAGGCCTAAACCTGATCACGGTGAAGAATAAGTACCCCCTTCCGCTCATTCCAGAATTATTTGATCGCCTGAGGGGGGCTAGGATCTTCACCAAACTGGACCTTCGTGGGGCGTACAACCTGGTTCGTATTCGTCAGGGGGATGAATGGAAGACGGCATTCAACACCCGGGACGGCCACTATGAATACCTGGTAATGCCCTTTGGTCTCTGTAACGCTCCTGCCGTCTTTCAAGAGTTGGTCAATGACATCTTCCGGGACCTTCTCTACTCCTGCGTAGTGGTGTACCTGGACGACATCTTGGTCTTCTCTCCGGATCTCCAGACTCACCGGAGGGACGTTCGTCAGGTCCTGCTCAGGCTAAGGCAGAACCATCTCTACGCTAAATTTGAGAAGTGCCTCTTTGAGCAGACCTCGCTTCCGTTTCTGGGCTACATTATCTCTCAGACCGGCCTACAAATGGATCCTGAGAAACTGTCTGCCATCGAGAAATGGCCCCGACCGGAGGGGTTGAAGGCCATTCAGCGATTCCTGGGCTTCGCCAACTACTACCGCCTCTTCATACCACACTTCTCTTCCCGGACGGCCCCAATTTCTGCGCTCACCCGTAAAGGTACTAATCCCAAAGAGTGGCCACCCGAAGCAGAGGAGGCCTTTCTTTCCCTTAAACAGGCCTTCTCTTCCGCCCCGGTGCTGCATCGCCCAAATGGCAACAAACAGTTCTTCCTGGAAGTTGACGCCTCCTCCTCTGGAGCCGGAGCGGTACTTACTCAAAAATCATCTTCCGGGAGGATGGTAACTTGTGGCTTCTTCTCTAAACTCTTCTCCTCCTCTGAGCGCAACTATTCCATAGGAGACCGAGAGTTATTGGCCATCAAACTGGCATTGGAGGAGTGGCGTTACCTGCTCGAGGGGGCTCTTCACCCAGTAATAATTTACACTGACCACAAGAACTTGGCTTACCTCCAGCATGCCCAGAGACTTAACCCGCGCCAAGCCCGGTGGTCCTTGTTTTTTGCTCGTTTTGATTTTGTCCTTCATTTTCGCCCGGCTGACAAAAACGTCAAGGCGGACGCCTTGTCTCGGTCCTTTCTGGTGTCTGATCTCGAGGAGGATCCGAAACATATCATCGATCCCGCCAGAGTAATGCAGGTGGCTCCCGTGAGTCTAAATCGTCTTCCTCCTGGTAAGACGTTCGTACCAGTACCTGATCGGGAGAAGATCCTACACTGGGGTCATTCGTCTAAACTAGCTGGCCACGCCGGTCAGAAAAAGACCCTCCAGCTTATTACCCGGCACTACTGGTGGCCTAACCTGCACAAGGATGTAATAGACTTTGTTTCTGCCTGTGTGTCCTGCGCCCGCAACAAAGTTCCGAGACACCTGCCGGCCGGCCGTCTCCTACCTCTGCCAGTACCTGCTGCCCCCTGGCAGCATATAGCGATGGACTTCATTACTGATCTACCCGTCTCTGCCGGTTGTACGGTCATTTGGGTGGTCGCTGACCGCTTCTCCAAGATGGCTCACTTCATTCCACTGCCAGGTCTTCCGTCTGCACCCGAGCTGGCTAAAGACTTTATCCGCCACATCTTCCGTCTTCATGGCCTGCCCCGTCACATCGTGTCGGATCGTGGGGTACAGTTCACTTCCCGTTTCTGGAGAGCCACTTGTAAATTGCTGGACGTCACCCTGGACTTCTCCTCCGCTTACCACCCACAGTCTAATGGTCAAGTGGAGCGGATCAATCAGAACCTGACCAGTTACCTTCGGCACTTCGTTAATGCCCACCATTCTGACTGGGTGGATCTCCTGCCATGGGCCGAATTCTCGTACAACAATCACGAGAGCGAGTCTTCCTCCAAATCCCCGTTTTTTGTAGTCTACGGTCAGCATCCTCGGATCCCGTTTCCCGTCTCCACCTCGGCGGACAATCCGGCTGCGGAATCTCTTGTTAACAAATTTTCCTCCATATGGGAGAGTACCCGGTCCGCACTCCTTCTGTCATCCGAGCGTATGAAAAGACACGCTGACAAAAAACGTCTGGACCCT
This sequence comes from Phyllobates terribilis, assembly GCF_046119375.1. Classification (NCBI taxonomy): domain Eukaryota; kingdom Metazoa; phylum Chordata; class Amphibia; order Anura; family Dendrobatidae; genus Phyllobates; species Phyllobates terribilis. The sequence continues at coordinate 783,016,090 of NW_027362764.1, forward strand.
CCTCAATTCCGCCCTGGGGATAAAGTCTGGCTCTCGTCCAAATATGTCCGGCTCAAGATCCCTTCCTATAAGTTAGGGCCTCGGTTCATCGGCCCACTGGAGGTCATCAGTCAGATCAACCCGGTGGCCTATAAATTGAAACTCCCGGCCAACTTACGGATCCCTAACTCCTTCCATGTGTCTCTCCTCAAACCTGTGGTGCTTAACTCTTTTTCCAAGTCTACAGGTACGCCTCCTGCTCCGGTTTCTGCTGAGGACGAGTTTGAGGTAGAGAACATTCTTGCCACCAAAAGGGTAAGAGGAAAGACCTTTTTTCTGGTAGATTGGAAGGGGTTTGGTCCTGAGGAGAGAACGTGGGAGCCCCGGGAGAACATCCATGCCCCTCTCATCCTAGCTAAATTTCTATCTGGCCTAAAAAAGGGGGGGCCTAAAGGGGGGGGTACTGTAGCGCTGGCGTCCCTGCCCTCTGCTAGGCAGGGACGCTGCTCCCCTCACCGCTCTGCTCCGTGCCCGGCGTCCTCTCCCCGCTCTGCTGTCAGCGCGCGCTCCTTCCCGGCGTCCTCCTCCCGCTCTGCTCTCAGCGCGCGCTCCTTCCCGGCCCCTGTGCTTAGGGCGCGCGCGCGCGCGCTCCCCTCCTCTTAAAGGGGCCGCGCGCGCCGTCCTAAGGAGTCCCCGGCCAATGGCCGGAGGACTTCATCATATATAAGGCACCTCCTCCAAAATGGAGGTGCCCGAGCAATGTTGTTTGCACCTGTGTCTCACCTGTGCTTCAGCCCTCAGGTCCCGTTGCCAGTTACCTGCCAGTTACCTGCCAGTTACCTGCCAGTTTCCTGCCAGTTTCCTGCTAGTTACCTGCCTGATTCCTGCCTGAATACTTGTTACCTGCCTGCCTGCCTGAGGTCCGACGGTCTGCCTTACAACTCCGGTCAGTCTGTCTAAGGACCAACTTGTCCGCTCACCTGGGAGCGCACATCAGCTACCTGCCTGCTTGCCTGAGGTCCGACGGTCTGCCTTACAACTCCGGTCAGTCTGTCTATGGACCAGCTTGCCCGCTCACCTGGGAGCGCTTCTCCGTTACCTGCCTGCTTGCCAGCCCGGAGGCTCCGTTGTCGTGCCGTGACCACCTGCTATTCCAGAGACTCTCGCTTGCTCACCTGGGAGCACACATCTACCATCTGCCTGCTAGCCTACCCGGAGGCTCCGCCATCACAGGTCGTACCTACCCCTTACCCAGAGACTGCCCTGATCACTTGCCGTAACTCCCTGTCCGTTCACCCAGAGACTGCCACCCGCTCCCTTACAAGGGCCGCCCCCTTGTATAGTAGCTCAGAGGTTCCGCCTCCCGGACCCGTTACATCAGCCATCCATTCAACACTACACCACTCCTGTCCTGAGGGGGGCTTTAAGGCACCATAGTGCTGCCCCACGTAGTGGGTGAGGGTGGAGAACGCACCTTTAAGTTACACTTACTAATTCATATTTAACTAACGGCCATCTTAGGTTCAAGGTCTTTGATTGTGGTCTTCATCGCTGAATGTGGCTTTCTGCTAAGAACCTGCAGCCTGTTGAGGATAAACGGTCCTCGCTCTCTGGCCTTCAGACGAGGAGCGGGTTAGAGTTAACCGCTGTCTCTACCCGGTCAAAGTCCCTACCCAAGAAGGCCTGGAGGGGAGCAGAGGAGTAAAGCTCCACAGGCAAAAGGATCCCAGAGGACGCGGATGGAGCGGCGTACGCCACCTGCTACCCTCATTCTAGCCAGGCCAGAGGGACTCCCGCTGCAAGAGGGGTACCGGCCCCCGATATCTGGCTTTGCTACTTCACGTCTCAGTCAGAAAACCCCGGAGGCTTAGAGGATCCCACCGGGTAACGGAGGGAGCGGAGTCGCCACCCGTACCCTTGTTCTGTGTATAGCCAGAGGGAGACCCAGCCTTGTAACACGTGTGGCACCCCAGGGGTCTGGTTACCACAGTAATAGAAATATTAAGTCTGAGAGCAAGTGGGAGGTTTCCTGGTCAGGAGCCCTTAAACATGCAACACCTCCTGTCCCAGACCAGATAGGGGAGGAACCTGCCCTATATAAACTGGATCTGGGGCGGGATTAGTGGAGTGAGAGCCTGGAGTTTGCTCACAGACTGACCAGGCCCCTTATGCTAGCCAGTACTCCCGGGAGGGTCTGCCTTATTATCACCAGTAAAGACCCTGAACTGCACTGCAAAGACTCTGAGTCGTTCCTGCTGCGCCCGTGCACCATCACTCCCATCATCCACATTCCCTGCCCTGAGGCTATACTCTTCCCATGGGGAGTTATCCCATCCTTTGCTGCGCACACCACACCAGCCTCAGCGGTCTGCCTCGCAGCGGCGGTACACTCTGACCGCAATCCACGGGTGGCGTAGTCGGACATTAAACCACAAAAACCCTATAAAGACTGCCACTGGTTTGACCCCCCTGAGCCATGGGACCGGGTCGCCGCCACGGAGACTACAACCCCCAGAGACCCGGCTCCGGGTAACCCACACACGTGCACACACGGCCCAGGGGGCGCGTCAACTTTGGCGTAGTCGGCAGGATTAAGTGCCCGCAACCACCGGGTACTGCGCGCCTTCAAAAGACTGTCATACCTGCCGTGGTGAAGTTTCCCGCCATCCGCAGCTGTTTTCCCGCCATCCGCAGTCGTTTTCCCACCATCGGATGCCTTCTTCGGGGCGCCGCGCGGGAAGAAGAGGGGCGTGGACGCCGAAAGCGCACGAGACCCGAAGCTCCGCCCCACGCACCGACGCTGCGCAAGGTCCTGGAAGGGAGAGAGAGAGCGACGCTGACGTCACCAGGACGCGACGCAAGGTCCTCGTCCGGAGCAGCTCCAGCGGAGCCGCGGCCTACGGTAGAGGATCGACGGAAGGTAGGCCACACTTAACTAGGGGGGAGGAAGATGACGGACACCAGCGCGGCCGCTGCCGCAGTAATGCCGTTCACAATGCCTTACATCCCCGGAGCGGCCTGGCTGCCCCAATACTCAGGGGAGTCGCATACCCTAAGCGACTTTAAAGAGAGACTGTACAGCCTATTTAAGGTATACCCCCTGACGGAGGGCCAGAAAGTGAGCATATTGATAGGCCAGCTAACCGGCGCAGCCCAGCGTGAAGTAAAGTCCTGGTCAGTCCGGGACAAGGAGACCGTAAAGGAGATCTTAGCCCGTCTGAAGGACACTTTTGATACCCGCACCTCAGCCGAGATCAAAATGAGATTTTATGGGTGCAAGCAGCGGGCCCAAGACAGTATAAGAGACTATGCTTTGAATTTGCAAGAGGCCCTGGGAGCCATTAAACAGGCAGACCCTGACAGTGTGCGGAATGCAGATGAACTGTTAACTGAGCAATTCATTGAGGGTCTGCTGTCCAACGCCCACCGAACCCAGTTACGGGCAATGGCCTTGCAGAACCCTGGGCTAGACTTTGCAAGGTTCAAAGACAGGGCCATCCGGGTGCTCCGAGAACCGGCACCGGGTAGCACGGTAACCAACTGGCGCCCTGCTATTGCCTATCACCAGGAAGCGGCGCCCTTGTCTGCAGAGCCTGTGGGAGCTGGTGCGCAGGCTTTGGATAAAGACCCGGCTGCAGACTTGCACCATCAGGTCCAAGAACTGACCAAAAGCGTTGCTGCATTAACCATGACTGTGCAGTCGTTACAGGTATCCTCTCCAGGAAAGATCCAGCTGGCGTCCGGACCGGAGGACGTCCCGTGGCGCCGACAGAGGAGGATACCGCCATCCAGAGGAAGACCCAACGACCGCTACAACGAGGATGGACAGCCCATCTGCCGCCGCTGCAGTCAACCCCGACATATGGCAAGGTACTGTCATTTAAACGGGCACAACCTGGGGTAGAGGGCCAACCCCCAGGCATAAGATCTTCAGGCCCATAGAACTGGCGTGATAAATACGTAGGGGGACGTCCGGTCTTGCCTGTGGTACTGGATGGCATTCCTATGAGTGCCCTACTAGACACTGGGTCACAGGTGACTACCATCCCGTACGTGCTCTTTAAGCGATACTGGAATGACTCGGACATAACCCGCTACCCAGATGACGACCTGAGTATCATCGCCAGCAATGGTCAGCCCGTGCCGCAGGTGGGGTTCAAAGAGGTGACCATTAAGGTCGGTAAAGTCGAACTGGCGGCACAAGGACTGATTATTGTGGACATTGATCGTCATGAGAGTCACCCTAAGATAACCTTGGGAACTAACGTGATTGAAAATTGTCTTGCAGAGATAATTCTCATTTTACAGCAGGTTGCCAAGAACGCCAGTTCCAGCCAGCAGCGTGTTCTCCAAAAAGAGATCCGGGCACTAATGAAACGGCAACAAGTGGAACTATCTGGTGGTGAGATTGGTAGCGTGAGAATGTGTGACCCGTTCCCTATTGCCATGCCCCCGAAAAGTGAGATGATGATATGGTGCCGGGCAGCTATTGGTCTAAGAGGTAGAGACTACCAAGCAATGGTCGAACCAATCTACTCGGACAGTAGGCCCACCATTTTGACAGCACGGGGAGTGGTCGATGTACGCCATGGGAGGGTGCCCGTCCGCATCATAAATATCGGGGAGAGAGAAGTATACCTGCCCCGGTATGCCACGCTAGCCAAATTGTTCACCATAAACCAAAATTCTGTAAAGGCCGTAGAACCCTTGCCTTCATCTCAACCAGAGGAAGGTAACGGCTCTAAGAAACAAATGGAGGACTGGTGTCAGCAACTGCATTTGGGTACTAACTCCACTCCCTCACACCAAAAACAGGGAGTCTACTGGGTGGTTCAGGAGTACGAAAGAGTCTTTAGTAAACACCCGCTAGACTTCGGGCGAGTAAAAGGGGTAGAACATCACATCCCCACAGGAGACCATCCACCCATAAAGGAAAGATACCGACCTGTACCCCCTGCACACTATCAGCATGCAAAGGGGATGTTGCGGGACATGAAGGAGGCTGGGGTAATCAGGGACAGCTGTAGCCCCTGGGCAGCTCCACTTTTTCTAGTGAAAAAGAAGGACAACACAATGAGAATGTGTGTAGACTACAGAAAGGTCAACCGTATCACACACAAAGATGCGTACCCGTTACCTAGAATAGAAGAATCTTTAGCTGCATTAAAATCTGCTAACTTCTTCTCCACTTTGGATCTTACTAGCGGGTACTGGCAAGTTCCTGTAGCAGAGGCAGACAAGGAGAAGAATGCATTCACCACCCTGATGGGTCTCAGCGAATTCAACTGTATGCCGTTCTGGCTCTGCAACGCACCAGGAACCTTCCAGCGGTTGATGGAATGCTGTCTGGGACACCGGAATTTCGAGACGGTCCTGTTATACCTGGACGATATCATCGTTTATTCCAAAACCTACGAGGACCATCTGAAACACCTGGCAGAAGTGTTTGACGCCCTGGCAAGCTACGGCCTAAAGGTGAAACCCTCCAAGTGTCACCTGCTGAAACCAAAGGTGCAGTATCTGGGACACGTGGTGAGTGCTGACGGAGTGGCTCCCGACCCCGATAAGATCACCGTGATTAAAGACTGGCCAAGACCCTCCAGCATAAAGGAAGTGCGGCAGTTCCTCGGGTTGGTAGGCTACTACCGAAGATTCATTCCCGGTTTCACCAAAATGGCAGCTCCTATGCAGGACCTCCTGATAGGTCAATCCAGGAAGGCCAAAAACCAGAAGCCGCCCTTCAGGTGGGAAAAGCTGAAAGAGGAGTCCTTCCGCCAGCTGAAGATGGCCCTCACGGGGGATGAAATCCTGGCGTACGCTGACTACGGCCAGCCCTTTATCCTCCACACGGACGCGAGCAACATCGGGCAGGGAGCCGTACTGTCCCAGATCCTGCAGGGGAAAGAACGGGTAATCGCTTACGCCAGCCGAAAACTACGGCCCACAGAGAGAAACCCTGAGAATTATAGCTCATTCAAGCTAGAGTTCCTGGTAGTGGTGTGGGCAGTGACCGAACGTTTCAAGCATTACCTTGCCTCTTCCAAGTTCACCGTGTACACGGATAACAACTCGTTGATACACCTGGACACTGCAAGACTTGGTGCCCTGGAGCAGAGATGGATGGCCCGCCTGTCCAACTATGAATTCACCATCAAATACCGGGCGGGACGCTCAAATGCCAACGCGGATGCCCTGTCCAGAATGCCAAACTTACCGGACGTAGGGGAAGATCCAGAAGAACTGGAAGAAGTCGAACTCCCTGCGTTCCATTGTCATGGGATTACCCTGTATTCCCATCGTGTAAGGGACAGGCGCTCTGCTACGTTCAATTCCTTACCCCACTACAGCTGGGCGGAGACACAAGACAATGATCCCGCAGTCCGTCTGGTGAAGGAAATGCTGACACAGGCTGATGCCCGTCTTGACCCAGATGCTCCGGAGGAGACCAAGCAACTGTGGAAGGAGAAAAGTAAACTGTTTCTTTACAAGGAGAAGCTGTGCCGGAGAATGGTCAACTCTAGAACACATGAGCTGACCTGGCAGGTACTGGTCCCAAGATGAGACGCGGCTATGGTTCTGGAGGCCTACCACGACGGAGCAGGACATTTCGGATGGAAGAAGCTGGAGTTCTTGTTGCGTGGACGGTTCTACTGGGTAGGCATGAGAGGAGCCATCAATAGGTGGTGCAGAGACTGTGGCCCGTGCAGCCTAAGAAAAAGAGACCGTGCCAGCCAGAAGACTCCCTTGCAGCCCATCATCACCAGGCAGCCACTGGAACTGGTAGCCCTGGACCATGTGAAACTGGCTCCAAGCAAATCTGGGTACGTCTACGCCCTCACCATCGTAGATCACTACTCCCGGTTCCTGGTGGTGGTCCCTGTCAAGGACTTAACGGCTCAAACTGCAGCTAGAGTCTTCCAGCAGCACTTCTGCCGTCCACACGGGTATCCGGAGCAAGTGTTGACTGACCAAGGGCCAGCCTTCGAAGCGGAGGTCTTCCAAGAATTCTGCAGTCTGTATGGCTGCAGGAAGATAAGAACAACGCCCTATCACCCTCAGACCAACGGACTATGTGAGAAAATGAACCAGGTAGTGATAGACTTGCTAAAAACGTTGCCCCTGGAAGAACGCAGTCTGTGGCCTGAAAAACTGCCTGATCTGGTGGACTTGTATAATCACATTTCCGTAGGTTCCACCAACTGTACCCCGGCTTACCTAATGAGAGCAAGACCTGGTAAGCTGCCTATTGACCTGGATATGGGAGTCCTGACACCTGAGGACACCTCGCCAGAGGCAGACTGGGATACAGAACGGCAGCAGCAGTATCGGAAAGTACAGGAGAGCGTCGAGCGAAGTCTGTCTCAAGCAAGAGAAAGGCAAGAGAAGACTTATAACCCCCATGCTCCCGCTGTTCCCCTGGTACCTGGAGAGCAGGTCTTGAAGAGAAAGAGGCGGCTCCACAAGTTGGACGACCAGTGGGAGAAGGACCCGTACACAGTACTGCCTTCAAGTCATGATAATCCAAAAGTCTGTGTAATCAGTAAGGATGGAGGAGAGACCACAGCCATTGTCTCCAGAGACCACCTGAAAAAGTGTCCCGAGCAGCTGCGAAGCCCTGACGAAGATCAAGAGAACCCTCAACCCGCATAGGAAAGGGAAGAAATGATCAGTACCGTACTCGGAGACTTTCCCCAGTCCTGGACTCAAATCAACAACGCAGTCGTGGTACCCGTCCTCACCTTTCTCCAGCCAGCAAAACAAGGGCCTACAGAAGGACAGGTAGTGTCAGAAGAGCAGCCGGCCCAGGAGGCAGAAGAATCCATACAAGCAGCCCACGAGAACCAACCCTCTGCTAGTAGCGAGCCTGTCGTGCCCCTAGTAAGCCAAAGAGTACGCAGGAAGCTGACAGGCCTACCCGCAACACCTCCTACACCCTGTAGTGCAGAACCAGATAGTGGGTTACGTAGGTCCACAAGCAGCACTAGAGGACAGATGCCCGCTCGCTGGAGAATTTAAACTGTAATGTGAATTTACCTGTAAACTGCAAACGTTGAAAATGGTTTATGTTTGCTGCCTGTTTATTAATTATGTTTCTCTAGTTACCCTTCAGGTTTATTTGGACTGACAGGTTATGGACGCTGAATAACCGGAGCTGCATTGTAAATAGTTGCACTTTGTGCCTCTTGCGAAGACGGCCACGGAAGAAAAACCTGTCTGGCGTGGTCCCGTGTGGTCCAAAGTAGTTCGCTTCGCCTTGCAGCCACGCCCAGGGCCAACGTTTGGGGTTTGCTTTGGACAGGTCCCCTACTCCGTTCTAAAACTTCATCTTGGGTGATATGGACACCTGGTTACGGAAATGCCGTGACCTTAAAGACAAAATGTCCTGGTACATATGTTATGCTATTGTTATACCCTGCATTTGTGTTTTCTTAAAAATGTGTTTAGTCCCGGAGTACTAAATTTCACTAGGGGGGAATGTGGCACCCCAGGGGTCTGGTTACCACAGTAATAGAAATATTACGTCTGAGAGCAAGTGGGAGGTTTCCTGGTCAGGAGCCCTTAAACATGCAACACCTCCTGTCCCAGACCGGATAGGGCAGGAACTTGCCCTATATAAACTGGATCTGGGGTGGGGTTAGTGGAGTGAGAGCCTGGAGTTTGTTCCAGACACAGGGACAGTAACAGCGAGGAGCTCTGTAGGAGCAGGAGCTGAAGACCAGGGACTTGAGCTAAGCAGAGCTCGCCCTGGCAGAAGACGCTAAGAACCGGACACAGGAGTCCGAGGCTGTGGGGACTTATATATACCCAGCAGCAGAAACCCGCCGGCAGGGTATTTCAGGTCCTCTGGCCATAGAAGCCCGGAGGCTCAGTCACGAGCAAGGGACCAGCACCGCCATCGAGGAGCGGGGGCTATCAGAAGGCCCCAAGTCACCAGCCATACGGGTGAGCACCACACGGTACACTCAGGGACGTGGGCTACTTCCACTCGCTTACAGCAAGGTAGCCAGGAAGAGTGCAGTCAGACGGGGAGGCCTACAACTCCACCTGGTCAGGGGAACGCCTGTTTGCTCACAGACTGACCAGGCACCTTATGCCAGCCAGTACTCCCGGGAGGGTCTGCCTTATTATCACCAGTAAAGACCCTGAACTGCACTGCAAAGACTCTGAGTCGTTCCTGCTGCGCCCGTGCACCATCACTCCCATCATCCACATTCCCTGCCCTGAGGCTATACTCTTCCCGTGGGGAGTTATCCCATCCTTTGCTGCGCACACCACACCAGCCTCAGCGGTCTGCCTCGCAGCGGCGGTACACCCTGACCGCAATCCATGGGTGGCGTAGTCGGACATTAAACCACAAAAACCCTATAAAGACTGCCACTGGTTTGACCTCCCTGAGCCACAGGACCGGGTCGCCGCCACGGAGACTACAACCCCCAGAGACCCGGCTCCGGGTAACCCACACACGTGCACATACGGCCCAGGGGGCGTGTCACACGCACCACATACGGACAGGAGAGGACCTAGTGGGAAATGCTAGGAACACTCTGGTGCGGGGGGGGGGGTCCTGATTGATGCACCCGAACTACCCGGAGTGTGCTGAACCCCTTCCTGGTGGCTGCAGTGCGCCGTGAGGAGCGAGGAGAAGCCTTGCAGCTGACACCTAACAACGTGAGTAAAGTTTGGAAGACTGCATCCATTGCCTCCGGTTCCTTATTTCAGCGCGGCACCACACCTCACCACACCACCCACTACTACTCCCCTGATCCATCTTCTCTGCCCTGAGGCCCTGCTCCACCTGTGGGGAGTAGTACCATCTTCTGCTGCCACGACATCCCGCCTCAGAGGACTGCCGCAGTGCTGGTGGAGGATCACCAGAAAACCACAGGTGGCGTAGTCATTACATCCACTCGATTACCACCGTCCCTCCTACCCCTTATTTTTACTGTGACGACCCTGGGCACGGGCCGGGCCTAGGTCACGACTGCATCCACCCTCCACCAGGAGGCCCGGTTCCAAGTAAGCCCATCTCTCAGGGTAGGGCTAGCGAGCTGGAGCAAGGCATCACACATCCATTACTTAAAAAAAAATCCCAGAGCTGTGCTGCTTACAACACACCGGTCTCTAATCTTCCCTTCTTCTCTAAACTCATGGAACGCTTGGTCCACTCCAGTCTCACCTACTATCTCTCAGATAACTCTCTTATTGACTCTTCATAATCCGGTTTCCACTCCTTACACCTGAAACTGCTAAAGTCTCTAAAGTTCTATTAACCGCTAAATCTAATGGTCACTGCTCCCTGCGGATTCTCCTGGATCTGTCTGTAGCATTCGACACTGTGACACTGTGACACTGTTTGCCGGCGCCCCTGTATGGTTTCTCTTCCCCTCCATGCAGGGATGGCGACATACTCACTGCCCCAGCCGCGCAGTGTGGTCCCCGGCGTGTTCCTTGTCTTCCGCTGTAGTGCATGCGCGGGCTCGCCTACACTTAAAGGGGCAGCGCGCCCACATAGTTAAATGCCTCCAGCCAATGGGAGGTATTTAGTGTAGGAGTACACCTGCAACATGGCTCCCTCCCTAATAGGGAGGTGCCAAGAAACACAGTGAATCATTTGTGAGTGAGGTGGTCTCCTAGTGAGTTGTGAGGTCCCCTTGTCCTGGTGTGGCTAGTGTCCTGAACCTGAAGTCCCTGGTCTTTGTGGGACCAGTCCTGAACCCCAAGTCCCTGGTCCTTGTGGGACCAGTCCTGAACCCGAAGTCCCTGGTCCTGGTGCGGCCAGTGCCTGAACCTCGTCCCCTAGTCCGTGTGCTTCCAGTCCTTCAATCAGTATCAAAGACCTGTGTGTCTGAACGTGTGCCCATCCGAGTTCCCCGTATATCCGGATTGCTACAACCACTCTCCGAATCAGCCCAGTCTGAGACTCCATGTTAGTTACCATTCTGCAGAGGATACTGAACCAAGTAATCTGAACGGAGCCCAAGTCCGTGTCAGTAACCGTTCTACAAAGGATCCAGAACTTAGTAGTCTGAACGGATCCCCAGTCCTATCCGTGTCTGCGTACCTGACCCCAGGGGTCAGCAGCTGCAGTTCTGGGAATTGCCTAGGAGTGGTACCTAGCGGCTACCTGCAGCCAAACCTGATTCCACCATCAGGAGCTCCAGTGAACGCCTGGTAGCTGCTTAGCTATGCCCCTCCTAGGTAAGTCCACCCTGCGGCAAATTGGGTCCGCAAAACTATGTGTGCCATCTGCATGCTAGACAGACACTGTGAGTCACCAGTTCCTCCTTACTATGCTCTGCTCTCTCCTGGTTCTCCTCCTACCTCTCTGACCGCTCCTTCACTATATCTTTTGCTGACTCTTCTTCCCCTTACTGTCGGGGTTCCTCAGGGCTCAGTCCTAGGCCCCTCCTTTTCTCCTTCTACACAGCCCCTATTGGAAAAATCATCAGTAGATTTGGTTTCCAGTACCATCTCTATGCTCATGACACCCAATTATTCACCTCTTCTCCTGACATCACGTCTGCATTACTGCAAAATACCAGTGATTGTCTGTCCGCTGTCTCTCACATCATGTCCTATATCTAAAACTAAATCTGTCAAAAACTGAATTCCTTGTGTCTCCTCCCTCCACTAACCTACCTGTGCCCTATATTGCCATCTCTGTGTGTGTCTCCACCATTACTCTCCTGCAACATGCCAATGCTGCTCTTATTCATTTTCATCTGGACTATTGCAACTCTCTACTAATCGGTCTCCATCTTACTAAACTCTCCCCTTTCCAATACGTCCTGAATGTGTGGCACCCCGAGGTCTGGTTGCCACAGTGGCAGCAATGTCATGTCTGAGAGCAGGTGGGAGGTTCCCTGGTTGGGGACAATTAGCATGCAGCACCTACTGCCTCAGTCCAGGGAGGGGAGAAACCTGCCCTTTATAAACTGGATCTGGGGCGGGGTTAGAGAGTCCAGCCAGAGAGAAGTTCCAGACAAGTTGCAGATAGGGACAAGTCAGCAGCAGGCTGAGGAGTCCCTGTAGGCAGAGGAGGAACAAGAGGTCAGGAGGGGAGCTAGCAGAGCTCGTCCTGCCTAAAGACTTGCAAAGCCGGACACTGAAGTCCGAGGCTGTGAGGGTTATAAGCCCAGGAGCAGAAAACCACCACGCAGGGGACTTCAAGTCCTCTGGCCCAAGGAAGCCCGGAGGCTCAGCCACACGAGAGGGACCACTACTGCCCCGGAGGGGTGAGAAGTACGGAAGGCCCGAGTCGCCAGTCATACGGGTGAGAACAACACGGTACACTCAGAGACGTGGACTACCACTACACTACAGCAGGATAGCCAAGAAAGAGTGAAGTCAGCACGGTAAGCCTACAAACTCCCCCTGACCAGCGGGATTCCCCAGTTGCTCTCAGACTGACCAGGCCTCCATTGTTAACCTGTATTCCGGACGGGTCCCTTAATACCACCAACAGTAAAGACCCTGAATTGCATGACAGACTCCGTGTGGTTACTGCTGCTCCCGCGCACCATCACCACCAACATCCCCATTTACTGCCCTGAGGCTATACTCCTCCCGTGGGGAGTTATACTACGCTCAGCTGCACCCACAACACCAGCCTCAGCGATCTGCCCTGCAGCGGCGGTTCACTCTGACCGCAATCCACGGGTGGCGTAGTCGGACATTCAGTTTATAGACTGCCATTTGGTTTGACCACCCTGAGCCACGGACCGGGTCACCTCCACGCGGAGACTACAACCCCCAGCATCCCACAATAGGCCCCGTTCCGGGTTCCCCACACGGCCCAGGGGGCGCGTCAAATGCAGCAGCTAAGATCCTATTCCTGTCCAGCTGCTACACCGATGTCTCCTCCCTGTGCCAGTCATTGCACTCGTTACCCATCTGTTAAGAGTTCAATATAAACATTTCACTCTCGCCCACAAAGCTCTCCACACTTCAGCACCGCTCTACATCTCCTCCCTCATCTCTGTCTACCACCCTACCAGTGCTAATGACCTAAGACTAACATCCTCAATAATCCGAAACTCGCACCCTCGTCTCTAAGACTTCTTGCGAGCTGCGCCAATCCTTCGGAATTCACTACCCAGGACAATTCAATTCATTCTTAGTACCCCCAGTTTGAAGCGTGGCCTAAACACGTATTTCTTTAGGCCGAACTATCGCCTCACCTCACTTATGTAACTTCCACAATTTTCTTCCAAATCTGATCCCTTGTAGCTTCTGTTCACACCCTCCATGTACTTATTAGTCCTCTGTAACTGCTGTACACACACTGGCTGGTGACAGGTTCATGCAGCATTATGTGAATACTTATTACCATTTACTTTTCGTGTCTCCCCTATTTCCTCATAGATTGTAGGTCGCGAGCAGCCGGACCCTCACTCCTATTACTCCGTTATGTCAGCTCTGTAATGTAAAGTGCTGTCGAATATGTTGGCGCTATAGAAATAAAAATTAATTAATTAATTAATTAAAAAACCTCATATCTACAGCATTTTTCTTTATAAGAATTGCCACATAGTTGTGTGGGGATGACATGGGGGTGAAGCGCTGATGCTGCAGAGAGTACATGGATTTTTTTTAATCTTGGTAAATTGCCTCAAGTTTCTAACCCCAGTGTATAATGATTATATTTCCTTTGATGGAGTATTACTTGATGCTCCTTCAACCCAATCTATTTCTGATCTCCCACCCAATTCACCATGTGCCATTTCTAAAGCCAATACTTTATCATATGGCCGAGGGCCCTTAGGCAACAAGGGGCCACTACCTATGCAGCTACAACAGACCCTTCCCTGCCCGTGAATGCACTCCATTATCCCTTAGACCGTTAGAGTCTATGGACCTTATTGGTGGCATTGCCAGAAGATAGAGCGTCAACATCCTGGCAGCGACTGGTAACAGAGGGTCTGGAGGATATACTAAGTGTCAACCAGATCCATCACAAGTACAGTCAGTAGTGATTTGCTAAATCTGCCGCCTGGGGCATATCTGACATGGAAAAAGGTTTACAAGGGATGGGAATTCAATGATGGATCAGCAGCCTCTATGTCCTCCTTTTCTGGGTTGGAAAGGTTGGATGTCGTGGAGCAGAAGTAGCATGGACCCAGTTACTTTTTGATGCCCCCACAGCTCATTATACACCCTGAAAGCTAGACTTGGCAATGGGTCAACAAGCTCTGGTTCACTTTCTGAGAGAGTAACTGTAAAATGGTGAATTTTTGGCAACTTTTTGCTATGGGACCTCATGGCTCATACATGTCCCTGCCGGCTGCACCAGGCGGTGGGGAAACAAGCTATAGGCCAGAAGGTGGTTCCATTCTTGGCTTTTTACTGGTACCCCAGTAGAACCCACATTATATTGACTGATCAGGAAAACGTTTACCCCTGGAGGTCGTCACCCACTCATGATAGGCTGTTGTGCAGGTGATCATTGTTTCCTCAGGACATGAATGTTGGACATGATGTAGAACATTCCTCACAGTAAATCCTATTAGCTGTAGGCTGCATCACCGAGGGATCGGTCCTTTTGTTCTCTAGCTTTGTATATTTTGGTGTTGTAACCCTACATCTCTGGTATACAGGTCACTGACCTAAAAAGAGGAGTTACCCACTCAGGAATTCTTTTCATTACATTCATAGATTGAGCATTTATTCTGCGGTATTTCCTACACCGTTATGGTGTCATAGGGTTCATGTGTATAGGCTGCATGTATCCGTGCTACACAATAAAGAAAAGTTCTACAGAGCACTTACCCCACATTTGTGAAGCAAATTTCTCCACTTTTGGCCAGGGGCGTAACGATTACAGTCACTGAGAATGCGGCTGCGACCGGGCCCATGCGGGAGGGGGCTGCCGACGCCACCAGCTATTTCAGCTGGATATTCATCTAAGGGCGCACATTCAGCTGAGATGTATTGTGGCACAGAGACCTGCCAGGCCCCAGCATGACAATACACACTGCCGGCCAATCAGAGGCCAGCAACAGACGTCAGCGTGGAAGTCACTGGCGGCTCATGGCAGTGACATCATGCGCTGCCCGTCGCTTCCACACCGATGTCTGCTGCCGGCATCTGCACCAAGGACTCTGCACGTCATGGGAGTGGGGGAAGGTGAGTAGAATCGTTAATGGGTTTTTTTTACATTTGTTGAAGAAGAGCCGCAGAACAGAGGCATTATACCAGGATGGGGGGACATATATTACCGGAAGGGGCCCTGGATGGGGGGCATTACACCAGGATGGGGGACATATATTACTGGAAGGGGCCCAGGATGAGGGACTTATATTACTAGAAGGGGCCAGGATGGGGGACTTATATTACTAGAAGGGGCTCAAGATGGGGGGCATTATACCAGGATGGGGGACATATATTATTAGAAGGGGCTCAGGATGGGGGGCATTATACCAGGATGGGGGACATATATTACCAGAAAGGGCCCAGGATGGGGGACATTACACCAGGATGGGGGACATATATTACTGCAAGAGGCCCAGGATGGGGGGCATTATACCAGGATGGGGGACATATATTACTGGAAGGGGCCCAGGATGAGGGACTTATATTACTAGAAGGGGCCAGGATAGGGGACTTATATTACTAGAAGGGGCTCAGGATGGAGGGCATTATACCAGGATTGGAGACGTATATTACTAGAAGGGGCCCAGGATGGGGGCATTATACCAGGATTGGGGACATATATTACTGCAAGAGGCCCAGGATGGGGGGTATTATACCAGGATGGGGGATATATATTACTGGAAGGGGCCCAGGATGGGGGCAATATACCAGGATGGAAGACATATATTACTAGAAGGGGCCCAGGATGGGGGCATTATACCAGGATGGGGGACATATATTACTGGAAGGGGCCCAGGATGGGAGGCATTATACCAGGATGGGGACATATATTACTGGAAGGGGCCCAGGATGGAGGACATTATACCAGGATGGGGGATATATATTAAAAGAAGGGGCCCATGATGGGGGTCATTAAACCAGAATGCGGGACATATATTATAAAAAGGGGTCCAGGATGGGGGACATAGATTACTAGAAGGTGCCAGGATGAGGGACATTATACCAGATTGGGGACATATATTACTAGAAGGGGCCAGGATGAGGGACATTATACCAGGATGGGGGACATATACAGCTAAAATCAGAAGTTTACACACACTTTATAAAGAGACACATCTGCATGTTTTTTCTCAATATCTGACATGAAATCAAAATACTTCTTTGACGTTTTAGGACAATTAGGATTACCATCATTTTTAATATTTGCCAAATGCCAAAATAATGAGAGAGAGAGAATGTTTTAAGGAATTTTTATTACTTACTGCAAAGTCAGAAGTTTACATACGTTTCATTAGTATTTGGTCCCATTGCCCTTAAACTGAATGACTTGGGTCAAACGTTTGGAATTATCCTTCCGCAAGCTTCTCACAATAGTTGGTCGGAATTTGGGCCCATTCCTCCTGACAAAACTGATGTACCTGTCACGCCAGGTGTGAGTGCAACACAGAGGGGAAGGTCCTCTGTGTTGCACTCTAGCCAGGTGCTTCAGTACCTTTCTCTGTCAGTTCGCTTGGTCCTTCTGGGACCTCTAGTACCTTTTTGTCAGTTTGTCTTTTTGTGTTCTGCAACAACTTCTCTGTTTAGGAGGTGTCCCATTTTTGTTCCAGTCCTAGTTCTTTTAGGGACCCCTCCCCTTATGCTATAGGTCTTCGTTCAGACTAGCCGAGGACTAAGGCCGATCTGTTCGCTAGGAACAGGCAGCCCGCTACATCGTAGAGATTCAGCTTAGTCTTACTGTAGGGACGGCTTTCTCCTTTCTTTCCTTAGTACTTGTTGCAGATCATAACACTAAGACATCAATAAGGATCACATTAATATCTAAAATTCAATTCCCTGTTGAGTCCTTGAAGTGTAAGTGTCTGGAGGGTGTGTATCCAATATGCCTCTCTTTCTCTAAGCAATTTAGAGTGATCGCCACCTCGTCTTGGTCTGTGCACTTGCTCCACTACCTGAAATCTAAGCTGCGAAACAGTATGTTTTGCTTCTGCAAAGTGATGAGGGAGAGGAAGCCAATTTTTGCCACATCTAATTGTTGATTTGTGGCTTGCGATCCTGTCCCGTACATGTTGGATGGTCTCTCCTACATAGAGTAAACCACAAGGGCATTTGATAATATACACAGAGAAGTTAGTATCGCAGGTGTAAAAACCCTAAACAGGAAACCTTTTGCTTGTTTTGATCACATTGGAGCAAGCCGCACAACCAAGGCAGGGGAATGTGCCTGTTCTCCTCAGTCCTAGGAAGGTTTGTGTTGACTCTTTGATTTGACTAATGCATCTTTTATGTTTTTTGGTCTACGGGTACTCATGAGAGCTGGTTCAGAGAAAGCAGCAATCTGAGGGTAGGATTTAGTAAGTAAAGGCCAATGTTTCCTGATGATATTATGTATCTTTGGTACAGTAGGATGCACAAAGGGAATCCTATCCGAGTTCCGTTCAGGGTAGTTTTGACGCAATTCAGACACAGTTTTGTTGATTTCTCGAGGATGTGGTCTGGATAATTTCGTTTTGAAAATTTGCTGGACATTTCCTCTAGACGCGTTGTTAGGACATTTGCATCCGAGACTATTCTTGACACTCTTTGGAATTTTAACCTTGGGAGGCTATTCTTTATTGATTTGGGATGGCAACTTGTGAAGTGGAGCAAGTTATTACAGTTAGTGGGTTTCGTGTAGAGGTCGGTATATAGAGTGAAGTTGAGACTTTTTATTACCCAAGTGTCAAGAAATGGAATTTTGTTGTCATTGCAATTAAATGTAAACTGTAATTCTTTGCGAATAGAATTGAGGTACATGACAAAAGACTCCAATGTGTTAGGAGGGCCTTTCCAAAGACAGAACACATCGTCTATATATCTGATCCATGAGATGGCGTAATTTTGAAAGAGGTTATTGGTATATACAAATTCATGTTCAAACGCATCCATGTAACCATTGGCGTAGCCCGGGGCTACATTCGACCCCATCGCGGTACCTCTTATTTGTAGGAAGAATTGGTCTCCACACAAGAAGTAGTTCTCATAGAGAACCACGGAGAGAAGTTTCATGCATAGTTGTTTACTATTCTCACTGTAATTCGAGGAAGATAACATTAGATTCACTGCTTTAAGGCCTAGTTCATGGTCAATCGAGGTGTATAAATTTTTGACGTCCAGAGTAATGAGTCGAATCTCTGGGGCGATCCCCGTTAGTTTACCTATGCTTTTGATGAAACTGTTTGTGTCCAGGACAAATGAGCGCATTGTTTTGACGAAGGGGGTTAAGATTTTTTCAAGAAAAACAGATAAGGGGGAAAGGACGGAATCGGTTGATGCAACAATAGGACGGCCCGGTGGATTTATTAATGATTTATGAATTTTAGGTAAGGTATAAAAAACTGGTGTAACCTGATGTGGATTGTTAAGAAAATTTACTGTCTTCTGGTCTATTGTATGTAGGTCAAGATATTTTGCTGTAATTTGTGCAATTCTCTTACTGATCCTAAATACAGGATCATGTGGAATTTTTTTTCGAAGTATCCTGATCTGAAAGTTGTCTTGTGATTTCCTGGAGATAATCAGTGTAATCCATAACAACAATTGAACCCCCTTTATCAGCTGCTTTGATGATAATTGATTTGTTATTTTTAAGTCACAAAATTGCTTGTTTGTCTAGTTGGCTCATATTGTTCACAGTGGGTATTAGGCCTCTAGCTTGTAGTAATAGGAAACTGTTTGTGTCCCTCTGGACTAGTTCAATGTAGGACTCAACAGCGTCCTACATCAACTACAAAAAATGTCCGACTGCTGTGCTGCCAACAAGGGTTTTGCCACCAAGTATTAAGTGTTGTTTGCCAGAGGGATCAAATACTTATTTCTCACTGCAAAATGCAAATAAATGTATCTAATTTATACAATGTGATTTTCTTGATTTTTTTTTTTGATATTTTATCTCTCAATGTTAAAATTAACCTACCCTTAAAATTATAGACTGTTCATGTCTTTGTCAGTGGGCAAACTTACAAAAAACAGCAAGGGATCAAATACTTATTTCCCCCACTGTATAGTGATTGCCTTACAGGAGGTTAACCTCTTAGATGCCGCCGGCACTAATGACCATGTATCTAAGGGACTAACCCTCAATAGCTGGAATAACAGGTAGGTGATAGCTGTGTATGATGCCGGGTCTGATAATAATGATCTGTTCGTTAGCAGTCGGTGCCGCCATTATCAGGTCATGCCAATCATCTCTGTTATCGATCCTCCTCCAGTTCTCCGGATGCTATCAGGCTTCTTGTTAATGATATTGAGTGCTATCATTAATCGCTAATAGTAAACCAATTAAGTAGAATAATCCCGTAATTATCCTTTTATCGTGCTGTGCATCGTTGACTCATGGGGATAATCTGAGTTTTGGCCTGGACACTTCTCCAACGCTATACGTGGTTTTATTCAATTTGAAGAGTTTGATTTTAGACCTCGAACAAATCGTATTATAGGAAATCACCCGAGATGGATGTCTCTTGTGTGTGGTAATCCCAGATGAAACCTCACATATTATGGGATTATAGTCCTCTATTACATAAAGACCAGAACGACCCTATGAACACAACACAAAGCAGATACAATAGATGAAGGCGGTAATCAAGATTTCACTGGATGGCCGCCATCTCTGCATCACTGGAGGAATTGTTGATAAGTATCTACAGTGGGATGAGAAGACGGCTTCATGGCATTATAGAGTATTACAGGTGATATTGTGGTTCTATATGTTACAGTACGTTGTACATGAAATGTAATGGCCAGACGGGTGATTTTCATCCCAGATGAGCAAGAGTTGGAGCAAGTCTTCATCGCTATACAGTAATTGGTGACAGGTCTTTATCTCTCTATAGTAATTGGTGACAGGTCTTTATCCCTCTATAGTAAGTGGTGGCAGGTCTTTATCTCTCTATAGTAAGTGGTGACAGGTCTTTATCTCTCTATAGTAAGTGGTGACAGGTCTTTATCCCTCTATAGTAAGTGGTGACAGGTCTTTATCTCTCTATAGTAAGTGGTGACAGGTCTTTATCTCTCTATAGTAAGTGGTGACAGGTCTTTATCTCTCTATAGTAAGTGGTGACAGGTCTATATCTCTCTATAGTAAGTGGTGACAGGTCTTTATCCCTCTATAGTAAGTGGTGACAGGTCTTTATCTCTCTATAGTAAGTGGTGACAGGTCTTTATCCCTCTATAGTAAGTGGTGACAGGTCTTTATCTCTCTATAGTAAGTGGTGACAGGTCTTTATCCCTCTATAGTAAGTGGTGACAGGTCTTTATCTCTCTATAGTAAGTGGTGACAGGTCTTTATCTCTCTATAGTAAGTGGTGACAGGTCTTTATCTCTCTATAGTAAGTGGTGGCAGGTCTTTATCTCTCTATAGTAAGTGGTGACAGGTCTTTATCTCTCTATAGTAAGTGGTGACAGGTCTTTATCTCTCTATAGTAAGTGGTGACTGGTCTTTATCTCTCTATAGTAAGTGGTGACAGGTCTTTATCTCTCTACAGTAAGTGGTGACAGGTCTTTATCTCTCTATAGTAAGTGGTGACAGGTCTTTATCTCTCTATAGTAAGTGGGGACAGGTCTTTATCTCTCTACAGTAAGTGGTGACAGGTCTTTATCTCTCTATAGTAAGTGGTGACAGGTCTTTATCTCTCTATAGTAAGTGGTGACAGGTCTTTATCTCTCTACAGTAAGTGGTGACAGGTCTTTATCTCTCTATAGTAAGTGGGGACAGGTCTTTATCTCTCTACAGTAAGTGGTGGCAGGTCTTTATCTCTCTATAGTAAGTGGTGGCAGGTCTTTATCTCTCTCTATAGTAAGTGGTGACAGGTCTTTATCCCTCTATAGTAAGTGGTGGCAGGTCTTTATCTCTCTATAGTAAGTGGTGACAGGTCTTTATCCCTCTCTATAGTAAGTGGTGACAGGTCTTTATCTCTCTATAGTAAGTGGTGACAGGTCTTTATCTCTCTATAGTAAGTGGTGACAGGTCTTTATCTCTCTATAGTAAGTGGTGACAGGTCTTTATCTCTCTATAGTAAGTGGTGACAGGTCTTTATCTCTCTACAGTAAGTGGTGACAGGTCTTTATCTCTCTATAGTAAGTGGGGACAGGTCTTTATCTCTCTACAGTAAGTGGTGGCAGGTCTTTATCTCTCTATAGTAAGTGGTGGCAGGTCTTTATCTCTCTCTATAGTAAGTGGTGACAGGTCTTTATCCCTCTATAGTAAGTGGGGACAGGTCTTTATCTCTCTACAGTAAGTGGTGGCAGGTCTTTATCTCTCTATAGTAAGTGGTGACAGGTCTTTATCTCTCTATAGTAAGTGGTGGCAGGTCTTTATCTCTCTATAGTAAGTGGTGACAGGTCTTTATCTCTCTATAGTAAGTGGTGACAGGTCTTTATCCCTCTATAGTAAGTGGTGACAGGTCTTTATCTCTCTATAGTAAGTGGTGACAGGTCTTTATCTCTCTATAGTAAGTGGTGACAGGTCTTTATCTCTCTATAGTAAGTGGTGACAGGTCTATATCTCTCTATAGTAAGTGGTGACAGGTCTTTATCCCTCTATAGTAAGTGGTGACAGGTCTTTATCTCTCTATAGTAAGTGGTGACAGGTCTTTATCCCTCTATAGTAAGTGGTGACAGGTCTTTATCTCTCTATAGTAAGTGGTGACAGGTCTTTATCCCTCTATAGTAAGTGGTGACAGGTCTTTATCTCTCTATAGTAAGTGGTGACAGGTCTTTATCTCTCTATAGTAAGTGGTGACAGGTCTTTATCTCTCTATAGTAAGTGGTGGCAGGTCTTTATCTCTCTATAGTAAGTGGTGACAGGTCTTTATCTCTCTATAGTAAGTGGTGACAGGTCTTTATCTCTCTATAGTAAGTGGTGACTGGTCTTTATCTCTCTATAGTAAGTGGTGACAGGTCTTTATCTCTCTACAGTAAGTGGTGACAGGTCTTTATCTCTCTATAGTAAGTGGTGACAGGTCTTTATCTCTCTATAGTAAGTGGGGACAGGTCTTTATCTCTCTACAGTAAGTGGTGACAGGTCTTTATCTCTCTATAGTAAGTGGTGACAGGTCTTTATCTCTCTATAGTAAGTGGTGACAGGTCTTTATCTCTCTACAGTAAGTGGTGACAGGTCTTTATCTCTCTATAGTAAGTGGGGACAGGTCTTTATCTCTCTACAGTAAGTGGTGGCAGGTCTTTATCTCTCTATAGTAAGTGGTGGCAGGTCTTTATCTCTCTCTATAGTAAGTGGTGACAGGTCTTTATCCCTCTATAGTAAGTGGTGGCAGGTCTTTATCTCTCTATAGTAAGTGGTGACAGGTCTTTATCCCTCTCTATAGTAAGTGGTGACAGGTCTTTATCTCTCTATAGTAAGTGGTGACAGGTCTTTATCTCTCTATAGTAAGTGGTGACAGGTCTTTATCTCTCTATAGTAAGTGGTGACAGGTCTTTATCTCTCTATAGTAAGTGGTGACAGGTCTTTATCTCTCTACAGTAAGTGGTGACAGGTCTTTATCTCTCTATAGTAAGTGGGGACAGGTCTTTATCTCTCTACAGTAAGTGGTGGCAGGTCTTTATCTCTCTATAGTAAGTGGTGACAGGTCTTTATCCCTCTCTATAGTAAGTGGTGACAGATCTTTATCTCTCTACAGTAAGTGGTGACAGGTCTTTATCTCTCTATAGTAAGTGGTGACAGGTCGTTATCTCTCTATAGTAAGTGGTGGCAGGTCTTTATCTCTCTATAGTAAGTGGTGGCAGGTCTTTATCTCTCTCTATAGTAAGTGGTGACAGGTCTTTATCTCTCTCTATAGTAAGTGGTGACAGGTCTTTATCCCTCTATAGTAAGTGGGGGCCGGTCTTTATCTCTCTATAGTAAGTGGTGACAGGTCTTTATCTCTCTCTATAGTAAGTGGTGACAGGTCTTTATCTCTCTCTATAGTAAGTGGTGACAGGTCTTTATCCCTCTATAGTAAGTGGGGGCCGGTCTTTATCTCTCTATAGTAAGTGGGGACAGGTCTTTATCTCTCTACAGTAAGTGGTGGCAGGTCTTTATCTCTCTATAGTAAGTGGTGACAGGTCTTTATCCCTCTCTATAGTAAGTGGTGACAGGTCTTTATCTCTCTATAGTAAGTGGTGACAGGTCTTTATCTCTCTATAGTAAGTGGGGACAGGTCTTTATCTCTCTATAGTAAGTGGTGGCAGGTCTTTATCTCTCTATAGTAAGTGGTGACAGGTCTTTATCTCTCTATAGTAAGTGGTGACGGGTCTTTATCTCTCTATAGTAAGTGGTGACAGGTCTTTATCTCTCTACAGTAAGTGGGGACAGGTCTTTATCTCTCTACAGTAAGTGGTGACAGGTCTTTATCTCTCTCTATAGTAAGTGGTGACAGGTCTTTATCTCTCTCTATAGTAAGTGGTGACAGGTCTTTATCCCTCTATAGTAAGTGGTGACAGGTCTTTATCTCTCTATAGTAAGTGGTGACAGGTCTTTATCTCTCTATAGTAAGTGGTGACGGGTCTTTATCTCTCTATAGTAAGTGGTGACAGGTCTTTATCTCTCTATAGTAAGTGGTGGCAGGTCTTTATCTCTCTACAGTAAGTGGTGACAGGTCTTTATCCCTCTATAGTAAGTGGTGACAGGTCTTTATCTCTCTATAGTAAGTGGTGACAGGTCTTTATCTCTCTATAGTAAGTGGTGACAGGTCTTTATCTCTCTATAGTAAGTGGTGGCAGGTCTTTATCTCTCTATAGTAAGTGGTGGCAGGTCTTTATCTCTCTATAGTAAGTGGTGGCAGGTCTTTATCTCTCTACAGTAAGTGGTGACAGGTCTTTATCTCTCTATAGTAAGTGGTGGCAGGTCTTTATCTCTCTATAGTAAGTGGTGACAGGTCTTTATCTCTCTATAGTAAGTGGTGACAGGTCTTTATCTCTCTATAGTAAGTGGTGACAGGTCTTTATCTCTCTATAGTAAGTGGTGACAGGTCTTTATCTCTCTACAGTAAGTGGTGGCAGGTCTTTATCTCTCTATAGTAAGTGGTGACAGGTCTTTATCCCTCTATAGTAAGTGGTGACAGGTCTTTATCTCTCTATAGTAAGTGGTGACAGGTCTTTATCTCTCTATAGTAAGTGGTGACAGGTCTTTATCTCTCTATAGTAAGTGGTGACAGGTCTTTATCTCTCTACAGTAAGTGGTGGCAGGTCTTTATCTCTCTATAGTAAGTGGTGACAGGTCTTTATCCCTCTATAGTAAGTGGTGACAGGTCTTTATCTCTCTATAGTAAGTGGTGACAGGTCTTTATCTCTCTATAGTAAGTGGTGGCAGGTCTTTATCTCTCTACAGTAAGTGGTGACAGGTCTTTATCTCTCTATAGTAAGTGGTGGCAGGTCTTTATCTCTCTATAGTAAGTGGTGACAGGTCTTTATCTCTCTATAGTAAGTGGTGACAGGTCTTTATCTCTCTATAGTAAGTGGTGGCAGGTCTTTATCTCTCTATAGTAAGTGGTGACAGGTCTTTATCTCTCTACAGTAAGTGGTGACGGGTCTTTATCTCTCTATAGTAAGTGGTGGCAGGTCTTTATCTCTCTACAGTAAGTGGTGACAGGTCTTTATCTCTCTACAGTAAGTGGTGACAGGTCTGTATCCCTCTATAGTAAGTGGTGACAGGTCTTTATCTCTCTATAGTAAGTGGTGGCAGGTCTTTATCTCTCTATAGTAAGTGGTGACAGGTCTTTATCTCTCTACAGTAAGTGGTGACAGGTCTTTATCTCTCTACAGTAAGTGGTGACAGGTCTGTATCCCTCTATAGTAAGTGGTGGCAGGTCTTTATCTCTCTATAGTAAGTGGTGACAGGTCTTTATCTCTCTACAGTAAGTGGTGACAGGTCTTTATCTCTCTATAGTAAGTGGTGACAGGTCTTTATCTGTCTACAGTAAGTGGTGACAGGTCTTTATCTCTCTATAGTAAGTGGTGACAGGTCTTTATCTGTCTACAGTAAGTGGTGACAGGTCTTTATCTCTCTACAGTAAGTGGTGACAGGTCTTTATCTCTCTATAGTAAGTGGTGACAGGTCTTTATCTGTCTACAGTAAGTGGTGACAGGTCTTTATCCCTCTATAGTAAGTGGTGACAGGTCTTTATCTCTCTATAGTAAGTGGTGACAGGTCTGTATCCCTCTATAGTAAGTGGTGACAGGTCTTTATCTCTCTACAGGAAGTGGTGACAGGTCTTTATCTCTCTACAGTAAGTGGGGGCAGGTCTTTATCTCTCTATAGTAAGTGGTGACAGGTCTTTATCTCTCTATAGTAAGTGGTGACAGGTCTTTATCTCTCTATAGTAAGTGGTGACAGGTCTTTATCTCTCTATAGTAAGTGGTGACAGGTCTTTATCTCTCTATAGTAAGTGGTGACAGGTCTTTATCTCTCTATAGTAAGTGGTGGCAGGTCTGTATCTCTCTATAGTAAGTGGTGACAGGTCTTTATCTCTCTACAGTAAGTGGGGGCAGGTCTTTATCTCTCTATAGTAAGTGGTGACAGGTCTTTATCTCTCTACAGTAAGTGGTGGCAGGTCTTTATCTCTCTATAGTAAGTGGTGACAGGTCTTTATCTCTCTATAGTAAGTGGTGACAGGTCTTTATCTCTCTATAGTAAGTGGTGACAGGTCTTTATCTCTCTATAGTAAGTGGTGACAGGTCTTTATCTCTCTATAGTAAGTGGTGACAGGTCTTTATCTCTCTATAGTAAGTGGTGACAGGTCTTTATCTCTCTATAGTAAGTGGTGACAGGTCTTTATCTCTCTATAGTAAGTGGTGGCAGGTCTTTATCTCTCTATAGTAAGTGGTGACAGGTCTTTATCTCTCTATAGTAAGTGGTGACAGGTCTTTATCTCTCTATAGTAAGTGGTGACAGGTCTTTATCTCTCTATAGTAAGTGGTGACAGGTCTTTATCTCTCTATAGTAAGTGGTGACAGGTCTTTATCTCTCTATAGTAAGTGGTGACAGGTCTTTATCCCTCTATAGTAAGTGGTGACAGGTCTTTATCTCTCTACAGTAAGTGGTGACAGGTCTTTATCTCTCTATAGTAAGTGGTGACAGGTCTTTATCTCTCTACAGTAAGTGGTGACAGGTCTTTATCTCTCTATAGTAAGTGGTGACAGGTCTTTATCTCTCTATAGTAAGTGGTGACAGGTCTTTATCTCTCTATAGTAAGTGGTGACAGGTCTTTATCTCTCTACAGTAAGTGGGGGCAGGTCTTTATCTCTCTATAGTAAGTGGTGACAGGTCTTTATCTCTCTATAGTAAGTGGTGACAGGTCTTTTTCTCTCTACAGTAAGTGGGGGCAGGTCTTTATCTCTCTATAGTAAGTGGTGACAGGTCTTTATCTCTCTATAGTAAGTGGTGACAGGTCTTTATCCCTCTATAGTAAGTGGTGACAGGTCTTTATCTCTCTATAGTAAGTGGTGACAGGTCTTTATCTCTCTATAGTAAGTGGTGACAGGTCTTTATCTCTCTATAGTAAGTGGTGGCAGGTCTTTATCTCTCTATAGTAAGTGGTGGCAGGTCTTTATCTCTCTATAGTAAGTGGTGACAGGTCTTTATCTCTCTATAGTAAGTGGTGACAGGTCTTTATCTCTCTACAGTAAGTGGTGACGGGTCTTTATCTCTCTATAGTAAGTGGTGGCAGGTCTTTATCTCTCTACAGTAAGTGGTGACAGGTCTTTATCTCTCTACAGTAAGTGGTGACAGGTCTTTATCTCTCTACAGTAAGTGGTGACGGGTCTTTATCTCTCTATAGTAAGTGGTGGCAGGTCTTTATCTCTCTACAGTAAGTGGTGACAGGTCTGTATCCCTCTATAGTAAGTGGTGGCAGGTCCTTATCTCTCTATAGTAAGTGGTGACAGGTCTTTATCTCTCTATAGTAAGTGGTGACAGGTCTTTATCTCTCTATAGTAAGTGGTGGCAGGTCTGTATCCCTCTATAGTAAGTGGTGACAGGTCCTTATCTCTCTATAGTAAGTGGTGACAGGTCTTTATCTCTCTATAGTAAGTGGTGGCAGGTCTTTATCTCTCTATAGTAAGTGGTGACAGGTCTTTATCTCTCTACAGTAAGTGGTGACAGGTCTTTATCTCTCTACAGTAAGTGGTGACAGGTCTTTATCTCTCTATAGTAAGTGGTGACAGGTCTTTATCTCTCTACAGTAAGTGGTGACAGGTCTGTATCCCTCTATAGTAAGTGGTGACAGGTCTTTATCTCTCTATAGTAAGTGGTGACAGGTCTGTATCCCTCTATAGTAAGTGGTGACAGGTCTTTATCTCTCTACAGGAAGTGGTGACAGGTCTTTATCTCTCTACAGTAAGTGGTGACAGGTCTGTATCTCTCTATAGTAAGTGGTGACAGGTCTTTATCTCTCTACAGTAAGTGGTGGCAGGTCTTTATCTCTCTATAGTAAGTGGTGACAGGTCTTTATCCCTCTATAGTAAGTGGTGACAGGTCTTTATCTCTCTATAGTAAGTGGTGACAGGTCTTTATCTCTCTATAGTAAGTGGTGACAGGTCTTTATCTCTCTATAGTAAGTGGTGACAGGTCTTTATCTCTCTATAGTAAGTGGTGACAGGTCTTTATCTCTCTATAGTAAGTGGTGACAGGTCTTTATCTCTCTATAGTAAGTGGTGGCAGGTCTTCATCTCTCTATAGTAAGTGGTGGCAGGTCTTCATCTCTCTATAGTAAGTGGTGGCAGGTCTTTATCTCTCTATAGTAAGTGGTGACAGGTCTTTATCTCTCTACAGTAAGTGGTGACAGGTCTTTATCCCTCTATAGTAAGTGGTGGCAGGTCTTTATCTCTCTATAGTAAGTGGTGGCAGGTCTTCATCTCTCTATAGTAAGTGGTGGCAGGTCTTTATCTCTCTATAGTAAGTGGTGACAGGTCTTTATCTCTCTACAGTAAGTGGTGACAGGTCTTTATCTCTCTATAGTAAGTGGTGGCAGGTCTTTATCTCTCTACAGTAAGTGGTGGCAGGTCTTTATCTCTCTCTATAGTAAGTGGTGACAAGTCTTTATCTCTCTATAGTAAGTGGTGACAGGTCTTTATCTCTCTATAGTAAGTGGTGGCAGGTCTTTATCTCTCTATAGTAAGTGGTGGCAGGTCTTTATCTCTCTATAGTAAGTGGTGGCAGGTCTTTATCTCTCTATAGTAAGTGGTGACAGGTCTTTATCTCTCTATAGTAAGTGGTGACAGGTCTTTATCTCTCTACAGTAAGTGGTGACAGGTCTTTATCTCTCTATAGTAAGTGGTGACAGGTCTTTATCTCTCTACAGTAAGTGGGGGCAGGTCTTTATCTCTCTATAGTAAGTGGTGACAGGTCTTTATCTCTCTACAGTAAGTGGTGACAGGTCTTTATCTCTCTATAGTAAGTGGTGGCAGGTCTTTATCTCTCTACAGTAAGTGGGGGCAGGTCTTTATCTCTCTATAGTAAGTGGTGACAGGTCTTTATCTCTCTATAGTAAGTGGTGGCAGGTCTTTATCTCTCTATAGTAAGTGGGGGCAGGTCTTTATCTCTCTATAGTAAGTGGTGACAGGTCTTTATCTCTCTACAGTAAGTGGTGACAGGTCTTTATCTCTCTATAGTAAGTGGTGACAGGTCTTTATCTCTCTATAGTAAGTGGTGACAGGTCTTTATCTCTCTGCAGTAAGTGGTGACAGGTCTTTATCTCTCTATACTAAGTGGTGACAGGTCTTTATCTCTCTATAGTAAGTGGTGGCAGGTCTTTATCTCTCTATAGTAAGTGGTGGCAGGTCTTTATCTCTCTCTATAGTAAGTGGTGGCAGGTCTTTATCTCTCTATACTAAGTGGTGACAGGTCTTTATCTCTCTATAGTAAGTGGTGGCAGGTCTTTATCTCTCTATAGTAAGTGGTGACAGGTCTTTATCTCTCTATAGTAAGTGGTGACAGGTCTTTATCTCTCTATACTAAGTGGTGACAGGTCTTTATCTCTCTATAGTAAGTGGTGGCAGGTCTTTATCTCTCTCTATAGTAAGTGGTGGCAGGTCTTTATCTCTCTATACTAAGTGGTGACAGGTCTTTATCTCTCTATAGTAAGTGGTGGCAGGTCTTTATCTCTCTATAGTAAGTGGTGGCAGGTCTTTATCTCTCTCTATAGTAAGTGGTGGCAGGTCTTTATCTCTCTATAGTAAGTGGTGACAGGTCTTTATCTCTCTATAGTAAGTGGTGGCAGGTCTTTATCTCTCTCTATAGTAAGTGGTGGCAGGTCTTTATCTCTCTATACTAAGTGGTGACAGGTCTTTATCTCTCTATAGTAAGTGGTGGCAGGTCTTTATCTCTCTATACTAAGTGGTGACAGGTCTTTATCTCTCTATAGTAAGTGGTGGCAGGTCTTTATCTCTCTATAGTAAGTGGTGACAGGTCTTTATCTCTCTATAGTAAGTGGTGACAGGTCTTTATCTCTCTATAGTAAGTGGTGACAGGTCTTTATCTCTCTATAGTAAGTGGTGGCAGGTCTTTATCTCTCTATAGTAAGTGGTGACAGGTCTTTATCTCTCTATACTAAGTGGTGACAGGTCTTTATCTCTCTATAGTAAGTGGTGGCAGGTCTTTATCTCTCTATAGTAAGTGGTGACAGGTCTTTATCTCTCTATACTAAGTGGTGACAGGTCTTTATCTCTCTATAGTAAGTGGTGGCAGGTCTTTATCTCTCTATAGTAAGTGGTGGCAGGTCTTTATCTCTCTCTATAGTAAGTGGTGACAGGTCTTTATCTCTCTATAGTAAGTGGTGACAGGTCTTTATCTCTCTATAGTAAGTGGTGGCAGGTCTTTATCTCTGTACAGTAAGTGGTGACAGGTCTTTATCTCTCTATAGTAAGTGGTAGCAGGTCTTTATCTCTCTCTATAGTAAGTGGTGGCAGGTCTATATCTCTCTATAGTAAGTGGTGACAGGTCTTTATCTCTCTACAGTAAGTGGTGGCAGGTCTTTATCTCTCTATAGTAAGTGGTGGCAGGTCTTTATCTCTCTATAGTAAGTGGTGGCAGGTCTTTATCTCTCTACAGTAAGTGGTGGCAGGTCTTTATCTCTCTACAGTAAGTGGTGACAGGTCTTCATCTCTCTACAGTAAGTGGTGACAGGTCTTCATCTCTCTACAGTAAGTGGTGACAGGTCTTTATCTCTCTACAGTAAGTGGTGGCAGGTCTTTATCTCTCTACAGTAAGTGGTGGCAGGTCTTTATCTCTCTACAGTAAGTGGTGACAGGTCTTTATCTCTCTACAGTAAGTGGTGACAGGTCTTTATCTCTCTACAGTAAGTGGTGACAGGTCTTTATCTCTCTGCAGTAAGTGGTGACAGGTCTTTATCTCTCTATAGTAAGTGGTGACAGGTCTTTATCTCTCTATAGTAAGTGGTGGCAGGTCTTTATCTCTCTATAGTAAGTGGTGACAGGTCTTTATCTCTCTATAGTAAGTGGTGACAGGTCTTTATCTCTCTATAGTAAGTGGTGACAGGTCTTTATCTCTCTATAGTAAGTGGTGACAGGTCTTTATCTCTCTATAGTAAGTGGTGACAGGTCTTTATCTCTCTACAGTAAGTGGTGACAGGTCTTTATCTCTCTACAGTAAGTGGTGACAGGTCTTTATCTCTCTATAGTAAGTGGTGGCAGGTCTTTATCTCTCTATAGTAAGTGGTGACAGGTCTTTATCTCTCTACAGTAAGTGGTGACAGGTCTTTATCTCTCTATAGTAAGTGGTGGCAGGTCTTTATCTCTCTATAGTAAGTGGTGACAGGTCTTTATCTCTCTATAGTAAGTGGTGACAGGTCTTTATCTCTCTACAGTAAGTGGTGACAGGTCTTTATCTCTCTATAGTAAGTGGTGACAGGTCTTTATCTCTCTACAGTAAGTGGTGACAGGTCTTTATCTCTCTACAGTAAGTGGTGACAGGTCTTTATCTCTCTGCAGTAAGTGGTGACAGGTCTTTATCTCTCTATAGTAAGTGGTGACAGGTCTTTATCTCTCTATAGTAAGTGGTGACAGGTCTTTATCTCTCTATAGTAAGTGGTGACAGGTCTTTATCTCTCTACAGTAAGTGGTGACAGGTCTTTATCTCTCTACAGTAAGTGGTGACAGGTCTTTATCTCTCTGCAGTAAGTGGTGACAGGTCTTTATCTCTCTATAGTAAGTGGTGACAGGTCTTTATCTCTCTATAGTAAGTGGTGACAGGTCTTTATCTCTCTACAGTAAGTGGTGACAGGTCTTTATCTCTCTACAGTAAGTGGTGACAGGTCTTTATCTCTCTATAGTAAGTGGTGACAGGTCTTTATCTCTCTACAGTAAGTGGTGACAGGTCTTTATCTCTCTACAGTAAGTGGTGACAGGTCTTTATCTCTCTACAGTAAGTGGTGACAGGTCTTTATCTCTCTATAGTAAGTGGTGGCAGGTCTTTATCTCTCTATAGTAAGTGGTGACAGGTCTTTATCTCTCTACAGTAAGTGGTGACAGGTCTTTATCTCTCTACAGTAAGTGGTGACAGGTCTTTATCTCTCTACAGTAAGTGGTGACAGGTCTTTATCTCTCTATAGTAAGTGGTGGCAGGTCTTTATCTCTCTATAGTAAGTGGTGACAGGTCTTTATCTCTCTACAGTAAGTGGTGACAGGTCTTTATCTCTCTATAGTAAGTGGTGGCAGGTCTTTATCTCTCTATAGTAAGTGGTGACAGGTCTTTATCTCTCTATAGTAAGTGGTGACAGGTCTTTATCTCTCTACAGTAAGTGGTGACAGGTCTTTATCTCTCTATAGTAAGTGGTGACAGGTCTTTATCTCTCTATAGTAAGTGGTGACAGGTCTTTATCCCTCTATAGTAAGTGGTGACAGGTCTTTATCCCTCTATAGTAAGTGGTGGCAGGTCTTTATCTCTCTACAGTAAGTGGTGGCAGGTCTTTATCTCTCTATAGTAAGTGGTGACAGGTCTTTATCTCTCTACAGTAAGTGGTGACGGGTCTTTATCTCTCTATAGTAAGTGGTGACGGGTCTTTATCTCTCTATAGTAAGTGGTGACAGGTCTTTATCTCTCTATAGTAAGTGGTGACGGGTCTTTATCTCTCTATAGTAAGTGGTGACAGGTCTTTACCTCTCTATAGTAAGTGGTGACAGGTCTTTATCCCTCTATAGTAAGTGGTGGCAGGTCTTTATCTCTCTACAGTAAGTGGTGACAGGTCTTTATCTCTCTATAGTAAGTGGTGACAGGTCTTTATCTCTCTATAGTAAGTGGTGACAGGTCTTTATCTCTCTACAGTAAGTGGTGACAGGTCTTTATCTCTCTACAGTAAGTGGTGACAGGTCTTTATCTCTCTACAGTAAGTGGTGGCAGGTCTTTATCTCTCTATAGTAAGTGGTGACAGGTCTTTATCTCTCTACAGTAAGTGGTGGCAGGTCTTTATCTCTCTACAGTAAGTGGTGGCAGGTCTTTATCTCTCTATAGTAAGTGGTGGCAGGTCTTTATCTCTCTACAGTAAGTGGTGACAGGTCTTTATCTCTCTACAGTAAGTGGTGACAGGTCTTTATCTCACTATAGTAAGTGGTGACAGGTATTTATCTCTCTACAGTAAGTGGTGACAGGTCTTTATCTCTCTACAGTAAGTGGTGACAGGTCTTTATCTCTTTACAGTAAGTGGTGGCAGGTCTTTATCTCTCTACAGTAAGTGGTGACAGGTCTATATCTCTCTACAGTAAGTGGTGGCAGGTCTTTATCTCTCTGCAGTAAGTGGTGACAGGTCTTTATCTCTCTACAGTAAGTGGTGACAGGTCTTTATCTCTCTACAGTAAGTGGTGACAGGTCTTTATCTCACTATAGTAAGTGGTGACAGGTATTTATCTCTCTACAGTAAGTGGTGACAGGTCTTTATCTCTCTACAGTAAGTGGTGACAGGTCTTTATCTCTCTACAGTAAGTGGTGACAGGTCTTTATCTCACTATAGTAAGTGGTGACAGGTATTTATCTCTCTACAGTAAGTGGTGACAGGTCTTTATCTCTCTACAGTAAGTGGTGACAGGTCTATATCTCTCTACAGTAAGTGGTGGCAGGTCTTTATCTCTTTACAGTAAGTGGTGGCAGGTCTATATCTCTCTACAGTAAGTGGTGGCAGGTCTTTATCTCTCTGCAGTAAGTGGTGACAGGTCTTTATCTCTCTATAGTAAGTGGTGACAGGTCTTTATCTCTCTACAGTAAGTGGTGGCAGGTCTTTATCTCTCTGCAGTAAGTGGTGACAGGTCTTTATCTCTCTACAGTAAGTGGTGACAGGTCTTTATCTCTCTATAGTAAGTGGTGGCAGGTCTTTATCTCTCTATAGTAAGTGGTGGCAGGTGTTTATCTCTCTGCAGTAAGTGGTGACAGGTCTTTATCTCTCTATAGTAAGTGGTGACAGGTCTTTATCTCTCTGCAGTAAGTGGTGACAGGTCTTTATCTCTCTGCAGTAAGTGGTGACAGGTCTTTATCTCTCTACAGTAAGTGGTGGCAGGTCTTTATCTCTCTATAGTAAGTGGTGGCAAGTCTTTATCTCTCTACAGTAAGTGGTGGCAAGTCTTTATCTCTCTGCAGTAAGTGGTGACAGGTCTTTATCTCTCTATAGTAAGTGGTGGCAAGTCTTTATCTCTCTGCAGTAAGTGGTGACAGGTCTTTATCTCTCTACAGTAAGTGGTGGCAGGTCTTTATCTCTCTATAGTAAGTGGTGGCAAGTCTTTATCTCTCTACAGTAAGTGGTGACAGGTCTTTATCCCTCTATAGTAAGTGGTGACAGGTCTTTATCCCTCTATAGTAAGTTGTGGCAGGTCTTTATCTCTCTATAGTAAGTGGTGGCAAGTCTTTATCTCTCTACAGTAAGTGGTGACAGGTCTTTATCTCTCTATAGTAAGTGGTGACAGGTCTTTATCTCTCTGCAGTAAGTGGTGACAGGTCTTTATCTCTCTGCAGTAAGTGATGACAGGTCTTTATCTCTCTACAGTAAGTGGTGACAGGTCTTTATCTCTCTATAGTAAGTGGTGACAGGTCTTTATCCCTCTATAGTAAGTGGTGACGGGTCTTTATCTCTCTATAGTAAGTGGTGACAGGTCTTTATCTCTCTATAGTAAGTGGTGACAGGTCTTTATCTCTCTATAGTAAGTGGTGACGGGTCTTTATCTCTCTATAGTAAGTGGTGACAGGTCTTTATCTCTCTATAGTAAGTGGTGACAGGTCTTTATCCCTCTATAGTAAGTGGTGACAGGTCTTTACCTCTCTATAGTAAGTGGTGACAGGTCTTTATCCCTCTATAGTAAGTGGTGGCAGGTCTTTATCTCTCTATAGTAAGTGGTGACAGGTCTTTATCTCTCTATAGTAAGTGGTGACAGGTCTTTATCTCTCTATAGTAAGTGGTGACAGGTCTTTATCTCTCTATAGTAAGTGGTGACAGGTCTTTATCTCTCTATAGTAAGTGGTGACAGGTCTTTATCCCTCTATAGTAAGTGGTGACAGGTCTTTATCTCTCTACAGTAAGTGGTGACAGGTCTTTATCTCTCTACAGTAAGTGGTGGCAGGTCTATATCTCTCTATAGTAAGTGGTGGCAGGTCTTTATCTCTCTATAGTAAGTGGTGACAGGTCTTTATCTCTCTACAGTAAGTGGTGACAGGTCTTTATCTCTCTACAGTAAGTGGTGGCAGGTCTTTATCTCTCTACAGTAAGTGGTGACAGGTCTTTATCTCTCTACAGTAAGTGGTGACAGGTCTTTATCTCTCTACAGTAAGTGGTGACAGGTCTTTATCTCTCTACAGTAAGTGGTGACAGGTCTTTATCTCTCTATAGTAAGTGGTGACAGGTCTTTATCTCTCTACAGTAAGTGGTGACAGGTCTTTATCTCTCTACAGTAAGTGGTGGCA
Source organism: Phyllobates terribilis (assembly GCF_046119375.1). Taxonomy (NCBI): domain Eukaryota; kingdom Metazoa; phylum Chordata; class Amphibia; order Anura; family Dendrobatidae; genus Phyllobates; species Phyllobates terribilis. Next base: position 783,051,089 of record NW_027362764.1, read on the forward strand.
GGTCTATATCTCTCTATAGTAAGTGGTGGCAGGTCTTTATCTCTCTATAGTAAGTGGTGACAGGTCTTTATCTCTCTACAGTAAGTGGTGACAGGTCTTTATCTCTCTACAGTAAGTGGTGGCAGGTCTTTATCTCTCTACAGTAAGTGGTGACAGGTCTTTATCTCTCTACAGTAAGTGGTGGCAGGCCTTTATCTCTCTATAGTAAGTGGTGACAGGTCTTTATCTCTCTATAGTAAGTGGTGACAGGTCTATATCTCTCTATAGTAAGTGGTGGCAGGTCTTTATCTCTCTATAGTAAGTGGTGACAGGTCTTTATCTCTCTACAGTAAGTGGTGACAGGTCTTTATCTCACTATAGTAAGTGGTGACAGGTATTTATCTCTCTACAGTAAGTGGTGACAGGTCTTTATCTCTCTATAGTAAGTGGTGACAGGTCTTTATCTCTCTATAGTAAGTGGTGACAGGTCTTTATCTCTCTACAGTAAGTGGTGACAGGTCTTTATCTCTCTACAGTAAGTGGTGGCAGGTCTATATCTCTCTATAGTAAGTGGTGGCAGGTCTTTATCTCTCTATAGTAAGTGGTGACAGGTCTTTATCTCTCTACAGTAAGTGGTGGCAGGTCTTTATCTCTCTATAGTAAGTGGTGACAGGTCTTTATCTCTCTACAGTAAGTGGTGGCAGGTCTATATCTCTCTATAGTAAGTGGTGACAGGTCTTTATCTCTCTATAGTAAGTGGTGACAGGTCTATATCTCTCTATAGTAAGTGGTGGCAGGTCTTTATCTCTCTATAGTAAGTGGTGACAGGTCTTTATCTCTCTACAGTAAGTGGTGACAGGTCTTTATCTCACTATAGTAAGTGGTGACAGGTATTTATCTCTCTACAGTAAGTGGTGACAGGTCTTTATCTCTCTACAGTAAGTGGTGACAGGTCTTTATCTCTCTACAGTAAGTGGTGACAGGTCTATATCTCTCTACAGTAAGTGGTGGCAGGTCTTTATCTCTCTGCAGTAAGTGGTGACAGGTCTTTATCTCTCTACAGTAAGTGGTGACAGGTCTTTATCTCTCTACAGTAAGTGGTGACAGGTCTTTATCTCTCTATAGTAAGTGGTGGCAGGTCTTTATCTCTCTGCAGTAAGTGGTGACAGGTCTTTATCTCTCTACAGTAAGTGGTGGCAGGTCTTTATCTCTCTATAGTAAGTGGTGGCAAGTCTTTATCTCTCTACAGTAAGTGGTGGCAGGTCTTTATCTCTCTATAGTAAGTGGTGACAGGTCTTTATCTCTCTGCAGTAAGTGGTGACAGGTCTTTATCCCTCTATAGTAAGTGGTGACAGGTCTTTATCTCTCTACAGTAAGTGGTGGCAGGTCTTTATCCCTCTATAGTAAGTGGTGGCAGGTCTTTATCTCTCTATAGTAAGTGGTGACAGGTCTTTATCTCTCTACAGTAAGTGGTGGCAGGTCTTTATCCCTCTATAGTAAGTGGTGACAGGTCTTTATCTCTCTACAGTAAGTGGTGGCAGGTCTTTATCCCTCTATAGTAAGTGGTGACAGGTCTATATCTCTCTATAGTAAGTGGTGACAGGTCTTTATCTCTCTATAGTAAGTGGTGACAGGTCTATATCTCTCTATAGTAAGTGGTGACAGGTCTTTATCTCTCTATAGTAAGTGGTGACAGGTCTTTATCTCTCTATAGTAAGTGGTGACAGGTCTTTATCTCTCTGCAGTAAGTGATGACAGGTCTTTATCCCTCTATAGTAAGTGGTGACAGGTCTTTATCTCTCTATAGTAAGTGGTGGCAGGTCTTTATCTCTCTACAGTAAGTGGTGGCAGGTCTTTATCCCTCTATAGTAAGTGGTGGCAGGTCTTTATCTCTCTATAGTAAGTGGTGGCAGGTCTTTATCTCTCTATAGTAAGTGGTGACAGGTCTTTATCTCTCTGCAGTAAGTGATGACAGGTCTTTATCCCTCTATAGTAAGTGGTGACAGGTCTTTATCTCTCTATAGTAAGTGGTGACAGGTCTTTATCTCTCTATAGTAAGTGGTGACAGGTCTTTATCTCTCTATAGTAAGTGGTGACAGGTCTTTATCTCTCTATAGTAAGTGGTGACAGGTCTTTATCTCTCTATAGTAAGTGGTGGCAGGTCTTTATCTCTCTATAGTAAGTGGTGGCAGGTCTTTATCTCTCTACAGTAAGTGGTGACAGGTCTTTATCTCTCTATAGTAAGTGGTGGCAGGTCTTTATCTCTCTGCAGTAAGTGGTGACAGGTCTTTATCCCTCTATAGTAAGTGGTGACAGGTCTTTATCTCTCTACAGTAAGTGGTGACAGATCTTTATCTCTCTACAGTAAGTGGTGGCAGGTCTTTATCTCTCTATAGTAAGTGGTGACAGGTCTTTATCTCTCTATAGTAAGTGGTGACAGGTCTTTATCTCTCTCTATAGTAAGTGGTGACAGGTCTTTATCTCTCTACAGTAAGTGGTGGCAGGTCTTTATCTCTCTATAGTAAGTGGTGACAGGTCTTTATCTCTCTACAGTAAGTGGTGACAGGTCTTTATCTCTCTATAGTAAGTGGTGGCAGGTCTTTATCTCTCTATAGTAAGTGGTGACAGGTATTTATCTCTCTACAGTAAGTGGTGACAGGTCTTTATCTCTCTATAGTAAGTGGTGACAGGTCTTTATCTCTCTACAGTAAGTGGTGGCAGGTCTATATCTCTCTATAGTAAGTGGTGGCAGGTCTTTATCTCTCTATAGTAAGTGGTGACAGGTCTTTATCTCTCTACAGTAAGTGGTGACAGGTCTTTATCTCTCTACAGTAAGTGGTGACAGGTCTTTATCCCTCTACAGTAAGTGGTGACAGGTCTTTATCTCTCTGCAGTAAGTGGTGACAGGTCTTTATCTCTCTACAGTAAGTGGTGACAGGTCTTTATCCCTCTACAGTAAGTGGTGACAGGTCTTTATCTCTCTGCAGTAAGTGGTGACAGGTCTTTATCTCTCTACAGTAAGTGGTGGCAGGTCTTTATCCCTCTATAGTAAGTGGTGGCAGGTCTTTATCTCTCTATAGTAAGTGGTGACAGGTCTTTATCTCTCTACAGTAAGTGGTGACAGGTCTTTATCCCTCTACAGTAAGTGGTGACAGGTCTTTATCTCTCTACAGTAAGTGGTGACAGGTCTTTATCCCTCTACAGTAAGTGGTGACAGGTCTTTATCCCTCTATAGTAAGTGGTGACAGGTCTTTATCTCTCTATAGTAAGTGGTGACAGGTCTTTATCTCTCTACAGTAAGTGGTGACAGGTCTTTATCTCTCTGCAGTAAGTGGTGACAGGTCTTTATCTCTCTACAGTAAGTGGTGGCAGGTCTTTATCCCTCTATAGTAAGTGGTGGCAGGTCTTTATCTCTCTATAGTAAGTGGTGGCAGGTCTTTATCTCTCTATAGTAAGTGGTGACAGGTCTTTATCTCTCTACAGTAAGTGGTGGCAGGTCTTTATCTCTCTATAGTAAGTGGTGACAGGTCTTTATCTCTCTACAGTAAGTGGTGACAGGTCTTTATCTCTCTATAGTAAGTGGTGACAGGTCTTTATCTCTCTACAGTAAGTGGTGACAGGTCTTTATCTCTCTACAGTAAGTGGTGACAGGTCTTTATCCCTCTACAGTAAGTGGTGACAGGTCTTTATCTCTCTATAGTAAGTGGTGACAGGTCTTTATCTCTCTACAGTAAGTGGTGGCAGGTCTTTATCTCTCTATAGTAAGTGGTGGCAGGTCTTTATCTCTCTATAGTAAGTGGTGACAGGTCTTTATCTCTCTACAGTAAGTGGTGGCAGGTCTTTATCTCTCTATAGTAAGTGGTGACAGGTCTTTATCTCTCTACAGTAAGTGGTGGCAGGTCTTTATCTCTCTATAGTAAGTGGTGACAGGTCTTTATCTCTCTACAGTAAGTGGTGACAGGTCTTTATCTCTCTACAGTAAGTGGTGACAGGTCTTTATCCCTCTACAGTAAGTGGTGACAGGTCTTTATCTCTCTATAGTAAGTGGTGACAGGTCTTTATCTCTCTACAGTAAGTGGTGGCAGGTCTTTATCCCTCTATAGTAAGTGGTGGCAGGTCTTTATCTCTCTATAGTAAGTGGTGGCAGGTCTTTATCTCTCTACAGTAAGTGGTGACAGGTCTTTATCCCTCTACAGTAAGTGGTGACAGGTCTTTATCCCTCTATAGTAAGTGGTGACAGGTCTTTATCTCTCTACAGTAAGTGGTGGCAGGTCTTTATCCCTCTATAGTAAGTGGTGGCAGGTCTTTATCTCTCTATAGTAAGTGGTGACAGGTCTTTATCTCTCTACAGTAAGTGGTGGCAGGTCTTTATCCCTCTATAGTAAGTGGTGACAGGTCTTTATCTCTCTACAGTAAGTGGTGGCAGGTCTTTATCCCTCTATAGTAAGTGGTGACAGGTCTATATCTCTCTATAGTAAGTGGTGACAGGTCTTTATCTCTCTATAGTAAGTGGTGACAGGTCTATATCTCTCTATAGTAAGTGGTGGCAGGTCTTTATCTCTCTATAGTAAGTGGTGACAGGTCTTTATCTCTCTGCAGTAAGTGATGACAGGTCTTTATCCCTCTATAGTAAGTGGTGACAGGTCTTTATCTCTCTATAGTAAGTGGTGGCAGGTCTTTATCTCTCTACAGTAAGTGGTGGCAGGTCTTTATCCCTCTATAGTAAGTGGTGGCAGGTCTTTATCTCTCTATAGTAAGTGGTGGCAGGTCTTTATCTCTCTATAGTAAGTGGTGACAGGTCTTTATCTCTCTGCAGTAAGTGATGACAGGTCTTTATCCCTCTATAGTAAGTGGTGACAGGTCTTTATCTCTCTATAGTAAGTGGTGGCAGGTCTTTATCTCTCTATAGTAAGTGGTGGCAGGTCTTTATCTCTCTACAGTAAGTGGTGACAGGTCTTTATCTCTCTATAGTAAGTGGTGGCAGGTCTTTATCTCTCTACAGTAAGTGGTGACAGGTCTTTATCTCTCTACAGTAAGTGGTGACAGGTCTTTATCTCTCTACAGTAAGTGGTGACGGGTCTTTATCTCTCTATAGTAAGTGGTGGCAGGTCTTTATCTCTCTACAGTAAGTGGTGACGGGTCTTTATCTCTCTATAGTAAGTGGTGGCAGGTCTTTATCTCTCTACAGTAAGTGGTGACAGGTCTTTATCTCTCTATAGTAAGTGGTGTCAGGTCTTTATCTCTCTATAGTAAGTGGTGACAGGTCTTTATCTCTCTACAGTAAGTGGTGACAGGTCTTTATCTCTCTACAGTAAGTGGTGACGGGTCTTTATCTCTCTATAGTAAGTGGTGGCAGGTCTTTATCTCTCTACAGTAAGTGGTGACAGGTCTTTATCTCTCTATAGTAAGTGGTGTCAGGTCTTTATCTCTCTATAGTAAGTGGTGACAGGTCTTTATCTCTCTACAGTAAGTGGTGGCAGGTCTTTCTCTCTCTATAGTAAGTGGTGACAGGTCTTTATCTCTCTACAGTAAGTGGTGACAGGTCTTTATCTCTCTATAGTAAGTGGTGACAGGTCTTTATCTCTCTACAGTAAGTGGTGACAGGTCTTTATCTCTCTATAGTAAGTGGTGGCAGGTCTTTATCTCTCTGCAGTAAGTGGTGACAGGTCTTTATCCCTCTATAGTAAGTGGTGACAGGTCTTTATCTCTCTACAGTAAGTGGTGACAGATCTTTATCTCTCTACAGTAAGTGGTGGCAGGTCTTTATCTCTCTATAGTAAGTGGTGACAGGTCTTTATCTCTCTATAGTAAGTGGTGACAGGTCTTTATCTCTCTCTATAGTAAGTGGTGACAGGTCTTTATCTCTCTACAGTAAGTGGTGGCAGGTCTTTATCTCTCTATAGTAAGTGGTGACAGGTCTTTATCTCTCTACAGTAAGTGGTGACAGGTCTTTATCTCTCTATAGTAAGTGGTGGCAGGTCTTTATCTCTCTATAGTAAGTGGTGGCAGGTCTTTATCTCTCTACAGTAAGTGGTGACAGGTCTTTATCTCTCTATAGTAAGTGGTGACAGGTCTTTATCCCTCTATAGTAAGTGGTGACAGGTCTTTATCTCTCTATAGTAAGTGGTGGCAGGTCTTTATCTCTCTACAGTAAGTGGTGACAGGTCTTTATCTCTCTATAGTAAGTGGTGACAGGTCTTTATCTCTCTACAGTAAGTGGTGACGGGTCTTTATCTCTCTATAGTAAGTGGTGACGGGTCTTTATCTCTCTATAGTAAGTGGTGACAGGTCTTTATATCTCTATAGTAAGTGGTGACGGGTCTTTATCTCTCTATAGTAAGTGGTGACAGGTCTTTACCTCTCTATAGTAAGTGGTGACAGGTCTTTATCCCTCTATAGTAAGTGGTGGCAGGTCTTTATCTCTCTACAGTAAGTGGTGACAGGTCTTTATCTCTCTATAGTAAGTGGTGACAGGTCTTTATCTCTCTACAGTAAGTGGTGACAGGTCTTTATCTCTCTATAGTAAGTGGTGACAGGTCTTTATCTCTCTATAGTAAGTGGTGACAGGTCTTTATCTCTCTACAGTAAGTGGTGACAGGTCTTTATCTCTCTATAGTAAGTGGTGACAGGTCTTTACCTCTCTATAGTAAGTGGTGACAGGTCTTTATCTCTCTATAGTAAGTGGTGGCAGGTCTTTATCTCTCTACAGTAAGTGGTGACAGGTCTTTATCTCTCTACAGTAAGTGGTGACAGGTCTTTATCTCTCTACAGTAAGTGGTGACAGGTCTTTATCTCTCTATAGTAAGTGGTGACAGGTCTTTATCTCTCTACAGTAAGTGGTGACAGGTCTTTATCTCTCTATAGTAAGTGGTGGCAGGTCTTTATCTCTCTATAGTAAGTGGTGACAGGTCTTTATCTCTCTATAGTAAGTGGTGACAGGTCTTTATCTCTCTACAGTAAGTGGTGACAGGTCTTTATCTCTCTATAGTAAGTGGTGACAGGTCTTTATCTCTCTATAGTAAGTGGTGACAGGTCTTTATCCCTCTATAGTAAGTGGTGACAGGTCTTTATCCCTCTATAGTAAGTGGTGGCAGGTCTTTATCTCTCTACAGTAAGTGGTGACAGGTCTTTATCTCTCTACAGTAAGTGGTGACGGGTCTTTATCTCTCTATAGTAAGTGGTGACGGGTCTTTATCTCTCTATAGTAAGTGGTGACAGGTCTTTATCTCTCTATAGTAAGTGGTGACGGGTCTTTATCTCTCTATAGTAAGTGGTGACAGGTCTTTACCTCTCTATAGTAAGTGGTGACAGGTCTTTATCCCTCTATAGTAAGTGGTGGCAGGTCTTTATCTCTCTACAGTAAGTGGTGACAGGTCTTTATCTCTCTATAGTAAGTGGTGACAGGTCTTTATCTCTCTATAGTAAGTGGTGACAGGTCTTTATCTCTCTACAGTAAGTGGTGGCAGGTCTATATCTCTCTATAGTAAGTGGTGACAGGTCTTTATCTCTCTATAGTAAGTGGTGACAGGTCTATATCTCTCTATAGTAAGTGGTGGCAGGTCTTTATCTCTCTATAGTAAGTGGTGACAGGTCTTTATCTCTCTACAGTAAGTGGTGACAGGTCTTTATCTCACTATAGTAAGTGGTGACAGGTATTTATCTCTCTACAGTAAGTGGTGACAGGTCTTTATCTCTCTACAGTAAGTGGTGACAGGTCTTTATCTCTTTACAGTAAGTGGTGGCAGGTCTTTATCTCTCTACAGTAAGTGGTGACAGGTCTATATCTCTCTACAGTAAGTGGTGGCAGGTCTTTATCTCTCTGCAGTAAGTGGTGACAGGTCTTTATCTCTCTACAGTAAGTGGTGACAGGTCTTTATCTCTCTACAGTAAGTGGTGACAGGTCTTTATCTCACTATAGTAAGTGGTGACAGGTATTTATCTCTCTACAGTAAGTGGTGACAGGTCTTTATCTCTCTACAGTAAGTGGTGACAGGTCTTTATCTCTCTACAGTAAGTGGTGACAGGTCTTTATCTCTCTACAGTAAGTGGTGACAGGTCTTTATCTCACTATAGTAAGTGGTGACAGGTATTTATCTCTCTACAGTAAGTGGTGACAGGTCTTTATCTCTCTACAGTAAGTGGTGACAGGTCTATATCTCTCTACAGTAAGTGGTGGCAGGTCTTTATCTCTTTACAGTAAGTGGTGGCAGGTCTATATCTCTCTACAGTAAGTGGTGGCAGGTCTTTATCTCTCTGCAGTAAGTGGTGACAGGTCTTTATCTCTCTATAGTAAGTGGTGACAGGTCTTTATCTCTCTACAGTAAGTGGTGGCAGGTCTTTATCTCTCTGCAGTAAGTGGTGACAGGTCTTTATCTCTCTACAGTAAGTGGTGACAGGTCTTTATCTCTCTATAGTAAGTGGTGACAGGTCTTTATCTCTCTATAGTAAGTGGTGGCAGGTCTTTATCTCTCTGCAGTAAGTGGTGACAGGTCTTTATCTCTCTACAGTAAGTGGTGGCAGGTCTTTATCTCTCTATAGTAAGTGGTGACAGGTCTTTATCTCTCTACAGTAAGTGGTGGCAGGTCTTTATCTCTCTACAGTAAGTGGTGGCAAGTCTTTATCTCTCTGCAGTAAGTGGTGACAGGTCTTTATCTCTCTACAGTAAGTGGTGGCAGGTCTTTATCTCTCTATAGTAAGTGGTGGCAAGTCTTTATCTCTCTATAGTAAGTGGTGACAGGTCTTTATCCCTCTATAGTAAGTGGTGACAGGTCTTTATCCCTCTATAGTAAGTTGTGGCAGGTCTTTATCTCTCTATAGTAAGTGGTGGCAAGTCTTTATCTCTCTACAGTAAGTGGTGACAGGTCTTTATCTCTCTGCAGTAAGTGGTGACAGGTCTTTATCTCTCTGCAGTAAGTGATGACAGGTCTTTATCTCTCTGCAGTAAGTGGTGACGGGTCTTTATCTCTCTATAGTAAGTGGTGACGGGTCTTTATCTCTCTATAGTAAGTGGTGACAGGTCTTTATCTCTCTATAGTAAGTGGTGACAGGTCTTTATCCCTCTATAGTAAGTGGTGACAGGTCTTTATCTCTCTATAGTAAGTGGTGACAGGTCTTTATCTCTCTATAGTAAGTGGTGACAGGTCTTTATCTCTCTATAGTAAGTGGTGACAGGTCTTTACCTCTCTATAGTAAGTGGTGACAGGTCTTTATCCCTCTATAGTAAGTGGTGACGGGTCTTTATCTCTCTATAGTAAGTGGTGACAGGTCTTTATCTCTCTATAGTAAGTGGTGACGGGTCTTTATCTCTCTATAGTAAGTGGTGACAGGTCTTTATCTCTCTATAGTAAGTGGTGACAGGTCTTTATCTCTCTATAGTAAGTGGTGACGGGTCTTTATCTCTCTATAGTAAGTGGTGACAGGTCTTTATCTCTCTATAGTAAGTGGTGACAGGTCTTTATCCCTCTATAGTAAGTGGTGACAGGTCTTTACCTCTCTATAGTAAGTGGTGACAGGTCTTTATCCCTCTATAGTAAGTGGTGGCAGGTCTTTATCTCTCTATAGTAAGTGGTGACAGGTCTTTATCTCTCTATAGTAAGTGGTGACAGGTCTTTATCTCTCTACAGTAAGTGGTGACAGGTCTTTATCCCTCTATAGTAAGTGGTGACAGGTCTTTATCTCTCTATAGTAAGTGGTGACAGGTCTTTATCTCTCTATAGTAAGTGGTGACAGGTCTTTATCTCTCTCTATAGTAAGTGGTGACAGGTCTTTATCTCTCTATAGTAAGTGGTGACAGGTCTTTATCTCTCTATAGTAAGTGGTGACAGGTCTTTATCTCTCTATAGTAAGTGGTGACAGGTCTTTATCTCTCTACAGTAAGTGGTGACAGGTCTTTATCTCTCTACAGTAAGTGGTGACAGGTCTTTATCTCTCTATAGTAAGTGGTGACAGGTCTTTATCTCTCTACAGTAAGTGGTGACAGGTCTTTATCTCTCTATAGTAAGTGGTGACAGGTCTTTATCTCTCTATAGTAAGTGGTGACAGGTCTTTATCTCTCTACAGTAAGTGGTGACAGGTCTTTATCTCACTATAGTAAGTGGTGGCAGGCCTTTATCTCTCTATAGTAAGTGGTGACAGGTCTTTATCTCACTATAGTAAGTGGTGGCAGGTCTTTATCTCTCTATAGTAAGTGGTGACAGGTCTTTATCTCTCTACAGTAAGTGGTGACAGGTCTATATCTCTCTATAGTAAGTGGTGGCAGGTCTTTATCTCTCTACAGTAAGTGGTGGCAGGTCTTTATCTCTCTACAGTAAGTGGTGACAGGTCTTTATCTCTCTACAGTAAGTGGTGGCAGGCCTTTATCTCTCTATAGTAAGTGGTGACAGGTCTTTATCTCTCTATAGTAAGTGGTGACAGGTCTATATCTCTCTATAGTAAGTGGTGGCAGGTCTTTATCTCTCTATAGTAAGTGGTGACAGGTCTTTATCTCTCTACAGTAAGTGGTGACAGGTCTTTATCTCACTATAGTAAGTGGTGACAGGTATTTATCTCTCTACAGTAAGTGGTGACAGGTCTTTATCTCTCTATAGTAAGTGGTGACAGGTCTTTATCTCTCTATAGTAAGTGGTGACAGGTCTTTATCTCTCTACAGTAAGTGGTGGCAGGTCTATATCTCTCTATAGTAAGTGGTGGCAGGTCTTTATCTCTCTATAGTAAGTGGTGACAGGTCTTTATCTCTCTACAGTAAGTGGTGGCAGGTCTTTATCTCTCTATAGTAAGTGGTGACAGGTCTTTATCTCTCTACAGTAAGTGGTGGCAGGTCTATATCTCTCTATAGTAAGTGGTGACAGGTCTTTATCTCTCTATAGTAAGTGGTGACAGGTCTATATCTCTCTATAGTAAGTGGTGGCAGGTCTTTATCTCTCTATAGTAAGTGGTGACAGGTCTTTATCTCTCTACAGTAAGTGGTGACAGGTCTTTATCTCACTATAGTAAGTGGTGACAGGTATTTATCTCTCTACAGTAAGTGGTGACAGGTCTTTATCTCTCTACAGTAAGTGGTGACAGGTCTTTATCTCTCTACAGTAAGTGGTGACAGGTCTATATCTCTCTACAGTAAGTGGTGGCAGGTCTTTATCTCTCTGCAGTAAGTGGTGACAGGTCTTTATCTCTCTACAGTAAGTGGTGACAGGTCTTTATCTCTCTATAGTAAGTGGTGACATGTCTTTATCTCTCTATAGTAAGTGGTGACAGGTCTTTATCTCTCTACAGTAAGTGGTGACAGGTCTTTATCTCTCTACAGTAAGTGGTGGCAGGTCTTTATCCCTCTATAGTAAGTGGTGGCAGGTCTTTATCTCTCTACAGTAAGTGGTGACAGGTCTTTATCTCTCTATAGTAAGTGGTGACAGGTCTTTATCCCTCTATAGTAAGTGGTGACAGGTCTTTATCTCTCTATAGTAAGTGGTGGCAGGTCTTTATCTCTCTACAGTAAGTGGTGACAGGTCTTTATCTCTCTATAGTAAGTGGTGACAGGTCTTTATCTCTCTACAGTAAGTGGTGACGGGTCTTTATCTCTCTATAGTAAGTGGTGACGGGTCTTTATCTCTCTATAGTAAGTGGTGACAGGTCTTTATATCTCTATAGTAAGTGGTGACGGGTCTTTATCTCTCTATAGTAAGTGGTGACAGGTCTTTACCTCTCTATAGTAAGTGGTGACAGGTCTTTATCCCTCTATAGTAAGTGGTGGCAGGTCTTTATCTCTCTACAGTAAGTGGTGACAGGTCTTTATCTCTCTATAGTAAGTGGTGACAGGTCTTTATCTCTCTACAGTAAGTGGTGACAGGTCTTTATCTCTCTACAGTAAGTGGTGACAGGTCTTTATCTCTCTACAGTAAGTGGTGACAGGTCTTTATCTCTCTATAGTAAGTGGTGACAGGTCTTTATCTCTCTACAGTAAGTGGTGACAGGTCTTTATCTCTCTATAGTAAGTGGTGGCAGGTCTTTATCTCTCTATAGTAAGTGGTGACAGGTCTTTATCTCTCTATAGTAAGTGGTGACAGGTCTTTATCTCTCTACAGTAAGTGGTGACAGGTCTTTATCTCTCTATAGTAAGTGGTGACAGGTCTTTATCTCTCTATAGTAAGTGGTGACAGGTCTTTATCCCTCTATAGTAAGTGGTGACAGGTCTTTATCCCTCTATAGTAAGTGGTGGCAGGTCTTTATCTCTCTACAGTAAGTGGTGGCAGGTCTTTATCTCTCTATAGTAAGTGGTGACAGGTCTTTATCTCTCTACAGTAAGTGGTGACGGGTCTTTATCTCTCTATAGTAAGTGGTGACGGGTCTTTATCTCTCTATAGTAAGTGGTGACAGGTCTTTATCTCTCTATAGTAAGTGGTGACGGGTCTTTATCTCTCTATAGTAAGTGGTGACAGGTCTTTACCTCTCTATAGTAAGTGGTGACAGGTCTTTATCCCTCTATAGTAAGTGGTGGCAGGTCTTTATCTCTCTACAGTAAGTGGTGACAGGTCTTTATCTCTCTATAGTAAGTGGTGACAGGTCTTTATCTCTCTATAGTAAGTGGTGACAGGTCTTTATCTCTCTACAGTAAGTGGTGACAGGTCTTTATCTCTCTACAGTAAGTGGTGACAGGTCTTTATCTCTCTACAGTAAGTGGTGGCAGGTCTTTATCTCTCTACAGTAAGTGGTGACAGGTCTTTATCTCTCTATAGTAAGTGGTGACAGGTCTTTATCTCTCTATAGTAAGTGGTGACAGGTCTTTATCTCTCTATAGTAAGTGGTGACAGGTCTTTATCTCTCTACAGTAAGTGGTGGCAGGTCTATATCTCTCTATAGTAAGTGGTGACAGGTCTTTATCTCTCTATAGTAAGTGGTGACAGGTCTATATCTCTCTATAGTAAGTGGTGGCAGGTCTTTATCTCTCTATAGTAAGTGGTGACAGGTCTTTATCTCTCTACAGTAAGTGGTGACAGGTCTTTATCTCACTATAGTAAGTGGTGACAGGTATTTATCTCTCTACAGTAAGTGGTGACAGGTCTTTATCTCTCTACAGTAAGTGGTGACAGGTCTTTATCTCTTTACAGTAAGTGGTGGCAGGTCTTTATCTCTCTACAGTAAGTGGTGACAGGTCTATATCTCTCTACAGTAAGTGGTGGCAGGTCTTTATCTCTCTGCAGTAAGTGGTGACAGGTCTTTATCTCTCTACAGTAAGTGGTGACAGGTCTTTATCTCTCTACAGTAAGTGGTGGCAGGTCTATATCTCTCTATAGTAAGTGGTGGCAGGTCTTTATCTCTCTACAGTAAGTGGTGGCAGGTCTTTATCTCTCTACAGTAAGTGGTGACAGGTCTTTATCTCTCTACAGTAAGTGGTGGCAGGCCTTTATCTCTCTATAGTAAGTGGTGACAGGTCTTTATCTCTCTATAGTAAGTGGTGACAGGTCTATATCTCTCTATAGTAAGTGGTGACAGGTCTTTATCTCACTATAGTAAGTGGTGACAGGTATTTATCTCTCTACAGTAAGTGGTGACAGGTCTTTATCTCTCTATAGTAAGTGGTGACAGGTCTTTATCTCTCTATAGTAAGTGGTGACAGGTCTTTATCTCTCTATAGTAAGTGGTGACAGGCCTTTATCTCTCTATAGTAAGTGGTGACAGGTCTTTATCTCTCTATAGTAAGTGGTGACAGGTCTTTATCTCTCTACAGTAAGTGGTGACAGGTCTTTATCTCACTATAGTAAGTGGTGACAGGTATTTATCTCTCTACAGTAAGTGGTGACAGGTCTTTATCTCTCTATAGTAAGTGGTGACAGGTCTTTATCTCTCTATAGTAAGTGGTGACAGGTCTTTATCTCTCTACAGTAAGTGGTGACAGGTCTTTATCTCTCTACAGTAAGTGGTGGCAGGTCTATATCTCTCTATAGTAAGTGGTGGCAGGTCTTTATCTCTCTATAGTAAGTGGTGACAGGTCTTTATCTCTCTACAGTAAGTGGTGGCAGGTCTTTATCTCTCTATAGTAAGTGGTGACAGGTCTTTATCTCTCTACAGTAAGTGGTGGCAGGTCTATATCTCTCTATAGTAAGTGGTGACAGGTCTTTATCTCTCTATAGTAAGTGGTGACAGGTCTATATCTCTCTATAGTAAGTGGTGGCAGGTCTTTATCTCTCTATAGTAAGTGGTGACAGGTCTTTATCTCTCTATAGTAAGTGGTGACAGGTCTTTATCTCTCTATAGTAAGTGGTGACAGGTCTTTATCTCTCTACAGTAAGTGGTGACAGGTCTTTATCTCACTATAGTAAGTGGTGACAGGTCTTTATCTCTCTACAGTAAGTGGTGACAGGTCTTTATCTCTCTATAGTAAGTGGTGACAGGTCTTTATCTCTCTATAGTAAGTGGTGACAGGTCTTTATCTCTCTATAGTAAGTGGTGACAGGTCTTTATCTCTCTACAGTAAGTGGTGACAGGTCTTTATCTCACTATAGTAAGTGGTGACAGGTATTTATCTCTCTACAGTAAGTGGTGACAGGTCTTTATCTCTCTACAGTAAGTGGTGACAGGTCTTTATCTCTCTACAGTAAGTGGTGACAGGTCTATATCTCTCTACAGTAAGTGGTGGCAGGTCTTTATCTCTCTGCAGTAAGTGGTGACAGGTCTTTATCTCTCTACAGTAAGTGGTGACAGGTCTTTATCTCTCTACAGTAAGTGGTGACAGGTCTTTATCTCTCTATAGTAAGTGGTGGCAGGTCTTTATCTCTCTGCAGTAAGTGGTGACAGGTCTTTATCTCTCTACAGTAAGTGGTGGCAGGTCTTTATCTCTCTATAGTAAGTGGTGGCAAGTCTTTATCTCTCTACAGTAAGTGGTGGCAGGTCTTTATCTCTCTATAGTAAGTGGTGACAGGTCTTTATCTCTCTGCAGTAAGTGGTGACAGGTCTTTATCCCTCTATAGTAAGTGGTGACAGGTCTTTATCTCTCTACAGTAAGTGGTGGCAGGTCTTTATCCCTCTATAGTAAGTGGTGGCAGGTCTTTATCTCTCTATAGTAAGTGGTGACAGGTCTTTATCTCTCTACAGTAAGTGGTGGCAGGTCTTTATCCCTCTATAGTAAGTGGTGACAGGTCTTTATCTCTCTACAGTAAGTGGTGGCAGGTCTTTATCCCTCTATAGTAAGTGGTGACAGGTCTATATCTCTCTATAGTAAGTGGTGACAGGTCTTTATCTCTCTATAGTAAGTGGTGACAGGTCTATATCTCTCTATAGTAAGTGGTGGCAGGTCTTTATCTCTCTATAGTAAGTGGTGACAGGTCTTTATCTCTCTGCAGTAAGTGATGACAGGTCTTTATCCCTCTATAGTAAGTGGTGACAGGTCTTTATCTCTCTATAGTAAGTGGTGGCAGGTCTTTATCTCTCTACAGTAAGTGGTGGCAGGTCTTTATCCCTCTATAGTAAGTGGTGGCAGGTCTTTATCTCTCTATAGTAAGTGGTGGCAGGTCTTTATCTCTCTATAGTAAGTGGTGACAGGTCTTTATCTCTCTGCAGTAAGTGATGACAGGTCTTTATCCCTCTATAGTAAGTGGTGACAGGTCTTTATCTCTCTATAGTAAGTGGTGGCAGGTCTTTATCTCTCTATAGTAAGTGGTGGCAGGTCTTTATCTCTCTATAGTAAGTGGTGACAGGTCTTTATCTCTCTACAGTAAGTGGTGACAGGTCTTTATCTCTCTATAGTAAGTGGTGGCAGGTCTTTATCTCTCTGCAGTAAGTGGTGACAGGTCTTTATCTCTCTATAGTAAGTGGTGGCAGGTCTTTATCTCTCTATAGTAAGTGGTGGCAGGTCTTTATCTCTCTATAGTAAGTGGTGGCAGGTCTTTATCTCTCTATAGTAAGTGGTGACAGGTCTTTATCTCTCTATAGTAAGTGGTGACAGGTCTTTATCTCTCTACAGTAAGTGGTGACAGGTCTTTATCTCTCTATAGTAAGTGGTGGCAGGTCTTTATCTCTCTGCAGTAAGTGGTGACAGGTCTTTATCCCTCTATAGTAAGTGGTGACAGGTCTTTATCTCTCTACAGTAAGTGGTGACAGATCTTTATCTCTCTACAGTAAGTGGTGGCAGGTCTTTATCTCTCTATAGTAAGTGGTGACAGGTCTTTATCTCTCTACAGTAAGTGGTGACAGGTCTTTATCTCTCTATAGTAAGTGGTGGCAGGTCTTTATCTCTCTGCAGTAAGTGGTGACAGGTCTTTATCTCTCTATAGTAAGTGGTGACAGGTCTTTATCTCTCTATAGTAAGTGGTGGCAGGTCTTTATCTCTCTATAGTAAGTGGTGACAGGTCTTTATCTCTCTATAGTAAGTGGTGACAGGTCTTTATCTCTCTACAGTAAGTGGTGACAGTTCTTTATCTCTCTATAGTAAGTGGTGGCAGGTCTTTATCTCTCTGCAGTAAGTGGTGACAGGTCTTTATCTCTCTATAGTAAGTGGTGACAGGTCTTTATCTCTCTATAGTAAGTGGTGACAGGTCTTTATCTCTCTACAGTAAGTGGTGACAGGTCTTTATCTCTCTACAGTAAGTGGTGACAGGTCTTTATCCCTCTATAGTAAGTGGTGACAGGTCTTTATCTCTCTACAGTAAGTGGTGACAGGTCTTTATCTCTCTATAGTAAGTGGTGACAGGTCTTTATCTCTCTATAGTAAGTGGTGACAGGTCTTTATCTCTCTACAGTAAGTGGTGACAGGTCTTTATCTCTCTATAGTAAGTGGTGGCAGGTCTTTATCTCTCTATAGTAAGTGGTGACAGGTCTTTATCTCTCTATAGTAAGTGGTGACAGGTCTTTATCTCTCTACAGTAAGTGGTGACAGGTCTTTATCTCTCTATAGTAAGTGGTGGCAGGTCTTTATCTCTCTGCAGTAAGTGGTGACAGGTCTTTATCTCTCTATAGTAAGTGGTGACAGGTCTTTATCTCTCTCTATAGTAAGTGGTGACAGGTCTTTATCTCTCTATAGTAAGTGGTGACAGGTCTTTATCTCTCTACAGTAAGTGGTGGCAGGTCTTTATCTCTCTATAGTAAGTGGTGACAGGTCTTTATCTCTCTATAGTAAGTGGTGACAGGTCTTTATCTCTCTATAGTAAGTGGTGACAGGTCTTTATCTCTCTCTATAGTAAGTGGTGACAGGTCTTTATCTCTCTACAGTAAGTGGTGGCAGGTCTTTATCTCTCTATAGTAAGTGGTGACAGGTCTTTATCTCTCTACAGTAAGTGGTGACAGGTCTTTATCTCTCTATAGTAAGTGGTGGCAGGTCTTTATCTCTCTATAGTAAGTGGTGGCAGGTCTTTATCTCTCTACAGTAAGTGGTGACAGGTCTTTATCTCTCTATAGTAAGTGGTGACAGGTCTTTATCCCTCTATAGTAAGTGGTGACAGGTCTTTATCTCTCTATAGTAAGTGGTGGCAGGTCTTTATCTCTCTACAGTAAGTGGTGACAGGTCTTTATCTCTCTATAGTAAGTGGTGGCAGGTCTTTATCCCTCTATAGTAAGTGGTGGCAGGTCTTTATCTCTCTATAGTAAGTGGTGACAGGTCTTTATCTCTCTATAGTAAGTGGTGGCAGGTCTTTATCTCTCTATAGTAAGTGGTGACAGGTCTTTATCTCTCTACAGTAAGTGGTGACAGGTCCTTATCTCTCTACAGTAAGTGGTGACAGGTCTTTATCTCTCTATAGTAAGTGGTGACAGGTCTTTATCTCTCTACAGTAAGTGGTGACAGGTCTTTATCTCTCTATAGTAAGTGGTGGCAGGTGTTTATCTCTCTATAGTAAGTGGTGACAGGTCTTTATCTCTCTATAGTAAGTGGTGGCAGGTCTTTATCTCTCTATAGTAAGTGGTGACAGGTCTTTATCTCTCTATAGTAAGTGGTGGCAGGTCTTTATCTCTCTATAGTAAGTGGTGACAGGTCTTTATCTCTCTACAGTAAGTGGTGACAGGTCTTTATCTCTCTATAGTAAGTGGTGGCAGGTGTTTATCTCTCTATAGTAAGTGGTGGCAGGTGTTTATCTCTCTATAGTAAGTGGTGGCAGGTCTTTATCTCTCTACAGTAAGTGGTGACAGGTCTTTATCTCTCTATAGTAAGTGGTGGCAGGTCTTTATCTCTCTACAGTAAGTGGTGGCAGGTGTTTATCTCTCTATAGTAAGTGGTGACAGGTCTTTATCTCTCTATAGTAAGTGGTGGCAGGTCTTTATCTCTCTATAGTAAGTGGTGGCAGGTCTTTATCTCTCTATAGTAAGTGGTGACAGGTCTTTATCTCTCTACAGTAAGTGGTGGCAGGTGTTTATCTCTCTATAGTAAGTGGTGACAGGTCTTTATCTCTCTACAGTAAGTGGTGGCAGGTGTTTATCTCTCTATAGTAAGTGGTGGCAGGTGTTTATCTCTCTATAGTAAGTGGTGACAGGTCTTTATCTCTCTATAGTAAGTGGTGGCAGGTCTTTATCTCTCTATAGTAAGTGGTGGCAGGTCTTTATCTCTCTATAGTAAGTGGTGGCAGGTGTTTATCTCTCTATAGTAAGTGGTGGCAGGTGTTTATCTCTCTATAGTAAGTGGTGACAGGTCTTTATCTCTCTATAGTAAGTGGTGACAGGTCTTTATCTCTCTATAGTAAGTGGTGACAGGTCTTTATCTCTCTATAGTAAGTGGTGACAGGTCTTTATCTCTCTATAGTAAGTGGTGGCAGGTGTTTATCTCTCTATAGTAAGTGGTGGCAGGTGTTTATCTCTCTATAGTAAGTGGTGACAGGTCTTTATCTCTCTATAGTAAGTGGTGACAGGTCTTTATCTCTCTATAGTAAGTGGTGGCAGGTGTTTATCTCTCTATAGTAAGTGGTGGCAGGTGTTTATCTCTCTATAGTAAGTGGTGGCAGGTGTTTATCTCTCTATAGTAAGTGGTGACAGGTCTTTATCTCTCTATAGTAAGTGGTGGCAGGTCTTTATCTCTCTATAGTAAGTGGTGACAGGTCTTTATCTCTCTATAGTAAGTGGTGGCAGGTGTTTATCTCTCTATAGTAAGTGGTGACAGGTCTTTATCTCTCTATAGTAAGTGGTGACAGGTCTTTATCTCTCTATAGTAAGTGGTGACAGGTCTTTATCTCTCTATAGTAAGTGGTGACAGGTCTTTATCTCTCTATAGTAAGTGGTGGCAGGTGTTTATCTCTCTATAGTAAGTGGTGGCAGGTGTTTATCTCTCTATAGTAAGTGGTGACAGGTCTTTATCTCTCTATAGTAAGTGGTGACAGGTCTTTATCTCTCTATAGTAAGTGGTGGCAGGTCTTTATCTCTCTATAGTAAGTGGTGACAGGTCTTTATCTCTCTATAGTAAGTGGTGACAGGTCTTTATCTCTCTATAGTAAGTGGTGACAGGTCTTTATCTCTCTACAGTAAGTGGTGACAGGTCTTTATCTCTCTACAGTAAGTGGTGGCAGGTCTTTATCTCTCTACAGTAAGTGGTGACAGGTCTTTATCTCTCTATAGTAAGTGGTGACAGGTCTTTATCTCTCTATAGTAAGTGGTGACAGGTCTTTATCTCTCTACAGTAAGTGGTGACAGGTCTTTATCTCTCTACAGTAAGTGGTGACAGGTCTTTATCTCTCTATAGTAAGTGGTGACAGGTCTTTATCTCTCTATAGTAAGTGGTGACAGGTCTTTATCTCTCTATAGTAAGTGGTGACAGGTCTTTATCTCTCTACAGTAAGTGGTGACAGGTCCTTATCTCTCTACAGTAAGTGGTGACAGGTCTTTATCTCTCTATAGTAAGTGGTGACAGGTCTTTATCTCTCTACAGTAAGTGGTGACAGGTCTTTATCTCTCTATAGTAAGTGGTGACAGGTCTTTATCTCTCTATAGTAAGTGGTGGCAGGTGTTTATCTCTCTATAGTAAGTGGTGACAGGTCTTTATCTCTCTATAGTAAGTGGTGACAGGTCTTTATCTCTCTATAGTAAGTGGTGGCAGGTCTTTATCTCTCTATAGTAAGTGGTGACAGGTCTTTATCTCTCTATAGTAAGTGGTGGCAGGTGTTTATCTCTCTATAGTAAGTGGTGGCAGGTGTTTATCTCTCTATAGTAAGTGGTGACAGGTCTTTATCTCTCTATAGTAAGTGGTGACAGGTCTTTATCTCTCTATAGTAAGTGGTGACAGGTCTTTATCTCTCTATAGTAAGTGGTGACAGGTCTTTATCTCTCTATAGTAAGTGGTGGCAGGTGTTTATCTCTCTATAGTAAGTGGTGGCAGGTGTTTATCTCTCTATAGTAAGTGGTGACAGGTCTTTATCTCTCTATAGTAAGTGGTGGCAGGTCTTTATCTCTCTATAGTAAGTGGTGACAGGTCTTTATCTCTCTATAGTAAGTGGTGACAGGTCTTTATCTCTCTATAGTAAGTGGTGACAGGTCTTTATCTCTCTATAGTAAGTGGTGACAGGTCTTTATCTCTCTATAGTAAGTGGTGGCAGGTGTTTATCTCTCTATAGTAAGTGGTGGCAGGTGTTTATCTCTCTATAGTAAGTGGTGACAGGTCTTTATCTCTCTATAGTAAGTGGTGGCAGGTCTTTATCTCTCTATAGTAAGTGGTGACAGGTCTTTATCTCTCTATAGTAAGTGGTGACAGGTCTTTATCTCTCTATAGTAAGTGGTGGCAGGTCTTTATCTCTCTATAGTAAGTGGTGACAGGTCTTTATCTCTCTATAGTAAGTGGTGACAGGTCTTTATCTCTCTATAGTAAGTGGTGACAGGTCTTTATCTCTCTACAGTAAGTGGTGACAGGTCTTTATCTCTCTACAGTAAGTGGTGGCAGGTCTTTATCTCTCTACAGTAAGTGGTGACAGGTCTTTATCTCTCTATAGTAAGTGGTGACAGGTCTTTATCTCTCTATAGTAAGTGGTGACAGGTCTTTATCTCTCTACAGTAAGTGGTGACAGGTCTTTATCTCTCTACAGTAAGTGGTGACAGGTCTTTATCTCTCTATAGTAAGTGGTGACAGGTCTTTATCTCTCTATAGTAAGTGGTGACAGGTCTTTATCTCTCTATAGTAAGTGGTGACAGGTCTTTATCCCTCTACAGTAAGTGGTGACAGGTCCTTATCTCTCTACAGTAAGTGGTGACAGGTCTTTATCTCTCTATAGTAAGTGGTGACAGGTCTTTATCTCTCTACAGTAAGTGGTGACAGGTCTTTATCTCTCTATAGTAAGTGGTGGCAGGTGTTTATCTCTCTATAGTAAGTGGTGACAGGTCTTTATCTCTCTATAGTAAGTGGTGGCAGGTCTTTATCTCTCTATAGTAAGTGGTGACAGGTCTTTATCTCTCTATAGTAAGTGGTGGCAGGTCTTTATCTCTCTATAGTAAGTGGTGACAGGTCTTTATCTCTCTACAGTAAGTGGTGACAGGTCTTTATCTCTCTATAGTAAGTGGTGGCAGGTGTTTATCTCTCTATAGTAAGTGGTGGCAGGTGTTTATCTCTCTATAGTAAGTGGTGGCAGGTCTTTATCTCTCTACAGTAAGTGGTGACAGGTCTTTATCTCTCTATAGTAAGTGGTGGCAGGTCTTTATCTCTCTACAGTAAGTGGTGGCAGGTGTTTATCTCTCTATAGTAAGTGGTGACAGGTCTTTATCTCTCTATAGTAAGTGGTGGCAGGTCTTTATCTCTCTATAGTAAGTGGTGGCAGGTCTTTATCTCTCTATAGTAAGTGGTGACAGGTCTTTATCTCTCTACAGTAAGTGGTGACAGGTCTTTATCTCTCTACAGTAAGTGGTGGCAGGTGTTTATCTCTCTATAGTAAGTGGTGACAGGTCTTTATCTCTCTACAGTAAGTGGTGGCAGGTGTTTATCTCTCTATAGTAAGTGGTGGCAGGTGTTTATCTCTCTATAGTAAGTGGTGACAGGTCTTTATCTCTCTATAGTAAGTGGTGGCAGGTCTTTATCTCTCTATAGTAAGTGGTGGCAGGTCTTTATCTCTCTATAGTAAGTGGTGGCAGGTGTTTATCTCTCTATAGTAAGTGGTGGCAGGTGTTTATCTCTCTATAGTAAGTGGTGACAGGTCTTTATCTCTCTATAGTAAGTGGTGACAGGTCTTTATCTCTCTATAGTAAGTGGTGACAGGTCTTTATCTCTCTATAGTAAGTGGTGACAGGTCTTTATCTCTCTATAGTAAGTGGTGGCAGGTGTTTATCTCTCTATAGTAAGTGGTGGCAGGTGTTTATCTCTCTATAGTAAGTGGTGACAGGTCTTTATCTCTCTATAGTAAGTGGTGACAGGTCTTTATCTCTCTATAGTAAGTGGTGGCAGGTCTTTATCTCTCTATAGTAAGTGGTGACAGGTCTTTATCTCTCTATAGTAAGTGGTGGCAGGTGTTTATCTCTCT
Organism: Phyllobates terribilis; assembly: GCF_046119375.1. Lineage (NCBI taxonomy): Eukaryota > Metazoa > Chordata > Amphibia > Anura > Dendrobatidae > Phyllobates > Phyllobates terribilis. The sequence continues at coordinate 783,073,465 of NW_027362764.1, forward strand.
ATAGTAAGTGGTGGCAGGTGTTTATCTCTCTATAGTAAGTGGTGACAGGTCTTTATCTCTCTATAGTAAGTGGTGACAGGTCTTTATCTCTCTATAGTAAGTGGTGACAGGTCTTTATCTCTCTATAGTAAGTGGTGACAGGTCTTTATCTCTCTATAGTAAGTGGTGACAGGTCTTTATCTCTCTACAGTAAGTGGTGACAGGTCTTTATCTCTCTACAGTAAGTGGTGGCAGGTGTTTATCTCTCTATAGTAAGTGGTGACAGGTCTTTATCTCTCTATAGTAAGTGGTGGCAGGTCTTTATCTCTCTATAGTAAGTGGTGACAGGTCTTTATCTCTCTGCAGTAAGTGGTGACAGGTCTTTATCTCTCTACAGTAAGTGGTGACAGGTCTTTATCCCTCTACAGTAAGTGGTGACAGGTCTTTATCTCTCTACAGTAAGTGGTGGCAGGTCTTTATCTCTCTATAGTAAGTGGTGGCAGGTCTTTATCTCTCTATAGTAAGTGGTGGCAGGTCTTTATCTCTCTATAGTAAGTGGTGGCAGGTCTTTATCTCTCTACAGTAAGTGGTGGCAGGTGTTTATCTCTCTATAGTAAGTGGTGGCAGGTCTTTATCTCTCTATAGTAAGTGGTGGCAGGTCTTTATCTCTCTATAGTAAGTGGTGGCAGGTCTTTATCTCTCTACAGTAAGTGGTGGCAGGTGTTTATCTCTCTATAGTAAGTGGTGACAGGTCTTTATCTCTCTATAGTAAGTGGTGGCAGGTCTTTATCTCTCTATAGTAAGTGGTGACAGGTCTTTATCTCTCTGCAGTAAGTGGTGACAGGTCTTTATCTCTCTACAGTAAGTGGTGACAGGTCTTTATCCCTCTACAGTAAGTGGTGACAGGTCTTTATCTCTCTATAGTAAGTGGTGGCAGGTCTTTATCTCTCTATAGTAAGTGGTGGCAGGTCTTTATCTCTCTATAGTAAGTGGTGGCAGGTCTTTATCTCTCTATAGTAAGTGGTGGCAGGTCTTTATCTCTCTATAGTAAGTGGTGACAGGTCTTTATCTCTCTATAGTAAGTGGTGGCAGGTCTTTATCTCTCTATAGTAAGTGGTGGCAGGTCTTTATCTCTCTATGGTAAGTGGTGGCAGGTGTTTATCTCTCTATAGTAAGTGGTGGCAGGTGTTTATCTCTCTATAGTAAGTGGTGACAGGTCTTTATCTCTCTATAGTAAGTGGTGACAGGTCTTTATCTCTCTATAGTAAGTGGTGGCAGGTGTTTATCTCTCTATAGTAAGTGGTGGCAGGTGTTTATCTCTCTATAGTAAGTGGTGACAGGTCTTTATCTCTCTATAGTAAGTGGTGACAGGTCTTTATCTCTCTATAGTAAGTGGTGGCAGGTCTTTATCTCTCTATAGTAAGTGGTGACAGGTCTTTATCTCTCTATAGTAAGTGGTGACAGGTCTTTATCTCTCTATAGTAAGTGGTGGGAGGTCTTTATCTCTCTACAGTAAGTGGTGACAGGTCTTTATCTCTCTACAGTAAGTGGTGGCAGGTCTTTATCTCTCTATAGTAAGTGGTGACAGGTCTTTATCTCTCTACAGTAAGTGGTGACAGGTCTTTATCTCTCTACAGTAAGTGGTGACAGGTCTTTATCTCTCTACAGTAAGTGGTGACAGGTCTTTATCTCTCTACAGTAAGTGGTGGCAGGTCTTTATCTCTCTACAGTAAGTGGTGACAGGTCTTTATCTCTCTACAGTAAGTGGTGACAGGTCTTTATCTCTCTATAGTAAGTGGTGGCAGGTCTATATCTCTCTATAGTAAGTGGTGACAGGTCTTTATCTCTCTATAGTAAGTGGTGACAGGTCTTTATCTCTCTATAGTAAGTGGTGACAGGTCTTTATCTCTCTATAGTAAGTGGTGACAGGTCTTTATCTCTCTGCAGTAAGTGGTGGCAGGTCTTTATCTCTCTACAGTAAGTGGTGACAGGTCTTTATCTCTCTATAGTAAGTGGTGACAGGTCTTTATCGCTCTATAGTAAGTGGTGACAGGTCTTTATCTCTCTATAGTAAGTGGTGGCAGGTCTTTATCTCTCTATAGTAAGTGGTGACAGGTCTTTATCTCTCTGCAGTAAGTGGTGACAGGTCTTTATCTCTCTATAGTAAGTGGTGACAGGTCTTTATCTCTCTATAGTAAGTGGTGACAGGTCTTTATCGCTCTATAGTAAGTGGTGACAGGTCTTTATCTCTCTATAGTAAGTGGTGACAGGTCTTTATCTCTCTATAGTAAGTGGTGACAGGTCTTTATCTCTCTACAGTAAGTGGTGACAGGTCTTTATCGCTCTATAGTAAGTGGTGACAGGTCTTTATCTCTCTATAGTAAGTGGTGACAGGTCTTTATCTCTCTATAGTAAGTGGTGACAGGTCTTTATCTCGCTATAGTAAGTGGTGACAGGTCTTTATCTCTCTATAGTAAGTGGTGACAGGTCTTTATCTCTCTACAGTAAGTGGTGGCAGGTCTTTATCTCTCTATAGTAAGTGGTGACAGGTCTTTATCTCTCTATAGTAAGTGGTGACAGGTCTTTATCTCTCTATAGTAAGTGGTGACAGGTCTTTATCTCGCTATAGTAAGTGGTGACAGGTCTTTATCTCTCTATAGTAAGTGGTGACAGGTCTTTATCTCTCTACAGTAAGTGGTGGCAGGTCTTTATCTCTCTATAGTAAGTGGTGACAGGTCTTTATCTCTCTATAGTAAGTGGTGACAGGTCTTTATCTCTCTACAGTAAGTGGTGGCAGGTCTTTATCTCTCTATAGTAAGTGGTGACAGGTCTTTATCTCTCTATAGTAAGTGGTGACAGGTCTATATCTCTCTATAGTAAGTGGTGGCAGGTCTTTATCTCTCTACAGTAAGTGGTGGCAGGTCTTTATCTCTCTATAGTAAGTGGTGGCAGGTCTTTATCTCTCTATAGTAAGTGGTGACAGGTCTTTATCTCTCTATAGTAAGTGGTGACAGGTCTTTATCTCTCTATAGTAAGTGGTGACAGGTCTTTATCTCTCTATAGTAAGTGGTGGCAGGTCTTTATCTCTCTATAGTAAGTGGTGACAGGTCTTTATCTCTCTATAGTAAGTGGTGACAGGTCTTTATCTCTCTATAGTAAGTGGTGACAGGTCTTTATCTCTCTACAGTAAGTGGTGACAGGTCTTTATCTCTCTGCAGTAAGTGGTGACAGGTCTTTATCCCTCTATAGTAAGTGGTGACAGGTCTTTATCTCTCTACAGTAAGTGGTGGCAGGTCTATATCTCTCTATAGTAAGTGGTGACAGGTCTTTATCTCTCTACAGTAAGTGGTGACAGGTCTTTATCTCTCTATAGTAAGTGGTGACAGGTCTTTATCTCTCTATAGTAAGTGGTGACAGGTCTTTATCTCTCTACAGTAAGTGGTGGCAGGTCTATATCTCTCGATAGTAAGTGGTGACAGGTCTTTATCTCTCTGCAGTAAGTGGTGACAGGTCTTTATCTCTCTATAGTAAGTGGTGACAGGTCTTTATCTCTCTATAGTAAGTGGTGACAGGTCTTTATCTCTCTATAGTAAGTGGTGACAGGTCTTTATCTCTCTGCAGTAAGTGGTGACAGGTCTTTATCCCTCTATAGTAAGTGGTGACAGGTCTTTATCTCTCTATAGTAAGTGGTGACAGGTCTTTATCTCTCTATAGTAAGTGGTGACAGGTCTTTATCTCTCTGCAGTAAGTGGTGACAGGTCTTTATCCCTCTATAGTAAGTGGTGACAGGTCTTTATCTCTCTATAGTAAGTGGTGACAGGTCTTTATCTCTCTATAGTAAGTGGTGACAGGTCTTTATCTCTCTATAGTAAGTGGTGACACGTCTTTATCTCTCTACAGTAAGTGGTGGCAGGTCTTTATCTCTCTATAGTAAGTGGTGGCAGGTCTTTATCTCTCTACAGTAAGTGGTGACAGGTCTTTATCTCTCTACAGTAAGTGGTGGCAGGTCTTTATCTCTCTACAGTAAGTGGTGACAGGTCTTTATCTCTCTACAGTAAGTGGTGACAGGTCTTTATCTCTCTATAGTAAGTGGTGACACGTCTTTATCTCTCTACAGTAAGTGGTGGCAGGTCTTTATCTCTCTATAGTAAGTGGTGACAGGTCTTTATCTCTCTATAGTAAGTGGTGACAGGTCTTTATCTCTCTATAGTAAGTGGTGACGGGTCTTTATCTCTCTATAGTAAGTGGTGACAGGTCTTTATCTCTCTATAGTAAGTGGTGACAGGTCTTTATCTCTCTATAGTAAGTGGTGACAGGTCTTTATCTCTCTATAGTAAGTGGTGACAGGTCTTTATCTCTCTACAGTAAGTGGTGGCAGGTCTATATCTCTCTATAGTAAGTGGTGACAGGTCTATATCTCTCTATAGTAAGTGGTGGCAGGTCTTTATCTCTCTATAGTAAGTGGTGGCAGGTCTATATCTCTCTATAGTAAGTGGTGACAGGTCTTTATCTCTCTATAGTAAGTGGTGACAGGTCTTTATCTCTCTACAGTAAGTGGTGGCAGGTCTATATCTCTCTATAGTAAGTGGTGACAGGTCTATATCTCTCTATAGTAAGTGGTGGCAGGTCTTTATCTCTCTATAGTAAGTGGTGACAGGTCTTTATCCCTCTATAGTAAGTGGTGACAGGTCTTTATCTCTCTACAGTAAGTGGTGACAGGTCTTTATCTCTCTATAGTAAGTGGTGGCAGGTCTATATCTCTCTATAGTAAGTGGTGACAGGTCTATATCTCTCTATAGTAAGTGGTGACAGGTCTATATCTCTCTATAGTAAGTGGTGACAGGTCTTTATCTCTCTACAGTAAGTGGTGGCAGGTCTTTATCTCTCTATAGTAAGTGGTGACAGGTCTTTATCCCTCTATAGTAAGTGGTGACAGGTCTTTATCTCTCTACAGTAAGTGGTGACAGGTCTTTATCTCTCTATAGTAAGTGGTGACAGGTCTTTATCTCTCTACAGTAAGTGGTGGCAGGTCTATATCTCTCTATAGTAAGTGGTGACAGGTCTTTATCTCTCTATAGTAAGTGGTGACAGGTCTTTATCTCTCTATAGTAAGTGGTGACAGGTCTTTATCTCTCTATAGTAAGTGGTGACAGGTCTTTATCTCTCTATAGTAAGTGGTGACAGGTCTTTATCTCTCTATAGTAAGTGGTGACAGGTCTTTATCTCTCTGCAGTAAGTGGTGACAGGTCTTTATCTCTCTACAGTAAGTGGTGACGGGTCTTTATCTCTCTACAGTAAGTGGTGACAGGTCTTTATCTCTCTATAGTAAGTGGTGGCAGGTCTTTATCTCTCTATAGTAAGTGGTGACAGGTCTTTATCTCTCTATAGTAAGTGGTGACAGGTCTTTATCTCTCTATAGTAAGTGGTGGCAGGTCTATATCTCTCTATAGTAAGTGGTGACAGGTCTTTATCTCTCTATAGTAAGTGGTGACAGGTCTTTATCTCTCTATAGTAAGTGGTGGCAGGTCTATATCTCTCTATAGTAAGTGGTGACGGGTCTTTATCTCTCTACAGTAAGTGGTGACAGGTCTTTATCTCTCTACAGTAAGTGGTGGCAGGTCTATATCTCTCTATAGTAAGTGGTGACAGGTCTATATCTCTCTATAGTAAGTGGTGACGGGTCTTTATCTCTCTACAGTAAGTGGTGACAGGTCTTTATCTCTCTACAGTAAGTGGTGGCAGGTCTTTATCTCTCTATAGTAAGTGGTGACAGGTCTATATCTCTCTATAGTAAGTGGTGACGGGTCTTTATCTCTCTATAGTAAGTGGTGACAGGTCTTTATCTCTCTATAGTAAGTGGTGACAGGTCTTTATCTCTCTATAGTAAGTGGTGGCAGGTCTTTATCTCTCTATAGTAAGTGGTGGCAGGTCTATATCTCTCTATAGTAAGTGGTGACAGGTCTTTATCTCTCTATAGTAAGTGGTGACAGGTCTTTATCTCTCTACAGTAAGTGGTGGCAGGTCTTTATCTCTCTATAGTAAGTGGTGACAGGTCTTTATCTCTCTACAGTAAGTGGTGGCAGGTCTATATCTCTCTATAGTAAGTGGTGACAGGTCTATATCTCTCTATAGTAAGTGGTGGCAGGTCTATATCTCTCTATAGTAAGTGGTGACGGGTCTTTATCTCTCTATAGTAAGTGGTGACAGGTCTTTATCTCTCTATAGTAAGTGGTGACAGGTCTTTATCTCTCTATAGTAAGTGGTGACAGGTCTTTATCTCTCTATAGTAAGTGGTGACAGGTCTTTATCTCTCTATAGTAAGTGGTGACAGGTCTTTATCTCTCTGCAGTAAGTGGTGACAGGTCTTTATCTCTCTACAGTAAGTGGTGACAGGTCTTTATCTCTCTATAGTAAGTGGTGACAGGTCTTTATCTCTCTATAGTAAGTGGTGACAGTTCTTTATCTCTCTACAGTAAGTGGTGACAGGTCTTTATCTCTCTATAGTAAGTGGTGACAGGTCTTTATCTCTCTATAGTAAGTGGTGACAGGTCTTTCTCTCTCTATAGTAAGTGGTGACAGTTCTTTATCTCTCTACAGTAAGTGGTGACAGGTCTTTATCTCTCTATAGTAAGTGGTGGCAGGTCTATATCTCTCTATAGTAAGTGGTGACGGGTCTTTATCTCTCTATAGTAAGTGGTGACAGGTCTTTATCTCTCTATAGTAAGTGGTGACAGGTCTTTATCTCTCTATAGTAAGTGGTGACAGGTCTTTCTCTCTCTATAGTAAGTGGTGACAGTTCTTTATCTCTCTACAGTAAGTGGTGACAGGTCTTTATCTCTCTATAGTAAGTGGTGGCAGGTCTATATCTCTCTATAGTAAGTGGTGACGGGTCTTTATCTCTCTATAGTAAGTGGTGACAGGTCTTTATCTCTCTATAGTAAGTGGTGGCAGGTCTTTATCTCTCTATAGTAAGTGGTGGCAGGTCTTTATCTCTCTATAGTAAGTGGTGACAGGTCTATATCTCTCTATAGTAAGTGGTGACAGGTCTGTATCTCTCTATAGTAAGTGGTGACAGGTCTTTATCTCTCTGCAGTAAGTGGTGACACGTCTATATCTCTCTATAGTAAGTGGTGACAGGTCTTTATCTCTCTATAGTAAGTGGTGACAGGTCTATATCTCTCTACAGTAAGTGGTGACAGGTCTTTATCTCTCTACAGTAAGTGGTGACAGGTCTATATCTCTCTATAGTAAGTGGTGACAGGTCTTTATCTCTCTATAGTAAGTGGTGACAGGTCTTTATCTCTCTACAGTAAGTGGTGACAGGTCTTTATCTCTCTATAGTAAGTGGTGACAGGTCTGTATCTCTCTATAGTAAGTGGTGACAGGTCTTTATCTCTCTGCAGTAAGTGGTGACAGGTCTTTATCCCTCTATAGTAAGTGGTGACAGGTCTATATCTCTCTATAGTAAGTGGTGACAGGTCTTTATCTCTCTGCAGTAAGTGGTGACAGGTCTATATCTCTCTATAGTAAGTGGTGACAGGTCTTTATCTCTCTATAGTAAGTGGTGACAGGTCTGTATCTCTCTATAGTAAGTGGTGACAGGTCTTTATCTCTCTGCAGTAAGTGGTGACAGGTCTTTATCCCTCTATAGTAAGTGGTGACAGGTCTTTATCTCTCTACAGTAAGTGGTGGCAGGTCTTTATCCCTCTATAGTAAGTGGTGACAGGTCTTTATCTCTCTACAGTAAGTGGTGACAGGTCTTTATTCCTCTATAGTAAGTGGTGACAGGTCTTTATCTCTCTATAGTAAGTGGTGACAGGTCTTTATCTCTCTACAGTAAATGGTGACAGGTCTTTATCTCTCTACAGTAAGTGGTGGCAGGTCTTTATCTCTCTGCAGTAAGTGGTGACAGGTCTTTATCCCTCTATAGTAAGTGGTGACAGGTCTTTATCTCTCTACAGTAAGTGGTGACAGGTCTTTATTCCTCTATAGTAAGTGGTGACAGGTCTTTATCTCTCTATAGTAAGTGGTGACAGGTCTTTATCTCTCTATAGTAAGTGGTGACAGGTCTTTATCTCTCTATAGTAAGTGGTGACAGGTCTTTATCTCTCTATAGTAAGTGGTGACAGGTCTTTATCTCTCTATAGTAAGTGGTGACAGGTCTTTATCTCTCTATAGTAAGTGGTGACAGGTCTATATCTCTCTACAGTAAGTGGTGGCAGGTCTTTATCTCTCTACAGTAAGTGGTGACAGGTCTTTATTCCTCTATAGTAAGTGGTGACAGGTCTTTATCTCTCTATAGTAAGTGGTGACAGGTCTTTATCTCTCTATAGTAAGTGGTGACAGGTCTTTATCTCTCTATAGTAAGTGGTGACAGGTCTTTATCTCTCTATAGTAAGTGGTGACAGGTCTTTATCTCTCTATAGTAAGTGGTGGCAGGTCTTTATCTCTCTATAGTAAGTGGTGGCAGGTCTTTATCCCTCTATAGTAAGTGGTGACAGGTCTTTATCTCTCTACAGTAAGTGGTGACAGGTCTTTATTCCTCTATAGTAAGTGGTGACAGGTCTTTATCTCTCTATAGTAAGTGGTGACAGGTCTATATCTCTCTACAGTAAGTGGTGACAGGTCTTTATTCCTCTATAGTAAGTGGTGACGGGTCTTTATCTCTATAGTAAGTGGTGACAGGTCTTTATCCCTCTATAGTAAGTGGTGACAGGTCTTTATCTCTGTACAGTAAGTGGTGACAGGTCTTTATTCCTCTATAGTAAGTGGTGACAGGTCTTTATCCCTCTATAGTAAGTGGTGACAGGTCTTTATCTCTCTACAGTAAATGGTGACAGGTCTTTATCTCTCTACAGTAAGTGGTGACAGGTCTTTATCCCTCTATAGTAAGTGGTGACAGGTCTTTATTCCTCTATAGTAAGTGGTGACAGGTCTTTATCCCTCTATAGTAAGTGGTGACAGGTCTTTTTCTCTCTACAGTAAATGGTGACAGGTCTTTATCTCTCTACAGTAAGTGGTGACAGGTCTTTATCCCTCTATAGTAAGTGGTGACAGGTCTTTATCTCTCTATAGTAAGTGGTGACAGGTCTTTATCTCTCTATAGTAAGTGGTGGCAGGTCTATATCTCTCTATAGTAAGTGGTGGCAGGTCTTTATCTCTCTACAGTAAGTGGTGGCAGGTCTATATCTCTCTATAGTAAGTGGTGGCAGGTCTTTATCTCTCTATAGTAAGTGGTGGCAGGTCTATATCTCTCTATAGTAAGTGGTGGCAGGTCTTTATCTCTCTATAGTAAGTGGTGACAGGTCTTTATCTCTCTATAGTAAGTGGTGACAGGTCTTTATCTCTCTATAGTAAGTGGTGGCAGGTCTTTATCTCTCTATAGTAAGTGGTGACAGGTCTTTATCTCTCTATAGTAAGTGGTGGCAGGTCTATATCTCTCTATAGTAAGTGGTGGCAGGTCTTTATCTCTCTACAGTAAGTGGTGGCAGGTCTATATCTCTCTATAGTAAGTGGTGGCAGGTCTTTATCTCTCTATAGTAAGTGGTGGCAGGTCTATATCTCTCTATAGTAAGTGGTGGCAGGTCTTTATCTCTCTACAGTAAGTGGTGGCAGGTCTTTATCTCTCTACAGTAAGTGGTGGCAGGTCTATATCTCTCTATAGTAAGTGGTGGCAGGTCTTTATCTCTCTACAGTAAGTGGTGACAGGTCTTTATCTCTCTATAGTAAGTGGTGGCAGGTCTTTATCTCTCTACAGTAAGTGGTGGCAGGTCTTTATCTCTCTACAGTAAGTGGTGGCAGGTCTTTATCTCTCTACAGTAAGTGGTGGCAGGTCTTTATCTCTCTACAGTAAGTGGTGACAGGTCTTTATCTCTCTATAGTAAGTGGTGACAGGTCTTTATCTCTCTGCAGTAAGTGGTGACAGGTCTTTATCTCTCTATAGTAAGTGGTGACAGGTCTTTATCTCTCTACAGTAAGTGGTGGCAGGTCTATATCTCTCTATAGTAAGTGGTGACAGGTCTTTATCTCTCTATAGTAAGTGGTGACAGGTCTTTATCTCTCTACAGTAAGTGGTGGCAGGTCTATATCTCTCTATAGTAAGTGGTGACGGGTCTTTATCTCTCTACAGTAAGTGGTGACAGGTCTTTATCTCTCTACAGTAAGTGGTGACAGGTCTTTATCTCTCTACAGTAAGTGGTGGCAGGTCTTTATCTCTCTATAGTAAGTGATGACAGGTCTTTATCTCTCTATAGTAAGTGGTGGCAGGTCTTTATCTCTCTATAGTAAGTGGTGGCAGGTATATCTCTCTATAGTAAGTGGTGACAGGTCTATATCTCTCTATAGTAAGTGGTGGCAGGTCTATATCTCTCTATAGTAAGTGATGACAGGTCTTTATCTCTCTATAGTAAGTGGTGACAGGTCTTTATCTCTCTACAGTAAGTGGTGGCAGGTCTTTATCTCTCTATAGTAAGTGGTGACAGGTCTATATCTCTCTATAGTAAGTGGTGGCAGGTCTTTATCTCTCTATAGTAAGTGATGACAGGTCTTTATCTCTCTACAGTAAGTGGTGGCAGGTCTATATCTCTCTATAGTAAGTGATGACAGGTCTTTATCTCTCTATAGTAAGTGGTGGCAGGTCTTTATCTCTCTATAGTTAGTGGTGGCAGGTCTATATCTCTCTACAGTAAGTGGTGACAGGTCTTTATCTCTCTACAGTAAGTGGTGACAGGTCTTTATCTCTCTATAGTAACTGGTGACAGGTCTTTATCTCTCTATAGTAAGTGTTGACAGGTCTTTATCTCTCTATAGTAAGTGGTGACAGGTCTTTATCTCTCTATAGTAAGTGGTGACAGGTCTTTATCTCTCTATAGTAAGTGGTGACAGGTCTTTATCTCTCTATAGTAAGTGGTGACAGGTCTTTATCTCTCTATAGTAAGTGGTGACAGGTCTTTATCTCTCTACAGTAAGTGGTGACAGGTCTTTATCTCTCTATAGTAAGTGGTGACAGGTCTTTATCTCTCTATAGTAAGTGGTGGCAGGTCTTTATCTCTCTGCAGTAAGTGGTGACAGGTCTTTATCTCTCTATAGTAAGTGGTGACAGGTCTTTATCTCTCTACAGTAAGTGGTGGCAGGTCTTTATCTCTCTACAGTAAGTGGTGGCAGGTCTTTATCTCTCTACAGTAAGGGGTGTCAGGTCTTTATCTCTCTATAGTAAGTGGTGACAGGTCTTTATCTCTCTACAGTAAGGGGTGTCAGGTCTTTATCTCTCTATAGTAAGTGGTGACAGGTCTTTATCTCTCTATAGAAAGTGGTGGCAGGTCTTTATCTCTCTATAGTAAGTGGTGACAGGTCTTTATCTCTCTATAGTAAGTGGTGACAGGTCTTTATCTCTCTATAGTAAGTGGTGACAGGTCTTTATCTCTCTATAGTAAGTGGTGACAGGTCTTTATCTCTCTATAGTAAGTGGTGACAGGTCTTTATCCCTCTATAGTAAGGGGTGTCAGGTCTTTATCTCTCTATAGTAAGTGGTGACAGGTCTTTATCTCTCTATAGTAAGTGGTGGCAGGTCTTTATCTCTCTATAGTAACTGGTGACAGGTCTTTATCTCTCTACAGTAAGGGGTGTCAGGTCTTTATCTCTCTATAGTAAGTGGTGACAGGTCTTTATCTCTCTATAGTAAGTGGTGGCAGGTCTTTATCTCTCTATAGTAACTGGTGACAGGTCTTTATCTCTCTATAGTAAGTGTTGACAGGTCTTTATCTCTCTATAGTAAGTGGTGACAGGTCTTTATCTCTCTATAGTAAGTGGTGACAGGTCTTTATCTCTCTATAGTAAGTGGTGACAGGTCTTTATCTCTCTATAGTAAGTGGTGACAGGTCTTTATCCCTCTATAGTAAGTGGTGACAGGTCTTTATCTCTCTACAGTAAGTGGTGACAGGTCTTTATCTCTCTGCAGTAAGTGGTGACAGGTCTTTATCTCTCTATAGTAAGTGGTGACAGGTCTTTATCTCTCTATAGTAAGGGGTGTCAGGTCTTTATCTCTCTATAGTAAGTGGTGACAGGTCTTTATCTCTCTATAGTAAGTGGTGACAGGTCTTTATCTCTCTACAGTAAGGGGTGTCAGGTCTTTATCTCTCTATAGTAAGTGGTGACAGGTCTTTATCTCTCTATAGTAAGTGGTGGCAGGTCTTTATCTCTCTATAGTAACTGGTGACAGGTCTTTATCTCTCTATAGTAAGTGTTGACAGGTCTTTATCTCTCTATAGTAAGTGGTGACAGGTCTTTATCTCTCTATAGTAAGTGGTGACAGGTCTTTATCTCTCTATAGTAAGTGGTGACAGGTCTTTATCTCTCTATAGTAAGTGGTGACAGGTCTTTATCCCTCTATAGTAAGTGGTGACAGGTCTTTATCTCTCTACAGTAAGTGGTGACAGGTCTTTATCTCTCTGCAGTAAGTGGTGACAGGTCTTTATCTCTCTATAGTAAGTGGTGACAGGTCTTTATCTCTCTACAGTAAGTGGTGACAGGTCTTTATCTCTCTGCAGTAAGTGGTGACAGGTCTTTATCTCTCTATAGTAAGTGGTGACAGGTCTTTATCTCTCTACAGTAAGTGGTGACAGGTCTTTATCTCTCTATAGTAAGTGGTGACAGGTCTTTATCTCTCTACAGTAAGTGGTGGCAGGTCTTTATCTCTCTACAGTAAGTGGTGGCAGGTCTTTATCTCTCTACAGTAAGGGGTGTCAGGTCTTTATCTCTCTATAGTAAGTGGTGACAGGTCTTTATCTCTCTATAGTAAGTGGTGGCAGGTCTTTATCTCTCTATAGTAAGTGGTGACAGGTCTTTATCTCTCTATAGTAAGTGGTGACAGGTCTTTATCTCTCTATAGTAAGTGGTGACAGGTCTTTATCTCTCTATAGTAAGTGGTGACAGGTCTTTATCTCTCTATAGTAAGTGGTGACAGGTCTTTATCCCTCTATAGTAAGTGGTGACAGGTCTTTATCTCTCTACAGTAAGTGGTGACAGGTCTTTATCTCTCTACAGTAAGGGGTGTCAGGTCTTTATCTCTCTATAGTAAGTGGTGACAGGTCTTTATCCCTCTATAGTAAGTGGTGACAGGTCTTTATCTCTCTATAGTAAGTGGTGACAGGTCTTTATCTCTCTACAGTAAGGGGTGTCAGGTCTTTATCTCTCTATAGTAAGTGGTGACAGGTCTTTATCTCTCTATAGTAAGTGGTGGCAGGTCTTTATCTCTCTATAGTAAGTGGTGACAGGTCTTTATCTCTCTATAGTAAGTGGTGACAGGTCTTTATCTCTCTATAGTAAGTGGTGACAGGTCTTTATCTCTCTATAGTAAGTGGTGACAGGTCTTTATCTCTCTATAGTAAGTGGTGACAGGTCTTTATCCCTCTATAGTAAGTGGTGACAGGTCTTTATCCCTCTACAGTAAGTGGTGACAGGTCTTTATCTCTCTATAGTAAGTGGTGACAGGTCTTTATCTCTCTATAGTAAGTGGTGACAGGTCTTTATCTCTCTACAGTAAGTGGTGACAGGTCTTTATCTCTCTCTATAGTAAGTGGTGTCAGGTCTTTATCTCTCTACAGTAAGTGATGACAGGTCTTTATCTCTCTATAGTAAGTGGTGACAGGTCTTTATCTCTCTACAGTAAGGGGTGTCAGGTCTTTATCTCTCTATAGTAAGTGGTGACAGGTCTATATCTCTCTATAGTAAGTGGTGGCAGGTCTTTATCTCTCTATAGTAAGTGATGACAGGTCTATATCTCTCTATAGTAAGTGGTGACGGGTCTTTATCTCTCTATAGTAAGTGGTGACAGGTCTTTATCCCTCTACAGTAAGTGGTGACAGGTCTTTATCTCTCTACAGTAAGTGGTGACAGGTCTTTATCTCTCTACAGTAAGTGGTGGCAGGTCTATATCTCTCTATAGTAAGTGATGACAGGTCTTTATCTCTCTATAGTAAGTGGTGGCAGGTCTTTATCTCTCTACAGTAAGTGGTGACAGGTCTTTATCTCTCTACAGTAAGTGGTGGCAGGTCTATATCTCTCTATAGTAAGTGATGACAGGTCTATATCTCTCTATAGTAAGTGGTGACAGGTCTATATCTCTCTATAGTAAGTGGTGGCAGGTCTATATCTCTCTATAGTAAGTGATGACAGGTCTATATCTCTCTATAGTAAGTGGTGACAGGTCTTTATCTCTCTATAGTAAGTGATGACAGGTCTATATCTCTCTATAGTAAGTGGTGACAGGTCTTTATCTCTCTATAGTAAGTGGTGACAGGTCTTTATCTCTCTATAGTAAGTGGTGACAGGTCTTTATCCCTCTATAGTAAGTGGTGACAGGTCTTTATCTCTCTACAGTAAGTGGTGACAGGTCTTTATCTCTCTATAGTAAGTGGTGGCAGGTCTTTATCTCTCTATAGTAAGTGGTGACAGGTCTTTATTTCTCTATAGTAAGTGGTGACAGGTCTTTATCTCTCTATAGTAAGTGGTGACAGGTCTTTATCTCTCTACAGTAAGTGGTGGCAGGTCTTTATCTCTCTATAGTAAGTGGTGACAGGTCTATATCTCTCTATAGTAAGTGGTGGCAGGTCTTTATCTCTCTATAGTAAGTGATGACAGGTCTTTATCTCTCTACAGTAAGTGGTGGCAGGTCTATATCTCTCTATAGTAAGTGATGACAGGTCTTTATCTCTCTATAGTAAGTGGTGGCAGGTCTTTATCTCTCTATAGTAAGTGGTGGCAGGTCTATATCTCTCTACAGTAAGTGGTGACAGGTCTTTATCTCTCTACAGTAAGTGGTGACAGGTCTTTATCTCTCTCTATAGTAAGTGGTGGCAGGTCTATATCTCTCTATAGTAAGTGATGACAGGTCTTTATCTCTCTATAGTAAGTGGTGACAGGTCTTTATCTCTCTACAGTAAGTGGTGGCAGGTCTATATCTCTCTATAGTAAGTGGTGACAGGTCTATATCTCTCTATAGTAAGTGGTGGCAGGTCTTTATCTCTCTATAGTAAGTGATGACAGGTCTTTATCTCTCTATAGTAAGTGGTGGCAGGTCTTTATCTCTCTATAGTAAGTGGTGACAGGTCTTTATCTCTCTACAGTAAGTGGTGACAGGTCTTTATCTCTCTACAGTAAGTGGTGGCAGGTCTTTATCTCTCTATAGTAAGTGATGACAGGTCTTTATCTCTCTATAGTAAGTGGTGGCAGGTCTATATCTCTCTATAGTAAGTGATGACAGGTCTTTATCTCTCTATAGTAAGTGGTGACAGGTCTTTATCTCTCTACAGTAAGTGGTGGCAGGTCTATATCTCTCTATAGTAAGTGGTGACAGGTCTATATCTCTCTATAGTAAGTGGTGGCAGGTCTTTATCTCTCTATAGTAAGTGATGACAGGTCTTTATCTCTCTATAGTAAGTGGTGGCAGGTCTTTATCTCTCTATAGTAAGTGGTGACAGGTCTTTATCTCTCTACAGTAAGTGGTGACAGGTCTTTATCTCTCTATAGTAAGTGGTGACAGGTCTTTATCTCTCTACAGTAAGTGGTGACAGGTCTTTATCTCTCTATAGTAAGTGGTGACAGGTCTTTATCTCTCTATAGTAAGTGGTGACAGGTCTTTATCTCTCTGCAGTAAGTGGTGACAGGTCTTTATCTCTCTACAGTAAGTGGTGACAGGTCTTTATCTCTCTATAGTAAGTGGTGACAGGTCTTTATCTCTCTATAGTAAGTGGTGACAGGTCTTTATCTCTCTACAGTAAGTGGTGGCAGGTCTATATCTCTCTATAGTAAGTGGTGACGGGTCTTTATCTCTCTATAGTAAGTGGTGACAGGTCTTTATCTCTCTATAGTAAGTGGTGACAGGTCTTTATCTCTCTACAGTAAGTGGTGACAGGTCTTTATCTCTCTATAGTAAGTGGTGACAGGTCTTTATCTCTCTATAGTAAGTGGTGACAGGTCTTTATCTCTCTACAGTAAGTGGTGGCAGGTCTATATCTCTCTATAGTAAGTGGTGACAGGTCTTTATCTCTCTATAGTAAGTGGTGACAGGTCTTTATCTCTCTACAGTAAGTGGTGGCAGGTCTATATCTCTCTATAGTAAGTGGTGACGGGTCTTTATCTCTCTACAGTAAGTGGTGACAGGTCTTTATCTCTCTATAGTAAGTGGTGACAGGTCTTTATCTCTCTACAGTAAGTGGTGACAGGTCTTTATCTCTCTATAGTAAGTGGTGGCAGGTCTTTATCTCTCTATAGTAAGTGGTGACAGGTCTTTATCTCTCTACAGTAAGTGGTGGCAGGTCTATATCTCTCTACAGTAAGTGGTGAGAGGTCTATATCTCTCTATAGTAAGTGGTGGCAGGTCTTTATCTCTCTATAGTAAGTGGTGACAGGTCTTTATCTCTCTATAGTAAGTGGTGACAGGTCTTTATCTCTCTACAGTAAGTGGTGACAGGTCTTTATCTCTCTATAGTAAGTGGTGACAGGTCTTTATCTCTCTACAGTAAGTGGTGACAGGTCTATATCTCTCTATAGTAAGTGGTGGCAGGTCTTTATCTCTCTATAGTAAGTGGTGACAGGTCTTTATCTCTCTATAGTAACTGGTGACAGATCTATATCTCTCTATAGTAAGTGGTGACAGGTCTTTATCTCTCTATAGTAACTGGTGACAGGTCTTTATCTCTCTATAGTAAGTGGTGACAGGTCTTTATCTCTCTATAGTAAGTGGTGACAGGTCTTTATCTCTCTATAGTAAGTGGTGGCAGGTCTTTATCTCTCTATAGTAAGTGGTGACAGGTCTTTATCTCTCTACAGTAAGTGGTGGCAGGTCTTTATCTCTCTATAGTAAGTGGTGACAGGTCTTTATCTCTCTATAGTAACTGGTGACAGGTCTTTATCTCTCTACAGTAAGTGGTGACAGGTCTTTATCTCTCTATAGTAAGTGGTGACAGGTCTTTATCTCTCTATAGTAAGTGGTGGCAGGTCTTTATCTCTCTACAGTAAGTGGTGACAGGTCTTTATCTCTCTACAGTAAGTGGTGACAGGTCTTTATCCCTCTATAGTAAGTGGTGACGGGTCTTTATCTCTCTATAGTAAGTGGTGGCAGGTCTTTATCTCTCTATAGTAAGTGGTGACAGGTCTTTATCTCTCTACAGTAAGTGGTGACAGGTCTTTATCTCTCTATAGTAAGTGGTGACAGGTCTTTATCTCTCTACAGTAAGTGTTGACAGGTCTTTATCTCTCTATAGTAAGTGGTGACAGGTCTTTATCTCTCTATAGTAAGTGGTGACAGGTCTTTATCTCTCTATAGTAAGTGGTGACAGGTCTTTATCTCTCTATAGTAAGTGGTGACAGGTCTTTATCTCTCTATAGTAAGTGGTGACAGGTCTTTATCTCTCTATAGTAAGTGGTGACAGGTCTTTATCTCTCTACAGTAAGTGGTGACAGGTCTTTATCTCTCTATAGTAAGTGGTGACAGGTCTTTATCTCTCTATAGTAAGTGGTGGCAGGTCTTTATCTCTCTATAGTAAGTGGTGACAGGTCTTTATCTCTCTACAGTAAGTGGTGGCAGGTCTTTATCTCTCTACAGTAAGTGGTGACAGGTCTTTATCTCTCTATAGTAAGTGGTGGCAGGTCTTTATCTCTCTACAGTAAGTGGTGACAGGTCTTTTTCTCTCTATAGTAAGTGGTGACGGGTCTTTATCTCTCTACAGTAAGTGGTGGCAGGTCTTTATCTCTCTATAGTAAGTGGTGACAGGTCTTTATCTCTCTACAGTAAGTGGTGGCAGGTCTTTATCTCTCTATAGTAAGTGGTGACAGGTCTTTATCTCTCTATAGTAAGTGGTGGCAGGTCTTTATCTCTCTACAGTAAGTGGTGACAGGTCTTTTTCTCTCTATAGTAAGTGGTGACGGGTCTTTATCTCTCTATAGTAAGTGGTGACAGGTCTTTATCTCTCTACAGTAAGTGGTGACAGGTCTTTATCTCTCTATAGTAAGTGGTGACAGGTCTTTATCTCTCTATAGTAAGTGGTGGCAGGTCTTTATCTCTCTATAGTAAGTGGTGACAGGTCTTTATCTCTCTACAGTAAGTGGTGGCAGGTCTTTATCTCTCTACAGTAAGTGGTGGCAGGTCTTTATCTCTCTACAGTAAGGGGTGTCAGGTCTTTATCTCTCTATAGTAAGTGGTGACAGGTCTTTATCTCTCTACAGTAAGGGGTGACAGGTCTTTATCTCTCTATAGTAAGTGGTGGCAGGTCTTTATCTCTCTATAGTAAGTGGTGACAGGTCTTTATCTCTCTATAGTAAGTGGTGACAGGTCTTTATCTCTCTATAGTAAGTGGTGACAGGTCTTTATCTCTCTACAGTAAGTGGTGACAGGTCTTTATCTCTCTACAGTAAGTGGTGACAGGTCTTTATCTCTCTACAGTAAGTGGTGACAGGTCTTTATCTCTCTCTATAGTAAGTGGTGTCAGGTCTTTATCTCTCTACAGTAAGTGGTGACAGGTCTTTATCTCTCTCTATAGTAAGTGGTGACAGGTCTTTATCTCTCTATAGTAAGTGGTGACAGGTCTTTATCTCTCTATAGTAAGTGGTGACAGGTCTTTATCTCTCTGCAGTAAGTGGTGACAGGTCTTTATCTCTCTATAGTAAGTGGTGACAGGTCTTTATCTCTCTATAGTAAGTGGTGACAGGTCTTTATCTCTCTATAGTAAGTGGTGACAGGTCTTTATCTCTCTACAGTAAGTGGTGACAGGTCTTTATCTCTCTCTATAGTAAGTGGTGACAGGTCTTTATCTCTCTATAGTAAGTGGTGACAGGTCTTTATCTCTCTACAGTAAGTGGTGACAGGTCTTTATCCCTCTACAGTAAGTGGTGACAGGTCTTTATCTCTCTCTATAGTAAGTGGTGTCAGGTCTTTATCTCTCTACAGTAAGTGGTGGCAGGTCTTTATCTCTCTATAGTAAGTGGTGACAGGTCTTTATCTCTCTATAGTAAGTGGTGACAGGTCTTTATCTCTCTATAGTAAGTGGTGACAGGTCTTTATCCCTCTATAGTAAGTGGTGACAGGTCTTTATCTCTCTACAGTAAGTGGTGACAGGTCTTTATCTCTCTATAGTAAGTGGTGGCAGGTCTTTATCTCTCTGCAGTAAGTGGTGACAGGTCTTTATCTCTCTATAGTAAGTGGTGACAGGTCTTTATCTCTCTATAGTAAGTGGTGACAGGTCTTTATCTCTCTACAGTAAGTGGTGACAGGTCTTTATCTCTCTCTATAGTAAGTGGTGTCAGGTCTTTATCTCTCTACAGTAAGTGGTGACAGGTCTTTATCTCTCTCTATAGTAAGTGGTGACAGGTCTTTATCTCTCTATAGTAAGTGGTGACAGGTCTTTATCTCTCTGCAGTAAGTGGTGACAGGTCTTTATCTCTCTATAGTAAGTGGTGACAGGTCTTTATCTCTCTATAGTAAGTGGTGACAGGTCTTTATCTCTCTATAGTAAGTGGTGACAGGTCTTTATCTCTCTACAGTAAGTGGTGACAGGTCTTTATCTCTCTCTATAGTAAGTGGTGACAGGTCTTTATCTCTCTATAGTAAGTGGTGACAGGTCTTTATCTCTCTACAGTAAGTGGTGACAGGTCTTTATCCCTCTACAGTAAGTGGTGACAGGTCTTTATCTCTCTCTATAGTAAGTGGTGACAGGTCTTTATCTCTCTACAGTAAGTGGTGACAGGTCTTTATCCCTCTACAGTAAGTGGTGACAGGTCTTTATCTCTCTCTATAGTAAGTGGTGACAGGTCTTTATCTCTCTACAGTAAGTGGTGACAGGTCTTTATCTCTCTATAGTAAGTGGTGGCAGGTCTTTATCTCTCTATAGTAAGTGGTGACAGGTCTTTATCTCTCTATAGTAAGTGGTGACAGGTCTTTATCTCTCTATAGTAAGTGGTGACAGGTCTTTATCTCTCTATAGTAAGTGGTGACAGGTCTTTATCTCTCTATAGTAAGTGGTGTCAGGTCTTTATCTCTCTATAGTAAGTGGTGGCAGGTCTTTATCTCTCTATAGTAAGTGGTGACAGGTCTTTATCTCTCTATAGTAAGTGGTGTCAGGTCTTTATCTCTCTATAGTAAGTGGTGACAGGTCTTTATCTCTCTATAGTAAGTGGTGACAGGTCTTTATCTCTCTATAGTAAGTGGTGACAGGTCTTTATCTCTCTACAGTAAGTGGTGACAGGTCTTTATCTCTCTACAGTAAGTGGTGACAGGTCTTTATCTCTCTATAGTAAGTGGTGGCAGGTCTTTATCTCTCTACAGTAAGTGGTGGCAGGTCTTTATCTCTCTATAGTAAGTGGTGACAGGTCTTTATCTCTCTATAGTAAGTGGTGACAGGTCTTTATCTCTCTATAGTAAGTGGTGACAGGTCTTTATCTCTCTATAGTAAGTGGTGGCAGGTCTTTATCTCTCTATAGTAAGTGGTGACAGGTCTTTATCTCTCTATAGTAAGTGGTGTCAGGTCTTTATCTCTCTATAGTAAGTGGTGGCAGGTCTTTATCTCTCTATAGTAAGTGGTGACAGGTCTTTATCTCTCTATAGTAAGTGGTGTCAGGTCTTTATCTCTCTATAGTAAGTGGTGACAGGTCTTTATCTCTCTATAGTAAGTGGTGACAGGTCTTTATCTCTCTATAGTAAGTGGTGACAGGTCTTTATCTCTCTACAGTAAGTGGTGACAGGTCTTTATCTCTCTATAGTAAGTGGTGACAGGTCTTTATCTCTCTATAGTAAGTGGTGACAGGTCTTTATCTCTCTATAGTAAGTGGTGACAGGTCTTTATCTCTCTATAGTAAGTGGTGGCAGGTCTTTATCTCTCTATAGTAAGTGGTGGCAGGTCTGTATCTCTCTACAGTAAGTGGTGTCAGGTCTTTATCTCTCTATAGTAAGTGGTGACAGGTCTTTATCTCTCTATAGTAAGTGGTGACAGGTCTTTATCTCTCTATAGTAAGTGGTGACAGGTCTTTATCTCTCTATAGTAAGTGGTGACAGGTCTTTATCTCTCTATAGTAAGTGGTGACAGGTCTTTATCTCTCTATAGTAAGTGGTGGCAGGTCTTTATCTCTCTATAGTAAGTGGTGACAGGTCTTTATCTCTCTACAGTAAGCGGTGACAGGTCTTTATCTCTCTATAGTAAGTGGTGGCAGGTCTTTATCTCTCTATAGTAAGTGGTGACAGGTCTTTATCTCTCTACAGTAAGTGGTGACAGGTCTTTATCTCTCTATAGTAAGTGGTGGCAGGTCTTTATCTCTCTATAGTAAGTGGTGGCAGGTCTTTATCTCTCTACAGTAAGTGGTGACAGGTCTTTATCTCTCTACAGTAAGCGGTGACAGGTCTTTATCTCTCTATAGTAAGTGGTGACAGGTCTTTATCTCTCTATAGTAAGTGGTGACAGGTCTTTATCTCTCTATAGTAAGTGGTGACAGGTCTGTATCTCTCTACAGTAAGTGGTGACAGGTCTTTATCTCTCTATAGTAAGTGGTGACAGGTCTGTATCTCTCTACAGTAAGTGGTGACAGGTCTTTATCTCTCTACAGTAAGTGGTGACAGGTGTTTATCTCTCTATAGTAAGTGGTGGCAGGTCTATATCTCTCTATAGTAAGTGGTGGCAGGTCTTTATCTCTCTATAGTAAGTGGTGACAGGTCTGTATCTCTCTACAGTAAGTGGTGACAGGTCTTTATCTCTCTATAGTAAGTGGTGACAGGTCTTTATCTCTCTACAGTAAGTGGTGACAGGTCTTTATCTCTCTATAGTAAGTGGTGGCAGGTCTTTATCTCTCTATAGTAAGTGGTGACAGGTCTTTATCTCTCTACAGTAAGTGGTGACAGGTCTTTATCTCTCTATAGTAAGTGGTGGCAGGTCTGTATCTCTCTACAGTAAGTGGTGACAGGTCTTTATCTCTCTACAGTAAGTGGTGACAGGTCTTTATCTCTCTACAGTAAGTGGTGACAGGTCTTTATCTCTCTATAGTAAGTGGTGGCAGGTCTGTATCTCTCTACAGTAAGTGGTGACAGGTCTTTATCTCTCTACAGTAAGTGGTGACAGGTCTTTATCTCTCTACAGTAAGTGGTGACAGGTCTTTATCTCTCTATAGTAAGTGGTGGCAGGTCTGTATCTCTCTACAGTAAGTGGTGACAGGTCTTTATCTCTCTACAGTAAGTGGTGACAGGTCTTTATCTCTCTATAGTAAGTGGTGGCAGGTCTGTATCTCTCTACAGTAAGTGGTGACAGGTCTTTATCTCTCTATAGTAAGTGGTGGCAGGTCTGTATCTCTCTACAGTAAGTGGTGACAGGTCTTTATCTCTCTATAGTAAGTGGTGGCAGGTCTGTATCTCTCTACAGTAAGTGGTGACAGGTCTTTATCTCTCTACAGTAAGTGGTGACAGGTCTTTATCTCTCTACAGTAAGTGGTGACAGGTCTTTATCTCTCTATAGTAAGTGGTGATAGGTCTTTATCTCTCTATAGTAAGTGGTGGCATGTCTTTATCTCTCTACAGTAAGTGGTGATGTGACACCCCAGGGGTCTGGTTGCCACAGTGATAGAGATATTACGTCTGAGAGCAGGTGGGAGGTCCTTTGGTCAGGGATCCTGTGCATGCCACACCTCCTGCCCAGTCTTGGGAGGGGAAGAACTTCCCCCATATAAACCCGGGGCTGAAGCAGGGTGAGCAGTCAAGGAGAGTAGAGACAAGAAACAGTCACAGGAAGAAACAGCAGAAGCTCAGTGGGAGCAATACTACTACGAGTCAGGGGCTGGCAGCTGCAGAGCTCGCCCTGACTGAGAAGCTTTCTTACCGGACCCGGCGTCCGAGGCTGTGGGGACTAACTCTTACCCAGCAGCAGAAGCCGACCGGCAGGGGATTTCAGGTCCTCAGGCCCAGAAACCCGAAGGCACGGTCACACGCGTGGGACCAGCACCGCCATCGTGGAGCGGAAGCCATTAGAAGGCCCCGAGTCACCGGCCATACGGGTGAGCACCACACGGTACACTCAGGGACGTGGGCTACTTATATCCGCTTCTAGCAAGGTAGCCAGAAGAGTACAGTCAGTTTGGGAGGCCTACAACTCCGCCTGGCCAGGGGAGATCCCATCTGCTCAAGGACTGACCAGGCCCCGTTCGCTAGCAAGTACTCCGGGAGGGTCTATCGTTGTTACCAGTAAAGACCCTGAATTACACCGCACCGTCTCTGAGTGGTTCCTGCTACCCCCATCTTCCACGTCGGCTGCCCTGAGGCCATACCCCTCCCGTTGGGGTTTATACTATCACGCTGCACAATTCTACACCGGCCTCAGCGGTCTGCCCTGCAGCGGCAGCTCCATAGCTGCAATCAACGGGTGGCGTAGTCGACACTCAAATAACATCTATCAAGACTGCCACACACTGAGTCTGACCCCCTGGGCACGGACCGGGTCCCCGCCACTCGGAGACTACAACCCTCATCTGATCCGGTTCCGGGTAAGCCCCCGTGCGCGAGACGCTGCGCGACACAGCAGGCCCAGGGGCGCGTCAACTTTGGCGTAGTCGGCAGGATTTCGTGCCCGCAACCACCGGGTACTGCGTGCCTGAAAAGCAAAGACTGTTCAAACTTACCAGTGGTGAGGTTTCCCGCCATCTTCTGCCTTTTCCCGCCATCCGCGAAGTTTTCCCGCCATCCGGCGCCATCTTCGGCCTTCTTCCCGCCATCCGTGGAGTTTTCCCGCCGTTGGACGCCATCTTGAGGACGCCGCGCGGGAAGAAGAGGGGCGTGGACTTCGAAAGCGCGCGAGAACTGAAGCCCCGCCTCACGTCCGGACGTTGCGTAAGGTCCTGGAAGGAGCCCAGCAGACGCCGACGTCACCGGAGCGCGACGGAAGGTCCTCAACCCTGACGATCTACTGCAGAGCCGCGGCCTACGGAACAGGATCATCGCAAGGTAGGCCACGGTCCACTAGGGGGGAGGAAGATGTCGGATACGGAGGAGAGCTTCACTGCCTCAACCCCCGCCAGCGCCACCGCTGCTGCAGTTATGCCCTTCACCATGCCCTATATCCCGGGAGCAGCTTGGCTACCCCAGTACTCAGGGGAGTCACATACCCTGCATGACTTTAGAGAAAAGCTGGATAGCCTCTTCCAGGTGTACCCCCTCACAGAAGAGCAAAAAGTGAGCATCCTGGTGGCCCAACTAACCGGGGCAGCTAAAAGGGAAGTAAAATCCTGGCCACCTGGGAGGAAGACTGTCGCAGGGATACTAACCCGGCTGAAGGATACCTTTGATACCCGCACCTCAGCCGAGATTAAGCTTAGATTCTACGGGTGCAAGCAGCGAGCGCATGAGAGTATAAGGGACTATGCACTAAACCTACAAGAGGCCCTGAGGGCCATTAAGCAGACCGACCCTGATGGAGTGGGAAACGAGGACAGGCTGTTGACTCAACAATTTATAGAGGGACTGTATTGTAATGCCCACCGAACCCCGTTGCGGGCGATGGCCTTACAGGATCCCCATCTGGGCTTTGCACAGTTCAAGGACAGAGCCATCCGGGTGCTCCGAGAACCGGCACCGGGTGGCGTTATGACCCACAGGTGCCCAGCTATTACTTACCACCAGGAGGCGGCGCCCTTGTCGGCAGGGCCTGTGGGAGCTGATGCGCAGGCTTTGGACAATGACCCGGCTCCAGACCTACACCATCAGGTCCAAGAGCTAGCTAAGAGCGTTGCTGCGCTAACCCGAACTGTGCAGTCTTTACAGGTTTCCACCCCAGGGAAGATCCAGCTGGCATCCGGACCGGAGGACATCCCGTGGCGTCGACCAAGGAGGACCCCACCGGCCAGAGGAAGACCCAGTGACCGATACAGCGAGGACGGACGACCCATCTGCCGCCGCTGCAATCAACCCGGACATATGGCAAGGTACTGTTCTTTAAACGGGCACAACCTGGGGTAGAGGGCCAACCCCCAGGGAAAAGATCACCAGGCCCATCGAACTGGCGCGACAGATATGTGGGAGGACGTCCAGTCTTGCCTGTGGTACTGGATGGCATTCCCATGAGTGCCCTACTGGACACCGGGTCGCAGGTCACCACCATCCCGTACGTGCTCTTTAAGCAGTACTGGAATGACTCGGATATTACCCGCTACCCTGACGACGACTTGAGTATCATCGCCAGCAATGGCCAGCCCGTGCCACAGATCGGATTTAAAGAGGTGACCATCAAAATCGGTAGAGTCGAACTGGCAGCACAGGGACTGATCATTGTAGATATTGACAAACATGAGAGTCACCCAAAAATAACTCTAGGAACTAATGTAATTGAAAATTGTCTTGCAGAGGTGATTTTCCTTTTACAGCAGGTTGCCAAGAACGCCAGCTCCGGCGAGCAGCGGGTGCTCCAGAAAGAGATCCGGGCACTGATGCGACGGCAACAGGTGGAACTCTCCGGCGGTGAGATTGGTAGCGTAAGAATGTGTGACCCTTTTCCTATTGCCATGCCCCCAAAAAGTGAAATGATGATTTGGTGCCGGGCAGCTATTGGTCTGAGAGGTAGAGATTACCAGGCAATGGTAGAACCAGTGTACTCAGACAGTAGGCCCACCATTTTGACAGCACGGGGGGTGGTTAATGTACGCCATGGGAGGGTGCCCGTTCGCATAATAAATATCGGGGAGAGGGAAGTGTACCTGCCCCGGTATGCCACGCTAGCCAAATTATATACCATTAACCAAAATTCTATACAATCTGTGGAACCCTTGCCTCCATCTCACCCGGAGGAAGGTAACGGCTCTAAGAAAAACATGGAGGACTGGTGTCGGCAACTACATCTGGGAACTGACTCCACTCCCTCACACCAGAAACAAGGAGTCTATCGGGTGGTTCAGGAGTACGAGAGAGTGTTCAGTAAACACCCGTTAGACTTCGGGCGAGTCAAGGGGGTAGAACACCACATCCCCACGGGAGACCATCCTCCTATAAAAGAGAGGTATCGACCCGTACCCCCTGCCCACTACCAACACGCCAAGGGGATGCTTAGAGACATGAAGGAGGCTGGGGTGATCAGGGATAGCTGTAGCCCCTGGGCAGCTCCACTAGTCTTAGTCAGAAAAAAAGACAACACCATGAGGATGTGTGTAGATTACCGGAAAATCAACCGTATCACACACAAGGATGCGTACCCCTTACCAAGGATAGAGGAGTCATTGGCTGCTTTAAGATCTGCTAACTTCTTCTCTACCTTGGATCTCACTAGCGGGTACTGGCAGGTTCCTGTAGCAGAGGCGGACCGGGAGAAGACCGCATTCACCACCCCGATGGGACTTAGCGAGTTCACCTGCATGCCGTTCGGACTCTGCAACGCACCAGGAACCTTCCAACGACTAATGGAGTGTTGTCTGGGCCACAGAAACTTCGAGACGGTCTTGTTGTACCTGGACGATGTCATCGTATATTCCAAGACGTATGAGGACCACCTGAAACACCTGGCGCAAGTGTTCGAAGCTCTGGCGAGTTACGGCCTAAAGGTGAAACCCTCCAAGTGTCACCTCCTGATACCAAAGGTGCAGTACCTGGGACACGTGGTGAGCGCTGACGGAGTGGCTCCCGACCCTGATAAGATCACCGCAATTAAGGAATGGCCAAGCCCCTCCAGCGTAAAAGAAGTGCGGCAGTTCCTCGGGTTGGTAGGCTACTACCGAAGGTTTATTCCCGGTTTCACCAAAAAGGCAGCACCTATGCAGGACCTCCTGATAGGCCAGTCCCGGAAGGCCAAGAACCAGAAGCCGCCCTTCAAATGGGAGGAGTTGGAAGAAGAGTCCTTCCGCCAGCTGAAGATGGCCCTCACGGGGGACGAAATCCTGGCGTACCCGGATTATAGCCAGCCCTTTATCCTCTACACCGACGCCAGTAACATCGGGCTAGGAGCCGTACTGTCCCAGATCCAGCAGGGGAAGGAACGAGTAATCGCCTACGCCAGCCGAAAACTGCGACCCACCGAAAGGAACCCTGAGAATTACAGCTCATTTAAGCTAAAGTTCCTGGCCGTAGTATGGGCAGTCACCGAGCGCTTTAAGCATTACCTCGCTTCTTCCCGGTTCACCGTGTACACGGATAACAACCCGTTGACACACCTGGACATGGCAAGACTCGGTGCCCTGGAGCAGAGGTGGATGGCCCGTCTGTCCAACTACGAGTTCACAATCAAATACCGGGCCGGACGCTCCAATACCAACGCGGATGCCCTGTCCAGGATGCCCAACCTGCCGGACGAAGGAGAAGATCCGGAGGGACTGGAAGAAGTTGAACTCCCTGCGTTCCACCGTCATGGGACTATCCAGTATACCCACCGGGTAAGGAGTAAGCAGGCTGCTACGTTGAACCCCTTACCTCACTACAACTGGGCGGAAACGCAAGACAGCGACCCTGCCGTCCGACTGGTGAAGGAGATGCTGACTCGCCCGGAGGCTTGCCTTGAACCAGACGCTCCGGAGGAAGCCAAACAACTATGGGCAGAGAAGAGTCGACTGTTCCTTTACAAGGGGAAGTTGTGCCGCAGAATGGTTAACTCCCGGACGCATGAACTACTCTGGCAAGTAGTGGTGCCACGAAGAGACGCAGCCATGGTGATGGAGGCATACCACGACGGAGCTGGACACTTCGGGTGGAAGAAGCTGGAGTTCCTGCTGCGCGAGCGATTCCACTGGGTAGGCATGAGGGGAACCATTGAGAAGTGGTGCAGAGACTGTGGCCCGTGCAACCTGAGAAGGAAGGACCGTGCCAGCCAGAAGACTCCCCTGCAGTCCATCGTCACCCGGCAACCATTGGAACTGGTAGCCTTGGATCATGTAAAACTGACCCCAAGCAGAAGTGGCTACGTCTACGCGTTAACCATCGTGGATCATTACTCCCGGTTCTTGGTTGTCGTCCCCGTCAAGGACTTAACGGCTCAAACAGCAGCTAGAGCCTTCCAGCAGCACTTTTGCCGTCCACACGGGTACCCGGACCAAGTGCTGACGGACCAGGGACCTGCCTTTGAAGCGGAGGTCTTCCAGGAATTCTGCAATCTGTATGGCTGCCGGAAGATAAGGACGACACCCTACCATCCGCAAACTAATGGACTTTGTGAGAAAATGAACCAGGTGGTAATGGATCTTTTAAAAACGTTGCCCCTGGAAGAACGCAGTCTGTGGCCTGAGAAGTTGCCCGATCTGGTGGACCTATACAACCACATCCCGGTAGGTTCCACCAACTGTACCCCGGCTTACCTAATGAGGGCAAGACCTGGTAAGTTACCTGTTGACCTGGAAATGGGAGTCCTGACACCCGAGGACACTTCACCAGAAACAGACTGGGACACGGAGAGGCAGCAGCAGTACCGGAGAGTACAGGAGAGCGTGGAGCGAAGTCTCTGTCAGGCTAGGGAAAGACAAGAGAAAACTTACAACCAGTATGCTCCCGCTGTTCCCCTGGTACCCGGAGAGCAGGTCTTGAAGAGGAAGAGACGGCTCCACAAGTTGGACGACCAGTGGGAGAAGGACCCGTACACCGTACTGCCCTCAAGCCACGAGAACCCGAAGGTTTGTACCATCAGTAAAGACGGAGGGGAAACCACAGCCATTGTATCCCGGGACCACCTGAAGAAGTGTCCCGAACAACTGAGGAACCCTGAAGAGGAACAAGAAGACCATCGACCCGTAGAGGAAAGGGAAGATATGGTTAGTACTGTGCTCGGGGACTTCCCTCGGTCTTGGACTCAAGTCAATGGTGCAGTTGTGGTACCCGTACTCACCTTCCTCCAACCAGCATCCCAAGCACCTACGGAGCAACAGGTAGAGCTGGAAGAACAGCCGGTCCAGGAGGCAGAAGACTCCACACAAGCAGAACAGGAGGATCAACCCTCTGCTTATAGTGAGCCTGCCGTACCCCTAGTGAGACAAAAAGCCGGTAGACAGCTGCCCAGTTTACCCTTGACAGCTCCTACACCCTGTAGTTCAGGGCCAGACAGTCAGCTCCGTAGGTCCACTAGGGCCACTAGAGGCCAGTTACCCGCACGCTGGAGGATTTGAAGTGTATAAATTGTTTTATTTATGTTTATCTGTGTATTGTTGCTTGTGTATAATTTTGTGTTTCCAGTTATTTTTAGGAATCCTTGGTGGATCTACCGGGAATCCTTGTACAATTAGTTGGAGCGTAACCCAGGATGGACTAGAGACTGTTAAGGACTCGGGGTAGGACAGACCCCTACCTGGTTATGTCTCCCTGTTTTGGTGAAATGGACACCTTGCTTTCTTCAAAAACTGCACCCGGTTGCGGACACGCCGTAACCATCTTTATGTGTTTTCTTGTTGTATTGTTATTGTTATACCTTGTTATGTTTTTCCAAAAAAAAAAAATATGTTTAGTCCCGGAGTACTAAATTTCACTAGGGGGGAATGTGACACCCCAGGGGTCTGGTTGCCACAGTGATAGAGATATTACGTCTGAGAGCAGGTGGGAGGTCCTTTGGTCAGGGATCCTGTGCATGCCACACCTCCTGCCCAGTCTTGGGAGGGGAAGAACTTCCCCTATATAAACCCGGGGCTGAAGCAGGGTGAGCAGTCAAGGAGAGTAGAGACAAGAAACAGTCACAGGAAGAAACAGCAGAAGCTCAGTGGGAGCAATACTACTACGAGTCAGGGGCTGGCAGCTGCAGAGCTCGCCCTGACTGAGAAGCTTTCTTACCGGACCCGGCGTCCGAGGCTGTGGGGACTAACTCTTACCCAGCAGCAGAAGCCGACCGGCAGGGGATTTCAGGTCCTCAGGCCCAGAAACCCGAAGGCACGGTCACACGCGTGGGACCAGCACCGCCATCGTGGAGCGGAAGCCATTAGAAGGCCCCGAGTCACCGGCCATACGGGTGAGCACCACACGGTACACTCAGGGACGTGGGCTACTTATATCCGCTTCTAGCAAGGTAGCCAGAAGAGTACAGTCAGTTTGGGAGGCCTACAACTCCGCCTGGCCAGGGGAGATCCCATCTGCTCAAGGACTGACCAGGCCCCGTTCGCTAGCAAGTACTCCGGGAGGGTCTATCGTTGTTACCAGTAAAGACCCTGAATTACACCGCACCGTCTCTGAGTGGTTCCTGCTACCCCCATCTTCCACGTCGGCTGCCCTGAGGCCATACCCCTCCCGTTGGGGTTTATACTATCACGCTGCACAATTCTACACCGGCCTCAGCGGTCTGCCCTGCAGCGGCAGCTCCATAGCTGCAATCAACGGGTGGCGTAGTCGACACTCAAATAACATCTATCAAGACTGCCACACACTGAGTCTGACCCCCTGGGCACGGACCGGGTCCCCGCCACTCGGAGACTACAACCCTCATCTGATCCGGTTCCGGGTAAGCCCCCGTGCGCGAGACGCTGCGCGACACAGCAGGCCCAGGGGCGCGTCAGTGACAGTTCTTTATCTCTCTATAGTAAGTGGTGACAGGTCTTTATCTCTCTATAGTAAGTGGTGACAGGTCTGTATCTCTCTACAGTAAGTGGTGACAGGTCTTTATCTCTCTACAGTAAGTGGTGGCAGGTCTTTATCTCTCTATATAGTAAGTGGTGACAGGTCTTTATCTCTCTACAGTAAGTGGTGACAGGTCTTTATCTCTCTATAGTAAGTGGTGACAGGTCTTTATCTCTCTATAGTAAGTGGTGGCAGGTCTGTATCTCTCTACAGTAAGTGGTGACAGGTCTTTATCTCTCTACAGTAAGTGGTGACAGGTCTTTATCTCTCTATAGTAAGTGGTGGCAGGTCTGTATCTCTCTACAGTAAGTGGTGACAGGTCTTTATCTCTCTACAGTAAGTGGTGACAGGTCTTTATCTCTCTATAGTAAGTGGTGACAGGTCTTTATCTCTCTATAGTAAGTGGTGACAGGTCTTTATCTCTCTATAGTAAGTGGTGACAGGTCTTTATCTCTCTATAGTAAGTGGTGACAGGTCTTTATCTCTCTATAGTAAGTGGTGACAGGTCTTTATCTCTCTATAGTAAGTGGTGACAGGTCTTTATCTCTCTATAGTAAGTGGTGACGGGTCTTTATCTCTCTATAGTAAGTGGTGACAGGTCTTTATCTCTCTATAGTAAGTGGTGACAGGTCTTTATCTCTCTATAGTAAGTGGTGACAGGTCTTTATCTCTCTACAGTAAGTGGTGACAGGTCTTTATCTCTCTATAGTAAGTGGTGACAGGTCTTTATCTCTCTACAGTAAGTGGTGACAGGTCTTTATCTCTCTATAGTAAGTGGTGGCAGGTCTGTATCTCTCTACAGTAAGTGGTGACAGGTCTTTATCTCTCTACAGTAAGTGGTGACAGGTCTTTATCTCTCTATAGTAAGTGGTGACAGGTCTTTATCTCTCTATAGTAAGTGGTGACAGGTCTTTATCTCTCTATAGTAAGTGGTGACAGGTCTTTATCTCTCTATAGTAAGTGGTGACAGGTCTTTATCTCTCTACAGTAAGTGGTGACAGGTCTTTATCTCTCTATAGTAAGTGGTGACGGGTCTTTATCTCTCTATAGTAAGTGGTGACAGGTCTTTATCTCTCTACAGTAAGTGGTGACAGGTCTTTATCTCTCTATAGTAAGTGGTGACAGGTCTTTATCCCTCTATAGTAAGTGGTGGCAGGTCTTTATCTCTCTACAGTAAGTGGTGTCAGGTCTTTATCTCTCTATAGTAAGTTGTGGCAGGTCTTTATCTCTCTATAGTAAGTGGTGGCAGGTCTTTATCTCTCTATAGTAAGTGGTGACAGGTCTTTATCTCTCTACAGTAAGTGGTGACAGGTCTTTATCTCTCTATAGTAAGTGGTGACAGGTCTTTATCCCTCTATAGTAAGTGGTGGCAGGTCTTTATCTCTCTATAGTAAGTGGTGACAGGTCTTTATCCCTCTATAGTAAGTGGTGACAGGTCTTTATCTCTCTACAGTAAGTGGTGACAGGTCTTTATCTCTCTATAGTAAGTGGTGACAGGTCTTTATCTCTCTATAGTAAGTGGTGACAGGTCTTTATCTCTCTATAGTAAGTGGTGACAGGTCTTTATCCCTCTATAGTAAGTGGTGACAGGTCTTTATCTCTCTATAGTAAGTGGTGACAGGTCTTTATCTCTCTATAGTAAGTGGTGACAGGTCTTTATCTCTCTATAGTAAGTGGTGACAGGTCTTTATCTCTCTATAGTAAGTGGTGACAGGTCTTTATCTCTCTATAGTAAGTGGTGACAGGTCTTTATCTCTCTATAGTAAGTGGTGACAGGTCTTTATCTCTCTATAGTAAGTGGTGACAGGTCTTTATCCCTCTATAGTAAGTGGTGACAGGTCTTTATCTCTCTATAGTAAGTGGTGACAGGTCTTTATCTCTCTATAGTAAGTGGTGGCAGGTCTTTATCTCTCTACAGTAAGTGGTGGCAGGTCTTTATCTCTCTATAGTAAGTGGTGACAGGTCTTTATCTCTCTATAGTAAGTGGTGACAGGTCTTTATCTCTCTATAGTAAGTGGTGACAGGTCTTTATCCCTCTATAGTAAGTGGTGACAGGTCTTTATCTCTCTATAGTAAGTGGTGACAGGTCTTTATCCCTCTATAGTAAGTGGTGACAGGTCTTTATCTCTCTACAGTAAGTGGTGACGGGTCTTTATCTCTCTACAGTAAGTGGTGGCAGGTCTTTATCTCTCTATAGTAAGTGGTGACAGGTCTTTATCTCTCTATAGTAAGTGGTGACAGGTCTTTATCTCTCTATAGTAAGTGGTGGCAGGTCTTTATCTCTCTATAGTAAGTGGTGACAGGTCTTTATCCCTCTACAGTAAGTGGTGACAGGTCTTTATCTCTCTATAGTAAGTGGTGACAGGTCTTTATCTCTCTATAGTAAGTGGTGACAGGTCTTTATCCCTCTACAGTAAGTGGTGACAGGTCTTTATCTCTCTATAGTAAGTGGTGACAGGTCTTTATCTCTCTACAGTAAGTGGTGGCAGGTCTTTATCTCTCTACAGTAAGTGGTGACAGGTCTTTATCTCTATATAGTAAGTGGTGACAGGTCTTTATCTCTCTATAGTAAGTGGTGACAGGTCTTTATCTCTCTATAGTAAGTGGTGACGGGTCTTTATCTCTCTATAGTAAGTGGTGACAGGTCTTTATCTCTCTATAGTAAGTGGTGACAGGTCTTTATCTCTCTATAGTAAGTGGTGTCAGGTCTTTATCTCTCTATAGTAAGTGGTGACAGGTCTTTATCTCTCTACAGTAAGTGGTGACAGGTCTTTATCTCTCTATAGTAAGTGGTGACAGGTCTTTATCTCTCTACAGTAAGTGGTGACAGGTCTTTATCTCTCTACAGTAAGTGGTGACAGGTCTTTATCTCTCTACAGTAAGTGGTGACAGGTCTTTATCTCTCTACAGTAAGTGGTGACAGGTCTTTATCTCTCTACAGTAAGTGGTGACAGGTCTTTATCTCTCTATAGTAAGTGGTGACAGGTCTTTATCCCTCTATAGTAAGTGGTGGCAGGTCTTTATCTCTCTATAGTAAGTGGTGACAGGCCTTTATCTCTCTATAGTAAGTGGTGACAGGTCTTTATCTCTCTACAGTAAGTGGTGGCAGGTCTTTATCTCTCTACAGTAAGTGGTGACAGGTCTTTATCTCTCTACAGTAAGTGGTGACAGGTCTTTATCTCTCTACAGTAAGTGGTGACAGGTCTTTATCTCTCTACAGTAAGTGGTGACAGGTCTTTATCTCTCTACTGTAAGTGGTGACAGGTCTTTATCTCTCTACAGTAAGTGGTGACGGGTCTTTATCTCTCTACAGTAAGTGGTGGCAGGTCTTTATCTCTCTATAGTAAGTGGTGACAGGTCTTTATCTCTCTATAGTAAGTGGTGACAGGTCTTTATCTCTCTATAGTAAGTGGTGGCAGGTCTTTATCCCTCTACAGTAAGTGGTGACAGGTCTTTATCTCTCTATAGTAAGTGGTGACAGGTCTTTATCTCTCTATAGTAAGTGGTGGCAGGTCTTTATCTCTCTACAGTAAGTGGTGGCAGGTCTTTATCTCTCTACAGTAAGTGGTGACAGGTCTTTATCTCTATATAGTAAGTGGTGACAGGTCTTTATCTCTCTACAGTAAGTGGTGACAGGTCTGTATCTCTCTATAGTAAGTGGTGACAGGTCTTTATCTCTCTATAGTAAGTGGTGACAGGTCTTTATCTCTCTACAGTAAGTGGTGACAGGTCTATATCTCTCTATAGTAAGTGGTGACAGGTCTTTATCTCTCTATAGTAAGTGGTGACAGGTCTTTATCTCTCTACAGTAAGTGGTGACAGGTCTTTATCTCTCTACAGTAAGTGGTGACAGGTCTTTATCTCTCTACAGTAAGTGGTGACAGGTCTTTATCTCTATATAGTAAGTGGTGACAGGTCTTTATCCCTCTATAGTAAGTGGTGACAGGTCTATATCTCTCTATAGTAAGTGGTGACAGGTCTTTATCTCTCTATAGTAAGTGGTGACAGGTCTATATCTCTCTATAGTAAGTGGTGACAGGTCTTTATCTCTCTATAGTAAGTGGTGACAGGTCTTTATCCCTCTATAGTAAGTGGTGACAGGTCTTTATCTCTCTATAGTAAGTGGTGACAGGTCTTTATCCCTCTATAGTAAGTGGTGACAGGTCTTTATCTCTCTATAGTAAGTGGTGACAGGTCTTTATCTCTCTATAGTAAGTGGTGACGGGTCTTTATCTCTCTATAGTAAGTGGTGACAGGTCTTTATCTCTCTATAGTAAGTGGTGACAGGTCTTTATCTCTCTATAGTAAGTGGTGACGGGTCTTTATCTCTCTACAGTAAGTGGTGACAGGTCTTTATCTCTATATAGTAAGTGGTGACAGGTCTTTATCTCTCTATAGTAAGTGGTGACAGGTCTTTATCCCTCTATAGTAAGTGGTGACAGGTCTTTATCTCTCTATAGTAAGTGGTGACAGGTCTTTATCCCTCTATAGTAAGTGGTGACAGGTCTTTATCTCTCTATAGTAAGTGGTGACAGGTCTTTATCTCTCTATAGTAAGTGGTGACGGGTCTTTATCTCTCTATAGTAAGTGGTGACAGGTCTTTATCTCTCTATAGTAAGTGGTGACAGGTCTTTATCTCTCTATAGTAAGTGGTGACAGGTCTTTATCTCTCTATAGTAAGTGGTGTCAGGTCTTTATCTCTCTATAGTAAGTGGTGACAGGTCTTTATCTCTCTATAGTAAGTGGTGTCAGGTCTTTATCTCTCTATAGTAAGTGGTGACAGGTCTTTATCTCTCTATAGTAAGTGGTGACAGGTCTTTATCTCTCTATAGTAAGTGGTGTCAGGTCTTTATCTCTCTATAGTAAGTGGTGTCAGGTCTTTATCTCTCTATAGTAAGTGATGACAGGTCTTTATCTCTCTATAGTAAGTGGTGACAGGTCTTTATCTCTCTATAGTAAGTGGTGACAGGTCTTTATCTCTCTACAGTAAGTGGTGACAGGTCTTTATCTCTCTATAGTAAGTGGTGACAGGTCTTTATCCCTCTATAGTAAGTGGTGGCAGGTCTTTATCCCTCTATAGTAAGTGGTGACAGGTCTTTATCCCTCTATAGTAAGTGGTGACAGGTCTTTATCTCTCTATAGTAAGTGGTGACAGGTCTTTATCTCTCTATAGTAAGTGGTGACAGGTCTTTATATCTCTACAGTAAGTGGTGGCGGGTCTTTATGTCTCTATAGTAAGTGGTGACGGGTCTTTATCTCTCTATAGTAAGTGGTGGCAGGTCTTTATCCCTCTATAGTAAGTGGTGGCAGGTCTTTATCTCTCTACAGTAAGTGGTGGCAGGTCTTTATCTCTCTATAGTAAGTGGTGACACGTCTATATCTCTCTATAATAAGTGGTGACAGGTCTTTTTCTCTACAATAAGTGGTGACAGGTCTTTATCTCTCTATAGTAAGTGGTGGCAGGTCTTTATCCCTCTATAGTAAGTGGTGGCAGGTCTTTATCCCTCTATAGTAAGTGGTGGCAGGTCTTTATCTCTCTATAGTAAGTGGTGACACGTCTTTATCTCTCTATAGTAAGTGGTGGCAGGTCTTTATCTCTCTACAGTAAGTGGTGACAGGTCTTTATCTCTCTACAGTAAGTGATGACAGGTCTTTATCTCTCTATAGTAAGTGGTGGCAGGTCTTTATCCCTCTATAGTAAGTGGTGACAGGTCTTTATCCCTCTATAGTAAGTGGTGGCAGGTCTTTATCCCTCTATAGTAAGTGGTGACAGGTCTTTATCTCTCTATAGTAAGTGGTGACAGGTCTTTATCTCTCTATAGTAAGTGGTGACAGGTCTTTATCTCTCTACAGTAAGTGGTGACAGGTCTTTATCTCTCTATAGTAAGTGGTGACAGGTCTTTATCCCTCTATAGTAAGTGGTGACAAGTCTTTATCTCTCTATATTTAGTGGTGGCAGGTCTTTATCTCTCTATAGTAAGTGGTGACAGGTCTTTATCTCTCTATAGTAAGTGGTGACAGGTCTATATCTCTCTACAGTAAGTGGTGACAGGTCTTTATCTCTCTATAGTAAGTGGTGACAGGTCTTTATCTCTCTACAGTAAGTGGTGGCAGGTCTTTATCTCTCTACAGTAAGTGGTGACAGGTCTTTATCTCTCTACAGTAAGTGGTGGCAGGTCTTTATCTCTCTATAGTAAGTGGTGACAGGTCTTTATCTCTCTATAGTAAGTGGTGGCAGGTCTTTATCTCTCTATAGTAAGTGGTGACAGGTCTTTATCTCTCTATAGTAAGTGGTGACAGGTCTTTATCTCTCTATAGTAAGTGGTGACAGGTCTTTATCTCTCTATAGTAAGTGGTGACAGGTGTTTATCTCTCTACAGTAAGTGGTGACAGGTCTTTATCTCTCTATAGTAAGTGGTGACAGGTCTTTATCTCTCTACAGTAAGTGGTGACAGGTCTTTATCCCTCTATAGTAAGTGGTGGCAGGTCTTTATCTCTCTATAGTAAGTGGTGACAGGTCTTTATCTCTCTACAGTAAGTGGTGACAGGTCTTTATCCCTCTATAGTAAGTGGTGGCAGGTCTTTATCTCTCTATAGTAAGTGGTGACAGGTCTTTATCTCTCTATAGTAAGTGGTGACAGGTCTTTATCTCTCTACAGTAAGTGGTGACAGGTCTTTATCTCTCTACAGTAAGTGGTGACAGGTCTTTATCTCTCTACAGTAAGTGGTGACAGGTCTTTATCCCTCTATAGTAAGTGGTGGCAGGTCTTTATCTCTCTATAGTAAGTGGTGACAGGTCTTTATCTCTCTATAGTAAGTGGTGACAGGTCTTTATCTCTCTACAGTAAGTGGTGGCAGGTCTTTATGTCTCTATAGTAAGTGGTGACGGGTCTTTATCTCTCTATAGTAAGTGGTGGCAGGTCTTTATCCCTCTATAGTAAGTGGTGGCAGGTCTTTATCTCTCTACAGTAAGTGGTGGCAGGTCTTTATCTCTCTATAGTAAGTGGTGACACGTCTATATCTCTCTATAATAAGTGGTGACAGGTCTTTTTCTCTACAATAAGTGGTGACAGGTCTTTATCTCTCTATAGTAAGTGGTGGCAGGTCTTTATCCCTCTATAGTAAGTGGTGGCAGGTCTTTATCTCTCTATAGTAAGTGGTGACAGGTCTTTATCTCTCTATAGTAAGTGGTGGCAGGTCTTTATCTCTCTATAGTAAGTGGTGACAGGTCTTTATCCCTCTACAGTAAGTGGTGACAGGTCTTTATCTCTCTACAGTAAGTGATGGCAGGTCTTTATCCCTCTATAGTAAGTGGTGGCAGGTCTTTATCCCTCTATAGTAAGTGGTGACAGGTCTTTTTCTCTACAGTAAGTGGTGACACGTCTTTATCTCTCTATAGTAAGTGGTGGCAGGTCTTTATCTCTCTACAGTAAGTGGTGACAGGTCTTTATCTCTCTACAGTAAGTGGTGACAGGTCTTTATCCCTCTATAGTAAGTGGTGGCAGGTCTTTATCTCTCTACAGTAAGTGGTGACACGTCTTTATCTCTCTATAGTAAGTGGTGGCAGGTCTTTATCTCTCTACAGTAAGTGGTGACAGGTCTTTATCTCTCTACAGTAAGTGATGGCAGGTCTTTATCCCTCTATAGTAAGTGGTGGCAGGTCTTTATCCCTCTATAGTAAGTGGTGACAGGTCTTTATCTCTCTACAGTAAGTGGTGGCAGGTCTTTATGTCTCTGTAGTAAGTGGTGACGGGTCTTTATCTCTCTACAGTAAGTGGTGACAGGTCTTTATCTCTCTATAGTAAGTGGTGACACGTCTATATCTCTCTATAATAAGTGGTGACAGGTCTTTTTCTCTACAGTAAGTGGTGACACGTCTATATCTCTCTATAATAAGTGGTGACAGGTCTTTTTCTCTACAATAAGTGGTGGCAGGTCTTTATCTCTCTACAGTAAGTGGTGGCAGGTCTTTATCTCTCTATAGTAAGTGGTGGCAGGTCTTTATCTCTCTACAGTAAGTGGTGGCAGGTCTTTATCCCTCTATAGTAAGTGGTGGCAGGTCTTTATCTCTCTATAGTAAGTGGTGACAGGTCTTTATCTCTCTATAGTAAGTGGTGACAGGTCTTTATCTCTCTATAGTAAGTGGTGACACGTCTTTATCTCTCTATAGTAAGTGGTGGCAGGTCTTTATCTCTCTACAGTAAGTGGTGACAGGTCTTTATCTCTCTACAGTAAGTGGTGACAGGTCTTTATCTCTCTACAGTAAGTGGTGACAGGTCTTTATCTCTCTACAGTAAGTGGTGACAGGTCTTTATCTCTCTATAGTAAGTGGTTGCAGGTCTTTATCTCTCTATAGTAAGTGGTGACAGGTCTTTATCTCTCTACAGTAAGTGGTGACAGGTCTTTATCTCTCTACAGTAAGTGGTGGCAGGTCTTTATCTCTCTCTATAGTAAGTGGTGACAGGTCTTTATCTCTCTACAGTAAGTGGTGGCAGGTCTTTATCTCTCTATAGTAAGTGGTGACAGGTCTTTATCTCTCTACAGTAAGTGGTGACAGGTCTTTATCTCTCTATAGTAAGTGGTTGCAGGTCTTTATCTCTCTATAGTAAGTGGTGACAGGTCTTTATCTCTCTACAGTAAGTGGTGACAGGTCTTTATCTCTCTCTACAGTAAGTGGTGACAGGTCTTTATCTCTCTATAGTAAGTGGTGACGGGTCTTTATCTCTCTACAGAAAGTGGTGACAGGTCTTTATCTCTCTACAGTAAGTGGGGGCCGGTCTTTATCTCTCTATGGTAAGTGGTGACAAGTCTTTATCTCTCTATAGTAAGTGGTGGCAGGTCTTTATCTCTACAGTAAGTGGTGACAGGTCTTTATCTCTCTACAGTAAGTGGGGGCCGGTCTTTATCTCTCTATAGTAAGTGGTGACAGGTCTTTATCTCTCTATAGTAAGTGGTGGCAGGTCTTTATCTCTACAGTAAGTGGTGACAGGTCTTTATCTCTCTATAGTAAGTGGTGGCAGGTCTTTATCTCTCTATAGTAAGTGGTGACAGGTCTTTATCCCTCTATAGTAAGTGGGGGCCGGTCTTTATCTCTCTATAGTAAGTGGTGACAGGTCTTTATCTCTCTATAGTAAGTGGTGACAGGTCTTTATCTCTCTATAGTAAGTGGTGACAGGTCTTTATCTCTCTATAGTAAGTGGTGACAGGTCTTTATCTCTCTATAGTAAGTGGTGACAGGTCTTTATCCCTCTATAGTAAGTGGTGACAGGTCTTTATCTCTCTACAGTAAGTGGGGGCCGGTCTTTATCTCTCTATAGTAAGTGGTGACAGGTCTTTATCTCTCTATAGTAAGTGGTGGCAGGTCTTTATCTCTACAGTAAGTGGTGACAGGTCTTTATCTCTCTATAGTAAGTGGTGGCAGGTCTTTATCTCTCTATGGTAAGTGGTGACAGGTCTTTATCTCTCTATAGTAAGTGGTGGCAGGTCTTTATCTCTACAGTAAGTGGTGACAGGTCTTTATCTCTCTACAGTAAGTGGGGGCCGGTCTTTATCTCTCTATAGTAAGTGGTGACAGGTCTTTATCTCTCTATAGTAAGTGGTGGCAGGTCTTTATCTCTACAGTAAGTGGTGACAGGTCTTTATCTCTCTATAGTAAGTGGTGGCAGGTCTTTATCTCTCTATAGTAAGTGGTGACAGGTCTTTATCCCTCTATAGTAAGTGGTGACAGGTCTTTATCTCTCTACAGTAAGTGGTGACAGGTCTTTATCTCTCTACAGTAAGTGGTGACAGGTCTTTATCTCTCTACAGTAAGTGGTGACAGGTCTTTATCTCTCTATAGTAAGTGGTGACAGGTCTTTATCTCTCTACAGTAAGTGGTGACAGGTCTTTATCTCTCTATAGTAAGTGGTTGCAGGTCTTTATCTCTCTATAGTAAGTGGTGACGGGTCTTTATCTCTCTACAGTAAGTGGTGACAGGTCTTTATCTCTCTATAGTAAGTGGTGACAGGTCTTTATCTCTCTATAGTAAGTGGTGACAGGTCTTTATCTCTCTATAGTAAGTGGTGGTAGGTCTTTATCTCTCTACAGTAAGTGGTGACAGGTCTTTATCTCTCTATAGTAAGTGGTGACAGGTCTTTATCTCTCTATAGTAAGTGGTGGCAGTTCTTTATCTCTCTATAGTAAGTGGTGACAGGTCTTTATCTCTCTATAGTAAGTGGTGACAGGTCTTTATCTCTCTACAGTAAGTGGTGACAGGTCTTTATCTCTCTACAGTAAGTGGTGACAGGTCTTTATCTCTCTACTGTAAGTGGTGACAGGTCTTTATCTCTCTATAGTAAGTGGTGACAGGTCTTTATCTCTCTACAGTAAGTGGTGACAGGTCTTTATCTCTCTATAGTAAGTGGTGACAGGTCTTTATCTCTCTACAGTAAGTGGTGTCAGGTCTTTATCTCTCTACAGTAAGTGGTGTCAGGTCTTTATCTCTCTATAGTAAGTGGTGACAGGTCTTTATCTCTCTACAGTAAGTGGTGGCAGGTCTTTATCTCTCTACAGTAAGTGGTGACAGGTCTTTATCTCTCTACAGTAAGTGGTGACAGGTCTTTATCTCTCTACAGTAAGTGGTGGCAGGTCTTTATCTCTCTACAGTAAGTGGTGACAGGTCTTTATCTCTCTATAGTAAGTGGTGACAGGTCTTTATCTCTCTACAGTAAGTGGTGACAGGTCTTTATCTCTCTACAGTAAGTGGTGACAGGTCTTTATCTCTCTACAGTAAGTGGTGGCAGGTCTTTATCTCTCTACAGTAAGTGGTGACAAGTCTTTATCTCTCTACAGTAAGTGGTGGCAGGTCTTTATCTCTCTATAGTAAGTGGTGACAGGTCTTTATCTCTCTATAGTAAGTGGTGACAGGTCTTTATCGCTCTATAGTAAGTGGTGACAGGTCTTTATCTCTCTACAGTAAGTGGTGACAGGTCTTTATCTCTCTATAGTAAGTGGTGACAGGTCTTTATCTCTCTATAGTAAGTGGTGACAGGTCTTTATCGCTCTATAGTAAGTGGTGACAGGTCTTTATCTCTCTACAGTAAGTGGTGGCAGGTCTTTATCTCTCTACAGTAAGTGGTGTCAGGTCTTTATCTCTCTACAGTAAGTGGTGTCAGGTCTTTATCTCTCTATAGTAAGTGGTGACAGGTCTTTATCCCTCTATAGTAAGTGGTGACAGGTCTTTATCTCTCTATAGTAAGTGGTGACAGGTCTTTATCTCTCTATAGTAAGTGGTGACAGGTCTTTATCTCTCTACAGTAAGTGGTGGCAGGTCTTTATCTCTCTACAGTAAGTGGTGGCGGGTCTTTATGTCTCTATAGTAAGTGGTGACGGGTCTTTATCTCTCTATAGTAAGTGGTGGCAGGTCTTTATCCCTCTATAGTAAGTGGTGGCAGGTCTTTATCTCTCTACAGTAAGTGGTGGCAGGTCTTTATCTCTCTATAGTAAGTGGTGACAGGTCTATATCTCTCTATAATAAGTGGTGACAGGTCTTTTTCTCTACAATAAGTGGTGACAGGTCTTTATCTCTCTATAGTAAGTGGTGGCAGGTCTTTATCCCTCTATAGTAAGTGGTGGCAGGTCTTTATCCCTCTATAGTAAGTGGTGGCAGGTCTTTATCTCTCTATAGTAAGTGGTGACAGGTCTTTTTCTCTACAGTAAGTGGTGACACGTCTTTATCTCTCTATAGTAAGTGGTGACAGGTCTTTATCTCTCTCTATAGTAAGTGGTGACAGGTCTTTATCTCTCTACAGTAAGTGGTGACAGGTCTTTATCTCTCTACAGTAAGTGATGACAGGTCTTTATCTCTCTATAGTAAGTGGTGGCAGGTCTTTATCCCTCTATAGTAAGTGGTGGCAGGTCTTTATCCCTCTATAGTAAGTGGTGGCAGGTCTTTATCTCTCTATAGTAAGTGGTGACAGGTCTTTTTCTCTACAGTAAGTGGTGACAGATCTTTATCTCTCTATAGTAAGTGGTGACAGGTCTTTATCTCTCTCTATAGTAAGTGGTGACAGGTCTTTATCTCTCTACAGTAAGTGGTGACAGGTCTTTATCTCTCTACAGTAAGTGATGACAGGTCTTTATCTCTCTATAGTAAGTGGTGGCAGGTCTTTATCCCTCTATAGTAAGTGGTGGCAGGTCTTTATCCC
Organism: Phyllobates terribilis; assembly: GCF_046119375.1. Classification (NCBI taxonomy): domain Eukaryota; kingdom Metazoa; phylum Chordata; class Amphibia; order Anura; family Dendrobatidae; genus Phyllobates; species Phyllobates terribilis. Next base: position 783,116,149 of record NW_027362764.1, read on the forward strand.
TCTATAGTAAGTGGTGACAGGTCTTTATCTCTGTATAGTAAGTGGTGACAGGTCTTTATCCCTCTATAGTAAGAGGTGACAGGTCTTTATCTCTCTATAGTAAGTGGTGACAGGTCTTTATCTCTCTATAGTAAGTGGTGACAGGTCTTTATCTCTCTATAGTAAGTGGTGACAGGTCTTTATCTCTCTATAGTAAGTGGTGACAGGTCTTTATCCCTCTATAGTAAGTGGTGGCAGGTCTTTATCCCTCTATAGTAAGTGGTGGCAGGTCTTTATCCCTCTATAGTAAGTGGTGACAGGTCTTTATCTCTCTATAGTAAGTGGTGACAGGTCTTTATCTCTCTATAGTAAGTGGTGACAGGTCTTTATCTCTCTACAGTAAGTGGTGACAGGTCTTTATCTCTCTATAGTAAGTGGTGACAGGTCTTTATCTCTCTATAGTAAGTGGTGACAGGTCTTTATCTCTCTATAGTAAGTGGTGACAGGTCTTTATCCCTCTATAGTAAGTGGTGACAAGTCTTTATCTCTCTATATTTAGTGGTGGCAGGTCTTTATCTCTCTATAGTAAGTGGTGGCAGGTCTTTATCTCTCTACAGTAAGTGGTGACAGGTCTTTATCTCTCTATAGTAAGTGGTGACAGGTCTTTATCTCTCTATAGTAAGTGGTGACAGGTCTTTATCTCTCTATAGTAAGTGGTGACAGGTCTTTATCTCTCTATAGTAAGTGGTGACAGGTCTTTATCTCTCTATAGTAAGTGGTGACAGGTCTTTATCTCTCTATAGTAAGTGGTGACAGGTCTGTATCTCTCTATAGTAAGTGGTGACAGGTCTTTATCTCTCTACAGTAAGTGGTGACAGGTCTTTATCTCTCTATAGTAAGTGGTGACAGGTCTTTATCTCTCTATAGTAAGTGGTGACAGGTCTTTATCTCTCTATAGTAAGTGGTGGCAGGTCTTTATCTCTCTACAGTAAGTGGTGACAGGTCTTTATCTCTCTATAGTAAGTGGTGACAGGTCTTTATCTCTCTACAGTAAGTGGTGACAGGTCTTTATCTCTCTATAGTAAGTGGTGACAGGTCTTTATCTCTCTACAGTAAGTGGTGACAGGTCTTTATCTCTCTATAGTAAGTGGTGACAGGTCTTTATCTCTCTATATTTAGTGGTGGCAGGTCTTTATCTCTCTATAGTAAGTGGTGGCAGGTCTTTATCTCTCTACAGTAAGTGGTGACAGGTCTTTATCTCTCTATAGTAAGTGGTGACAGGTCTTTATCTCTCTACAGTAAGTGGTGACAGGTCTTTATCTCTCTATAGTAAGTGGTGACAGGTCTTTATCTCTCTACAGTAAGTGGTGACAGGTCTTTATCTCTCTACAGTAAGTGGTGGCAGGTCTTTATCTCTCTACTGTAAGTGGTGACAGGTCTTTATCTCTCTATAGTAAGTGGTGACAGGTCTTTATCTCTCTACAGTAAGTGGTGACAGGTCTTTATCGCTCTATAGTAAGTGGTGGCAGGTCTTTATCTCTCTACAGTAAGTGGTGACAGGTCTTTATCTCTCTACAGTAAGTGGTGACAGGTCTTTATCTCTCTATAGTAAGTGGTGACAGGTCTTTATCTCTCTATAGTAAGTGGTGACAGGTCTTTATCTCTCTACAGTAAGTGGTGACAGGTCTTTATCGCTCTATAGTAAGTGGTGACAGGTCTTTATCTCTCTACAGTAAGTGGTGGCAGGTCTTTATCTCTCTACAGTAAGTGGTGGCAGGTCTTTATCTCTCTACAGTAAGTGGTGGCAGGTCTTTATCTCTCTATAGTAAGTGGTGACAGGTCTTTATCTCTCTATAGTAAGTGGTGACAGGTCTTTATCCCTCTATAGTAAGTGGTGACAGGTCTTTATCTCTCTATAGTAAGTGGTGCCAGGTCTTTATCTCTCTACAGTAAGTGGTGGCAGGTCTTTATCTCTCTACAGTAAGTGGTGGCAGGTCTTTATCTCTCTACAGTAAGTGGTGACAGGTCTTTATCTCTCTATAGTAAGTGGTGGCAGGTCTTTATCTCTCTATAGTAAGTGGTGACAGGTCTTTATCTCTCTATAGTAAGTGGTGACAGGTCTTTATCTCTCTATAGTAAGTGGTGGCAGGTCTTTATCTCTCTATAGTAAGTGGTGACACGTCTATATCTCTCTATAGTAAGTGGTGACGGGTCTTTATCTCTCTATAGTAAGTGGTGACAGGTCTTTATCTCTCTATAGTAAGTGGTGGCAGGTCTTTATCCCTCTATAGTAAGTGGTGGCAGGTCTTTATCCCTCTATAGTAAGTGGTGGCAGGTCTTTATCCCTCTATAGTAAGTGGTGGCAGGTCTTTATCTCTCTACAGTAAGTGGTGGCAGGTCTTTATCTCTCTATAGTAAGTGGTGACACGTCTATATCTCTCTACAGTAAGTGGTGACAGGTCTTTATCTCTCTATAGTAAGTGGTGGCAGGTCTTTATCCCTCTATAGTAAGTGGTGGCAGGTCTTTATCCCTCTATAGTAAGTGGTGGCAGGTCTTTATCCCTCTATAGTAAGTAGTGGCAGGTCTTTATCCCTCTATAGTAAGTGGTGGCAGGTCTTTATCCCTCTATAGTAAGTGGTGACAGGTCTTTATCTCTCTATAGTAAGTGGTGACAGGTCTTTATCTCTCTATAGTAAGTGGTGGCAGGTCTTTATCTCTCTATAGTAAGTGGTGACACGTCTATATCTCTCTATAGTAAGTGGTGACGGGTCTTTATCTCTCTATAGTAAGTGGTGACAGGTCTTTATCTCTCTATAGTAAGTGGTGGCAGGTCTTTATCCCTCTATAGTAAGTGGTGGCAGGTCTTTATCCCTCTATAGTAAGTGGTGGCAGGTCTTTATCCCTCTATAGTAAGTGGTGGCAGGTCTTTATCCCTCTATAGTAAGTGGTGGCAGGTCTTTATCCCTCTATAGTAAGTGGTGGCAGGTCTTTATCCCTCTATAGTAAGTGGTGGCAGGTCTTTATCCCTCTATAGTAAGTGGTGGCAGGTCTTTATCTCTCTACAGTAAGTGGTGGCAGGTCTTTATCTCTCTATAGTAAGTGGTGACAGGTCTTTATCTCTCTATAGTAAGTGGTGACAGCTCTTTTTCTCTACAGTAAGTGGTGACAGGTCTTTATCTCTCTACAGTAAGTGGTGGCAGGTCTTTATCTCTCTACAGTAAGTGGTGACAGGTCTTTATCTCTCTACAGTAAGTGATGACAGGTCTTTATCCCTCTATAGTAAGTGGTGGCAGGTCTTTATCCCTCTATAGTAAGTGGTGGCAGGTCTTTATCCCTCTATAGTAAGTGGTGGCAGGTCTTTATCTCTCTACAGTAAGTGGTGACAGGTCTTTATCCCTCTATAGTAAGTGATGACAGGTCTTTATCCCTCTATAGTAAGTGGTGGCAGGTCTTTATCTCTCTACAGTAAGTGGTGACAGGTCTTTATCTCTCTACAGTAAGTGGTGGCAGGTCTTTATCTCTCTACAGTAAGTGATGACAGGTCTTTATCCCTCTATAGTAAGTGGTGGCAGGTCTTTATCCCTCTATAGTAAGTGGTGGCAGGTCTTTATCCCTCTATAGTAAGTGGTGGCAGGTCTTTATCTCTCTACAGTAAGTGGTGACAGGTCTTTATCCCTCTATAGTAAGTGGTGGCAGGTCTTTATCCCTCTATAGTAAGTGGTGGCAGGTCTTTATCTCTCTACAGTAAGTGGTGACAGGTCTTTATCCCTCTATAGTAAGTGATGACAGGTTTTTATCCCTCTATAGTAAGTGGTGGCAGGTCTTTATCTCTCTACAGTAAGTGGTGGCAGGTCTTTATCTCTCTACAGTAAGTGGTGACAGGTCTTTATCTCTCTACAGTAAGTGGTGGCAGGTCTTTATCTCTCTATAGTAAGTGGTGACAGGTCTTTATCTCTCTATAGTAAGTGGTGACAGGTCTTTATCTCTCTATAGTAAGTGGTGACAGGTCTTTATCTCTCTATAGTAAGTGGTGACAGGTCTGTATCTCTCTATAGTAAGTGGTGACAGGTCTTTATCTCTCTACAGTAAGTGGTGACAGGTCTTTATCTCTCTATAGTAAGTGGTGACAGGTCTTTATCTCTCTATAGTAAGTGGTGACAGGTCTTTATCTCTCTATAGTAAGTGGTGGCAGGTCTTTATCTCTCTACAGTAAGTGGTGACAGGTCTTTATCTCTCTATAGTAAGTGGTGACAGGTCTTTATCTCTCTACAGTAAGTGGTGACAGGTCTTTATCTCTCTATAGTAAGTGGTGACAGGTCTTTATCTCTCTACAGTAAGTGGTGACAGGTCTTTATCTCTCTATAGTAAGTGGTGACAGGTCTTTATCTCTCTATATTTAGTGGTGGCAGGTCTTTATCTCTCTATAATAAGTGGTGGCAGGTCTTTATCTCTCTACAGTAAGTGGTGACAGGTCTTTATCTCTCTATAGTAAGTGGTGACAGGTCTTTATCTCTCTACAGTAAGTGGTGACAGGTCTTTATCTCTCTATAGTAAGTGGTGACAGGTCTTTATCTCTCTACAGTAAGTGGTGACAGGTCTTTATCTCTCTACAGTAAGTGGTGACAGGTCTTTATCTCTCTACAGTAAGTGGTGGCAGGTCTTTATCTCTCTACTGTAAGTGGTGACAGGTCTTTATCTCTCTATAGTAAGTGGTGACAGGTCTTTATCTCTCTACAGTAAGTGGTGACAGGTCTTTATCGCTCTATAGTAAGTGGTGGCAGGTCTTTATCTCTCTACAGTAAGTGGTGACAGGTCTTTATCTCTCTACAGTAAGTGGTGACAGGTCTTTATCTCTCTATAGTAAGTGGTGACAGGTCTTTATCTCTCTATAGTAAGTGGTGACAGGTCTTTATCTCTCTACAGTAAGTGGTGACAGGTCTTTATCGCTCTATAGTAAGTGGTGACAGGTCTTTATCTCTCTACAGTAAGTGGTGGCAGGTCTTTATCTCTCTACAGTAAGTGGTGGCAGGTCTTTATCTCTCTACAGTAAGTGGTGGCAGGTCTTTATCTCTCTATAGTAAGTGGTGACAGGTCTTTATCTCTCTATAGTAAGTGGTGACAGGTCTTTATCCCTCTATAGTAAGTGGTGACAGGTCTTTATCTCTCTATAGTAAGTGGTGACAGGTCTTTATCTCTCTACAGTAAGTGGTGGCAGGTCTTTATCTCTCTACAGTAAGTGGTGGCAGGTCTTTATCTCTCTACAGTAAGTGGTGACAGGTCTTTATCTCTCTATAGTAAGTGGTGGCAGGTCTTTATCTCTCTATAGTAAGTGGTGACAGGTCTTTATCTCTCTATAGTAAGTGGTGACAGGTCTTTATCTCTCTATAGTAAGTGGTGGCAGGTCTTTATCTCTCTATAGTAAGTGGTGACACGTCTATATCTCTCTATAGTAAGTGGTGACGGGTCTTTATCTCTCTATAGTAAGTGGTGACAGGTCTTTATCTCTCTATAGTAAGTGGTGGCAGGTCTTTATCCCTCTATAGTAAGTGGTGGCAGGTCTTTATCCCTCTATAGTAAGTGGTGGCAGGTCTTTATCCCTCTATAGTAAGTGGTGGCAGGTCTTTATCTCTCTACAGTAAGTGGTGGCAGGTCTTTATCTCTCTATAGTAAGTGGTGACACGTCTATATCTCTCTACAGTAAGTGGTGACAGGTCTTTATCTCTCTATAGTAAGTGGTGGCAGGTCTTTATCTCTCTACAGTAAGTGGTGACAGGTCTTTATCCCTCTATAGTAAGTGGTGGCAGGTCTTTATCCCTCTATAGTAAGTGGTGGCAGGTCTTTATCCCTCTATAGTAAGTAGTGGCAGGTCTTTATCCCTCTATAGTAAGTGGTGGCAGGTCTTTATCCCTCTATAGTAAGTGGTGACAGGTCTTTATCTCTCTATAGTAAGTGGTGACAGGTCTTTATCTCTCTATAGTAAGTGGTGGCAGGTCTTTATCTCTCTATAGTAAGTGGTGACACGTCTATATCTCTCTATAGTAAGTGGTGACGGGTCTTTATCTCTCTATAGTAAGTGGTGACAGGTCTTTATCTCTCTATAGTAAGTGGTGGCAGGTCTTTATCCCTCTATAGTAAGTGGTGGCAGGTCTTTATCCCTCTATAGTAAGTGGTGGCAGGTCTTTATCCCTCTATAGTAAGTGGTGGCAGGTCTTTATCCCTCTATAGTAAGTGGTGGCAGGTCTTTATCCCTCTATAGTAAGTGGTGGCAGGTCTTTATCCCTCTATAGTAAGTGGTGGCAGGTCTTTATCCCTCTATAGTAAGTGGTGGCAGGTCTTTATCTCTCTACAGTAAGTGGTGGCAGGTCTTTATCTCTCTATAGTAAGTGGTGACAGGTCTTTATCTCTCTATAGTAAGTGGTGACAGCTCTTTTTCTCTACAGTAAGTGGTGACAGGTCTTTATCTCTCTACAGTAAGTGGTGGCAGGTCTTTATCTCTCTACAGTAAGTGGTGACAGGTCTTTATCTCTCTACAGTAAGTGATGACAGGTCTTTATCCCTCTATAGTAAGTGGTGGCAGGTCTTTATCCCTCTATAGTAAGTGGTGGCAGGTCTTTATCCCTCTATAGTAAGTGGTGGCAGGTCTTTATCTCTCTACAGTAAGTGGTGACAGGTCTTTATCCCTCTATAGTAAGTGATGACAGGTCTTTATCCCTCTATAGTAAGTGGTGGCAGGTCTTTATCTCTCTACAGTAAGTGGTGACAGGTCTTTATCTCTCTACAGTAAGTGGTGGCAGGTCTTTATCTCTCTACAGTAAGTGATGACAGGTCTTTATCCCTCTATAGTAAGTGGTGGCAGGTCTTTATCCCTCTATAGTAAGTGGTGGCAGGTCTTTATCCCTCTATAGTAAGTGGTGGCAGGTCTTTATCTCTCTACAGTAAGTGGTGACAGGTCTTTATCCCTCTATAGTAAGTGGTGGCAGGTCTTTATCCCTCTATAGTAAGTGGTGGCAGGTCTTTATCTCTCTACAGTAAGTGGTGACAGGTCTTTATCCCTCTATAGTAAGTGGTGGCAGGTCTTTATCTCTCTACAGTAAGTGGTGACAGGTCTTTATTTCTCTGCAGTAAGTGGTGACAGGTCTTTATCTCTCTATAGTAAGTGGTGGCAGGTCTTTATCCCTCTATAGTAAGTGGTGGCAGGTCTTTATCCCTCTATAGTAAGTGGTGGCAGGTCTTTATCTCTCTACAGTAAGTGGTGACAGGTCTTTATCCCTCTATAGTAAGTGATGACAGGTCTTTATCCCTCTATAGTAAGTGGTGGCAGGTCTTTATCTCTCTACAGTAAGTGGTGACAGGTCTTTATCTCTCTATAGTAAGTGGTGGCAGGTCTTTATCTCTCTACAGTAAGTGGTGACAGGTCTTTATCCCTCTATAGTAAGTGGTGGCAGGTCTTTATCCCTCTATAGTAAGTGGTGGCAGGTCTTTATCTCTCTATAGTAAGTGGTGACAGGTCTTTTCCTCTTCAGTAAGTGGTGACACGTCTTTATCTCTCTATAGTAAGTGGTGGCAGGTCTTTATCTCTCTACTGTAAGTGGTGGCAGGTCTTTATCTCTCTACAGTAAGTGGTGACAGGTCTTTATCTCTCTATAGTAAGTGGTGACAGGTCTTTATCTCTCTATAGTAAGTGGTGACAGGTCTTTATCTCTCTATAGTAAGTGGTGACAGGTCTTTATCTCTCTATAGTAAGTGGTGACAGGTCTTTATCTCTCTACAGTAAGTGGTGACAGGTCTTTATCTCTCTACAGTAAGTGGTGACAGGTCTTTATCTCTCTACAGTAAGTGGTGGCAGGTCTTTATCTCTCTACAGTAAGTGGTGACAGGTCTTTATCCCTCTATAGTAAGTGGTGGCAGGTCTTTATCCCTCTATAGTAAGTGGTGACAGGTCTTTATCTCTCTATAGTAAGTGGTGACAGGTCTTTATCTCTCTATAGTAAGTGGTGACAGGTCTTTATCTCTCTACAGTAAGTGGTGACAGGTCTTTATCTCTCTATAGTAAGTGATGTCAGGTCTTTATCTCTCTACAGTAAGTGGTGGCAGGTCTTTATCCCTCTATAGTAAGTGGTGACAGGTCTTTATCTCTCTACAGTAAGTGGTGGCAGGTCTTTATCTCTCTACAGTAAGTGGTGACAGGTCTTTATCTCTATATAGTAAGTGGTGACAGGTCTTTATCTCTCTACAGTAAGTGGTGTCAGATCTTTATCTCTCTACAGTAAGTGGTGGCAGGTCTTTATCTCTCTATAGTAAGTGGTGACAGGTCTTTATCTCTCTAAAGTAAGTGGTGACAGGTCTTTATCTCTCTCTACAGTAAGTGGTGACAGGTCTTTATCTCTCTCTACAGTAAGTGGTGACAGGTCTTTATCTCTCTATAGTAAGTGGTGACAGGTCTTTATCTCTCTATAGTAAGTGGTGGCAGGTCTTTATCTCTCTACAGTAAGTGGTGTCAGATCTTTATCTCTCTACAGTAAGTGGTGGCAGGTCTTTATCTCTCTACAGTAAGTGGTGGCAGGTCTTTATCCCTCTATAGTAAGTGGTGACAGGTCTTTATCTCTCTACAGTAAGTGGTGGCAGGTCTTTATCTCTCTATAGTAAGTGGTGGCAGGTCTTTATCTCTCTACAGTAAGTGGTGACAGGTCTTTATCTCTATATAGTAAGTGGTGACAGGTCTTTATCTCTCTACAGTAAGTGGTGTCAGATCTTTATCTCTCTACAGTAAGTGGTGGCAGGTCTTTATCTCTCTATAGTAAGTGGTGACAGGTCTTTATCTCTCTAAAGTAAGTGGTGACAGGTCTTTATCTCTCTCTACAGTAAGTGGTGACAGGTCTTTATCTCTCTCTACAGTAAGTGGTGACGGGTCTTTATCTCTCTATAGTAAGTGGTGGCAGGTCTTTATCTCTCTATAGTAAGTGGTGGCAGGTCTATATCTCTCTATAGTAAGTGGTGACAGGTCTTTATCTCTCTACAGTAAGTGGTGACAGGTCTTTATCTCTCTATAGTAAGTGGTGACAGGTCTTTATCTCTCTACAGTAAGTGGTGACAGGTCTTTATCTCTCTACAGTAAGTGGTGTCAGATCTTTATCTCTCTAAAGTAAGTGGTGACAGGTCTTTATCTCTCTCTATAGTAAGTGGTGACAGGTCTTTATCTCTATTTAGTAAGTGGTGACAGGTCTTTATCTCTCTACAGTAAGTGGTGGCAGGTCTTTATCTCTCTACAGTAAGTGATGACAGGTCTTTATCTCTATTTAGTAAGTGGTGACAGGTCTTTATCTCTCTACAGTAAGTGGTGACAGGTCTTTATCTCTCTATAGTAAGTGGTGACAGGTCTTTATCTCTCTACAGTAAGTGGTGACAGGTCTTTATCTCTCTAAAGTAAGTGGTGGCAGGTCTTTATCTCTCTATAGTAAGTGGTGACAGTTCTTTATCTCTCTATAGTAAGTGGGGGCCGGTCTTTATCTCTCTATAGTAAGTGATGACAGGTCTTTATCTCTGTATAGTAAGTGGTGGCAGGTCTTTATCTCTCTATAGTAAGTGGTGACAGGTCTTTATCTCTCTATAGTAAGTGGTGACAGGTCTTTATCTCTATTTAGTAAGTGGTGACAGGTCTTTATCTCTCTATAGTAAGTGGTGACAGGTCTTTATCTCTCTACAGTAAGTGGTGACAGGTCTTTATCTCTCTATAGTAAGTGGTGACAGGTCTTTATCTCTATTTAGTAAGTGGTGACAGGTCTTTATCTCTCTATAGTAAGTGGTGACAGGTCTTTATCTCTCTACAGTAAGTGGTGACAGGTCTTTATCTCTCTATAGTAAGTGGTGACAGGTCTTTATCTCTCTACAGTAAGTGGTGACAGGTCTTTATCTCTATTTAGTAAGTGGTGACAGGTCTTTATCTCTCTATAGTAAGTGGTGACAGGTCTTTATCTCTATTTAGTAAGTGGTGACAGGTCTTTATCTCTCTATAGTAAGTGGTGACAGGTCTTTATCTCTCTACAGTAAGTGGTGACAGGTCTTTATCTCTCTATAGTAAGTGGTGACAGGTCTTTATCTCTCTACAGTAAGTGGTGACAGGTCTTTATCTCTCTACAGTAAGTGGTGGCAGGTCTTTATCTCTCTAAAGTAAGTGGTGGCAGGTCTTTATCTCTCTATAGTAAGTGGTGACAGGTCTTTATCTCTCTATAGTAAGTGGGGACAGGTCTTTATCTCTCTACAGTAAGTGGTGACAGGTCTTTATCTCTCTATAGTAAGTGGTGGCAGGTCTTTATCTCTCTATAGTAAGTGGTGACAGGTCTTTATCTCTCTACAGTAAGTGGTGACAGGTCTTTATCTCTCTATAGTAAGTGGTGGCAGGTCTTTATCTCTCTATAGTAAGTGGTGACAGGTCTTTATCTCTCTACAGTAAGTGGTGACAGGTCTTTATCTCTCTACAGTAAGTGGTGACAGGTCTTTATCTCTCTACAGTAAGTGGTGACAGGTCTTTATCTCTCTACAGTAAGTGGTGACAGGTCTTTATCTCTCTATAGTAAGTGGTGACAGGTCTTTATCTCTCTATAGTAAGTGGTGGCAGGTCTTTATCTCTGTACAGTAAGTGGTGACAGGTCTTTATCTCTCTATAGTAAGTGGTGACAGGTCTTTATCTCTCTACAGTAAGTGGTGACAGGTCTTTATCTCTCTATAGTAAGTGGTGGCAGGTCTTTATCTCTCTATAGTAAGTGGTGACAGGTCTTTATCTCTCTACAGTAAGTGGTGACAGGTCTTTATCTCTCTACAGTAAGTGGTGACAGGTCTTTATCTCTCTACAGTAAGTGGTGACAGGTCTTTATCTCTCTACAGTAAGTGGTGGCAGGTCTTTATCTCTCTATAGTAAGTGGTGACAGGTCTTTATCTCTCTACAGTAAGTGGTGGCAGGTCTTTATCTCTCTATAGTAAGTGGTGACAGGTCTTTATCTCTCTATAGTAAGTGGTGACAGGTCTTTATCTCTCTATAGTAAGTGGTGGCAGGTCTTTATCTCTCTATAGTAAGTGGTGACAGGTCTTTATCTCTCTATAGTAAGTGGGGACAGGTCTTTATCTCTCTACAGTAAGTGGTGACAGGTCTTTATCTCTCTATAGTAAGTGGTGGCAGGTCTTTATCTCTCTATAGTAAGTGGTGACAGGTCTTTATCTCTCTACAGTAAGTGGTGACAGGTCTCTATCTCTCTACAGTAAGTGGTGACAGGTCTTTATCTCTCTATAGTAAGTGGTGACAGGTCTTTATCTCTTTACAGTAAGTGGTGACAGGTCTTTATCTCTCTATAGTAAGTGGTGGCAGGTCTTTATCTCTCTATAGTAAGTGGTGACAGGTCTTTATCTCTCTACAGTAAGTGGTGACAGGTCTTTATCTCTCTATAGTAAGTGGTGACAGGTCTTTATCTCTCTATAGTAAGTGGTGACAGGTCTTTATCTCTCTATAGTAAGTGGTGACAGGTCTTTATCTCTCTATAGTAAGTGGTGACAGGTCTTTATTTCTCTATAGTAAGTGGTGACAGGTCTTTATCTCTCTATAGTAAGTGGTGACAGGTCTTTATCTCTCTATAGTAAGTGGTGACGGGTCTTTATCTCTCTATAGTAAGTGGTGACAGGTCTTTATCTCTCTATAGTAAGTGGTGACAGGTCTTTATCTCTCTACAGTAAGTGGTGACAGGTCTTTATCTCTCTATAGTAAGTGGTGTCAGGTCTTTATCTCTCTATAGTAAGTGGTGACAGGTCTTTATCCCTCTATAGTAAGTGGTGGCAGGTCTTTATCTCTCTACAGTAAGTGGTGGCAGGTCTTTATCTCTCTACAGTAAGTGGTGGCAGGTCTTTATCCCTCTATAGTAAGTGGTGACAGGTCTTTATCTCTCTATAGTAAGTTGTGACAGGTCTTTATCTCTCTACAGTAAGTGGTGGCAGGTCTTTATCTCTCTACAGTAAGTGGTGACAGGTCTTTATCTCTCTATAGTAAGTTGTGACAGGTCTTTATCTCTCTACAGTAAGTGGTGACAGGTCTTTATCTCTCTATAGTAAGTGGGGACAGGTCTTTATCTCTCTAAGGTAAGTGGTGGCAGGTCTTTATCTCTCTATAGTAAGTTGTGACAGGTCTTTATCTCTCTACAGTAAGTGGTGACAGGTCTTTATCTCTCTATAGTAAGTGGTGACAGGTCTTTATCTCTCTATAGTAAGTGGTGACAGGTCTTTATCTCTCTACAGTAAGTGGTGACAGGTCTTTATCTCTCTATAGTAAGTGGTGACAGGTCTTTATCTCTCTATAGTAAGTGGTGACAGGTCTTTATCTCTCTACAGTAAGTGGTGGCAGGTCTTTATCTCTCTACAGTAAGTGGTGACAGGTCTTTATCTCTCTATAGTAAGTGGTGACAGGTCTTTATCCCTCTACAGTAAGTGGTGACAGGTCTTTATCTCTCTATAATAAGTGGTGACAGGTCTTTATCTCTCTATAGTAAGTGGTGACAGGTCTTTATCTCTCTACAGTAAGTGGTGACAGGTCTTTATCTCTCTACAGTAAGTGGTGACAGGTCTTTATCTCTCTACAGTAAGTGGTGACAGGTCTTTATCTCTCTACAGTAAGTGGTGACAGGTCTTTATCTCTCTACAGTAAGTGGTGACAGGTCTTTATCTCTCTACAGTATGTGGTGGCAGGTCTTTATCTCTCTATAGTAAGTGGTGACAGGTCTTTATCTCTCTATAGTAAGTGGTGACAGGTCTTTATCTCTCTATAGTAAGTGGTGACAGGTCTTTATCTCTCTACAGTAAGTGGTGACAGGTCTTTATCTCTCTACAGTAAGTGGTGACAGGTCTTTATCTCTCTATAGTAAGTGGTGACAGGTCTTTATCTCTCTATAGTAAGTGGTGACAGGTCTTTATCTCTCTACAGTAAGTGGTGACAGGTCTTTATCTCTCTATAGTAAGTGGTGACAGGTCTTTATCTCTCTACAGTAAGTGGTGACAGGTCTATATCTCTCTATAGTAAGTGGTGACAGGTCTTTATCTCTCTACAGTAAGTGGTGGCAGGTCTTTATCTCTCTACAGTAAGTGGTGACAGGTCTTTATCTCTCTACAGTAAGTGGTGACAGGTCTTTATCTCTCTACAGTAAGTGGTGACAGGTCTTTATCTCTCTACAGTAAGTGGTGGCAGGTCTTTATCTCTCTATAGTAAGTGGTGACAGGTCTTTATCTCTCTACAGTAAGTGGTGACAGGTCTTTATCTCTCTATAGTAAGTGGTGACAGGTCTTTATCTCTCTACAGTAAGTGGTGACAGGTCTTTATCTCTCTACAGTAAGTGGTGACAGGTCTTTATCTCTCTATAGTAAGTGGTGACAGGTCTTTATCTCTCTATAGTAAGTGGTGACAGGTCTTTATCTCTCTACAGTATGTGGTGGCAGGTCTTTATCTCTCTATAGTAAGTGGTGACAGGTCTTTATCTCTCTATAGTAAGTGGTGACAGGTCTTTATCTCTCTATAGTAAGTGGTGACAGGTCTATATCTCTCTATAGTAAGTGGTGACAGGTCTTTATCTCTCTACAGTAAGTGGTGACGGGTCTTTATCTCTCTATAGTAAGTGGTGACGGGTCTTTATCTCTCTATAGTAAGTGGTGACGGGTCTTTATCTCTCTGCAGTAAGTGGTGACAGGTCTTTATCTCTCTATAGTAAGTGGTGACAGGTCTTTATCTCTCTATAGTAAGTGGTGACAGGTCTTTATCTCTCTATAGTAAGTGGTGACAGGTCTTTATCTCTCTACAGTAAGTGGTGACAGGTCTTTATCTCTCTATAGTAAGTGGTGACGGGTCTTTATCTCTCTATAGTAAGTGGTGACAGGTCTTTATCTCTCTATAGTAAGTGGTGACAGGTCTTTATCTCTCTACAGTAAGTGGTGGCAGGTCTTTATCTCTCTACAGTAAGTGGTGACAGGTCTTTATCTCTCTATAGTAAGTGGTGACGGGTCTTTATCTCTCTATAGTAAGTGGTGACAGGTCTTTATCTCTCTATAGTAAGTGGTGACGGGTCTTTATCTCTCTACAGTAAGTGGTGACAGGTCTTTATCTCTCTATAGTAAGTGGTGACAGGTCTTTATCTCTCTCTATAGTAAGTGGTGACAGGTCTTTATCTCTCTATAGTAAGTGGTGGCAGGTCTTTATCTCTCTATAGTAAGTGGTGACAGGTCTATCTCTCTACAGTAAGTGGTGACAGGTCTTTATCTCTCTATAGTAAGTGGTGACAGGTCTTTATCTCTCTACAGTAAGTGGTGGCAGGTCTTTATCTCTCTATAGTAAGTGGTGACAGGTCTTTATCTCTCTATAGTAAGTGGTGTCAGGTCTTTATCTCTCTACAGTAAGTGGTGGCAGGTCTTTATCTCTCTACAGTAAGTGGTGACAGGTCTTTATCTCTCTACAGTAAGTGGTGGCAGGTCTTTATCTCTCTACAGTAAGTGGTGGCAGGTCTTTATCTCTCTATAGTAAGTGGTGGCAGGTCTTTATCTCTCTACAGTAAGTGGTGGCAGGTCTTTATCTCTCTACAGTAAGTGGTGACAGGTCTTTATCTCTCTACAGTAAGTGGTGGCAGGTCTTTATCTCTCTATAGTAAGTGGTGACAGGTCTTTATCTCTCTACAGTAAGTGGTGGCAGGTCTTTATCTCTCTACAGTAAGTGGTGACAGGTCTATATCTCTCTACAGTAAGTGGTGGCAGGTCTTTATCTCTCTATAGTAAGTGGTGACAGGTCTTTATCTCTCTACAGTAAGTGGTGACAGGTCTTTATCTCTCTATAGTAAGTGGTGACAGGTCTTTATCTCTCTATAGTAAGTGGTATCAGGTCTTTATCTCTCTATAGTAAGTGGTGACAGGTCTTTATCTCTCTACAGTAAGTGGTGGCAGGTCTTTATCTCTCTTTTGTAAGTGGTGTCAGGTCTTTATCTCTCTACAGTAAGTGGTGACAGGTCTTTATCTCTCTACAGTAAGTGGTGGCAGGTCTTTATCTCTCTATAGTAAGTGGTGACAGGTCTTTATCTCTCTATAGTAAGTGGTGACAGGTCTTTATCTCTCTATAGTAAGTGGTGACAGGTCTATATCTCTCTATAGTAAGTGGTGACAGGTCTTTATCTCTCTATAGTAAGTGGTGACAGGTCTTTATTCCTCTATAGTAAGTGGTGGCAGGTCTTTATCTCTCTATAGTAAGTGGTGACAGGTCTTTATCTCTCTATAGTAAGTGGTGACAGGTCTTTATCCCTCTATAGTAAGTGGTGGCAGGTCTTTATCTCTCTATAGTAAGTGGTGACAGGTCTATATCTCTCTATAGTAAGTGGTGACAGGTCTTTATCTCTCTATAGTAAGTGGTGACAGGTCTTTATCCCTCTATAGTAAGTGGTGACAGGTCTTTATCCCTCTATAGTAAGTGGTGGCAGGTCTTTATCTCTCTACAGTAAGTGGTGACAGGTCTTTATCTCTCTATAGTAAGTGGTGACAGGTCTTTATCTCTCTATAGTAAGTGGTGACAGGTCTTTATCCCTCTATAGTAAGTGGTGTCAGGTCTTTATCTCTCTATAGTAAGTGGTGACAGGTCTTTATCTCTCTATAGTAAGTTGTGACAGGTCTTTATCTCTCTATAGTAAGTTGTGACAGGTCTTTATCTCTCTATAGTAAGTGGTGACAGGTCTTTATCCCTCTATAGTAAGTGGTGACAGGTCTTTATCTCTTTATAGTAAGTTGTGACAGGTCTTTATCTCTCTATAGTAAGTGGTGGCAGGTCTTTATCTCTCTATAGTAAGTGGTGACAGGTCTTTATCTCTCTATAGTAAGTTGTGACAGGTCTATATCTCTACAGTAAGTGGTGGCAGGTCTTTATCTCTCTACAGTAAGTGGTGACAGGTCTTTATCTCTCTACAGTAAGTGGTGACAGGTCTTTATCTCTCTACAGTAAGTGGTGACAGGTCTTTATCTCTCTATAGTAAGTGGTGACAGGTCTTTATCTCTCTATAGTAAGTGGTGACAGGTCTTTATCTCTCTACAGTAAGTGGTGGCAGGTCTTTATCTCTCTACAGTAAGTGGTGACAGGTCTTTATCTCTCTACAGTAAGTGGTGACAGGTCTTTATCTCTCTATAGTAAGTGGTGACAGGTCTTTATCTCTCTACAGTAAGTGGTGGCAGGTCTTTATCTCTCTATAGTAAGTGGTGACAGGTCTATATCTCTACAGTAAGTGGTGGCAGGTCTTTATCTCTCTACAGTAAGTGGTGACAGGTCTTTATCTCTCTACAGTAAGTGGTGACAGGTCTTTATCTCTCTATAGTAAGTGGTGACAGGTCTTTATCTCTCTACAGTAAGTGGTGGCAGGTCTTTATCTCTCTATAGTAAGTGGTGACAGGTCTATATCTCTACAGTAAGTGGTGGCAGGTCTTTATCTCTCTACAGTAAGTGGTGACAGGTCTTTATCTCTCTACAGTAAGTGGTGGCAGGTCTTTATCTCTCTATAGTAAGTGGTGACAGGTCTTTATCTCTCTATAGTAAGTGGTTACAGGTCTTTATCTCTCTACAGTAAGTGGTGACAGGTATTTATCTCTCTACAGTAAGTGGTGACAGGTCTTTATCTCTCTACAGTAAGTGGTGGCAGGTCTTTATCTCTCTATAGTAAGTGGTGGCAGGTCTTTATCTCTCTCTATAGTAAGTGGTGACAGGTCTTTATCTCTCTACAGTAAGTGGTGGCAGGTCTTTATCTCTCTATAGTAAGTGGTGGCAGGTCTTTATCTCTCTCTATAGTAAGTGGTGACAGGTCTTTATCTCTCTCTATAGTAAGTGGTGACAGGTCTTTATCTCTCTATAGTAAGTGGTTGCAGGTCTTTATCTCTCTATAGTAAGTGGTGACAGGTCTTTATCTCTCTACAGTAAGTGGTGACAGGTCTTTATCTCTCTATAGTAAGTGGTGGCAGGTCTTTATCTCTCTACAGTAAGTGGTGACAGGTCTTTATCTCTCTATAGTAAGTGGTGGCAGGTCTTTATCTCTCTACAGTAAGTGGTGGCAGGTCTTTATCTCTCTATAGTAAGTGGTGGCAGGTCTTTATCTCTCTATAGTAAGTGGTGACAGGTCTTTATCTCTCTATAGTAAGTGGTGACAGGTCTTTATCTCTCTACAGTAAGTGGTGACAGGTCTTTATCTCTCTACAGTAAGTGGTGACAGGTCTTTATCTCTCTACAGTAAGTGGTGACAGGTCTTTATCTCTCTATAGTAAGTGGTGACGGTCTTTATCTCTCTATAGTAAGTGGTGACAGGTCTTTATCTCTCTACAGTAAGTGGTGACGGTCTTTATCTCTCTACAGTAAGTGGTGGCAGGTCTTTATCTCTCTACAGTAAGTGGTGACAGGTCTTTATCTCTCTACAGTAAGTGGTGGCAGGTCTTTATCTCTCTATAGTAAGTGGTGACAGGTCTTTATCCCTCTATAGTAAGTGGTGGCAGGTCTTTATCTCTCTATAGTAAGTGGTGACAGGTCTTTATCTCTCTACAGTAAGTGGTGACAGGTCTTTATCTCTCTACAGTAAGTGGTGGCAGGTCTTTATCTCTCTATAGTAAGTGGTGACAGGTCTTTATCCCTCTATAGTAAGTGGTGACAGGTCTTTATCTCTCTATAGTAAGTGGTGACAGGTCTTTATCTCTCTACAGTAAGTGGTGACAGGTCTTTATCTCTCTACAGTAAGTGGTGGCAGGTCTTTATCTCTCTATAGTAAGTGGTGACAGGTCTTTATCCCTCTATAGTAAGTGGTGGCAGGTCTTTATCTCTCTACAGTAAGTGGTGACAGGTCTTTATCTCTCTATAGTAAGTGGTGACAGGTCTTTATCTCTCTACAGTAAGTGGTGACAGGTCTTTATCTCTCTATAGTAAGTGGTGACAGGTCTTTATCTCTCTATAGTAAGTGGTGACAGGTCTTTATCCCTCTATAGTAAGTGGTGACAGGTCTTTATCCCTCTATAGTAAGTGGTGGCAGGTCTTTATCTCTCTACAGTAAGTGGTGACAGGTCTTTATCTCTCTATAGTAAGTGGTGACAGGTCTTTATCTCTCTATAGTAAGTGGTGACAGGTCTTTATCCCTCTATAGTAAGTGGTGTCAGGTCTTTATCTCTCTATAGTAAGTGGTGACAGGTCTTTATCTCTCTATAGTAAGTTGTGACAGGTCTTTATCTCTCTATAGTAAGTTGTGACAGGTCTTTATCTCTCTATAGTAAGTGGTGACAGGTCTTTATCCCTCTATAGTAAGTGGTGACAGGTCTTTATCTCTTTATAGTAAGTTGTGACAGGTCTTTATCTCTCTATAGTAAGTGGTGGCAGGTCTTTATCTCTCTATAGTAAGTGGTGACAGGTCTTTATCTCTCTATAGTAAGTTGTGACAGGTCTATATCTCTACAGTAAGTGGTGGCAGGTCTTTATCTCTCTACAGTAAGTGGTGACAGGTCTTTATCTCTCTACAGTAAGTGGTGACAGGTCTTTATCTCTCTACAGTAAGTGGTGACAGGTCTTTATCTCTCTATAGTAAGTGGTGACAGGTCTTTATCTCTCTATAGTAAGTGGTGACAGGTCTTTATCTCTCTACAGTAAGTGGTGGCAGGTCTTTATCTCTCTACAGTAAGTGGTGACAGGTCTTTATCTCTCTACAGTAAGTGGTGACAGGTCTTTATCTCTCTATAGTAAGTGGTGACAGGTCTTTATCTCTCTACAGTAAGTGGTGGCAGGTCTTTATCTCTCTATAGTAAGTGGTGACAGGTCTATATCTCTACAGTAAGTGGTGGCAGGTCTTTATCTCTCTACAGTAAGTGGTGACAGGTCTTTATCTCTCTACAGTAAGTGGTGACAGGTCTTTATCTCTCTATAGTAAGTGGTGACAGGTCTTTATCTCTCTACAGTAAGTGGTGGCAGGTCTTTATCTCTCTATAGTAAGTGGTGACAGGTCTATATCTCTACAGTAAGTGGTGGCAGGTCTTTATCTCTCTACAGTAAGTGGTGACAGGTCTTTATCTCTCTACAGTAAGTGGTGGCAGGTCTTTATCTCTCTATAGTAAGTGGTGACAGGTCTTTATCTCTCTATAGTAAGTGGTTACAGGTCTTTATCTCTCTACAGTAAGTGGTGACAGGTATTTATCTCTCTACAGTAAGTGGTGACAGGTCTTTATCTCTCTACAGTAAGTGGTGGCAGGTCTTTATCTCTCTATAGTAAGTGGTGGCAGGTCTTTATCTCTCTCTATAGTAAGTGGTGACAGGTCTTTATCTCTCTACAGTAAGTGGTGGCAGGTCTTTATCTCTCTATAGTAAGTGGTGGCAGGTCTTTATCTCTCTCTATAGTAAGTGGTGACAGGTCTTTATCTCTCTCTATAGTAAGTGGTGACAGGTCTTTATCTCTCTATAGTAAGTGGTTGCAGGTCTTTATCTCTCTATAGTAAGTGGTGACAGGTCTTTATCTCTCTATAGTAAGTGGTGACAGGTCTTTATCTCTCTACAGTAAGTGGTGACAGGTCTTTATCTCTCTATAGTAAGTGGTGGCAGGTCTATATCTCTCTATAGTAAGTGGTGACAGGTCTTTATCTCTCTACAGTAAGTGGTGACAGGTCTTTATCTCTCTATAGTAAGTGGTGGCAGGTCTTTATCTCTCTACAGTAAGTGGTGACAGGTCTTTATCTCTCTATAGTAAGTGGTGGCAGGTCTTTATCTCTCTACAGTAAGTGGTGGCAGGTCTTTATCTCTCTATAGTAAGTGGTGGCAGGTCTTTATCTCTCTATAGTAAGTGGTGACAGGTCTTTATCTCTCTATAGTAAGTGGTGACAGGTCTTTATCTCTCTACAGTAAGTGGTGACAGGTCTTTATCTCTCTACAGTAAGTGGTGACAGGTCTTTATCTCTCTACAGTAAGTGGTGACAGGTCTTTATCTCTCTATAGTAAGTGGTGACGGTCTTTATCTCTCTATAGTAAGTGGTGACAGGTCTTTATCTCTCTACAGTAAGTGGTGACGGTCTTTATCTCTCTACAGTAAGTGGTGGCAGGTCTTTATCTCTCTACAGTAAGTGGTGACAGGTCTTTATCTCTCTACAGTAAGTGGTGGCAGGTCTTTATCTCTCTATAGTAAGTGGTGACAGGTCTTTATCCCTCTATAGTAAGTGGTGGCAGGTCTTTATCTCTCTATAGTAAGTGGTGACAGGTCTTTATCTCTCTACAGTAAGTGGTGACAGGTCTTTATCTCTCTACAGTAAGTGGTGGCAGGTCTTTATCTCTCTATAGTAAGTGGTGACAGGTCTTTATCCCTCTATAGTAAGTGGTGACAGGTCTTTATCTCTCTATAGTAAGTGGTGACAGGTCTTTATCTCTCTACAGTAAGTGGTGACAGGTCTTTATCTCTCTACAGTAAGTGGTGGCAGGTCTTTATCTCTCTATAGTAAGTGGTGACAGGTCTTTATCCCTCTATAGTAAGTGGTGGCAGGTCTTTATCTCTCTACAGTAAGTGGTGACAGGTCTTTATCTCTCTATAGTAAGTGGTGACAGGTCTTTATCTCTCTACAGTAAGTGGTGACAGGTCTTTATCTCTCTATAGTAAGTGGTGGCAGGTCTTTATCTCTCTATAGTAAGTGGTGACAGGTCTTTATCTCTCTACAGTAAGTGGTGACAGGTCTTTATCTCTCTCTATAGTAAGTGGTGACAGGTCTTTATCTCTCTATAGTAAGTGGTGACAGGTCTTTATCTCTCTACAGTAAGTGGTGGCAGGTCTTTATCTCTCTATAGTAAGTGGTGACAGGTCTTTATCTCTCTACAGTAAGTGGTGACAGGTCTTTATCCCTCTATAGTAAGTGGTGGCAGGTCTTTATCTCTCTATAGTAAGTGGTGACAGGTCTTTATCTCTCTATAGTAAGTGGTGGCAGGTCTTTATCTCTCTATAGTAAGTGGTGACAGGTCTTTATCTCTCTACAGTAAGTGGTGGCAGGTCTTTATCTCTCTATAGTAAGTGGTGACAGGTCTTTATCTCTCTATAGTACGTGGTGACAGGTCTTTATCTCTCTATAGTAAGTGGTGACAGGTCTTTATCCCTCTATAGTAAGTGGTGACAGGTCTTTATCTCTCTATAGTAAGTGGTGACAGGTCTTTATCTCTCTATAGTAAGTGGTGACAGGTCTTTATCTCTCTATAGTAAGTGGTGACAGGTCTTTATCTCTCTATAGTACGTGGTGACAGGTCTTTATCTCTCTATAGTAAGTGGTGACAGGTCTTTATCCCTCTATAGTAAGTGGTGACAGGTCTTTATCTCTCTATAGTAAGTGGTGGCAGGTCTTTATCTCTCTATAGTAAGTGGTGGCAGGTCTTTATCTCTCTATAGTAAGTGGTGACAGGTCTTTATCTCTCTACAGTAAGTGGTGACAGGTCTTTATCTCTCTACAGTAAGTGGTGTCAGGTCTTTATCTCTCTACAGTAAGTGGTGGCAGGTCTTTATCTCTCTATAGTAAGTGGTGGCAGGTCTTTATCTCTCTACAGTAAGTGGTGGCAGGTCTTTATCTCTCTATAGTAAGTGGTGACAGGTCTTTATCTCTCTATAGTAAGTGGTGGCAGGTCTATATCTCTCTATAGTAAGTGGTGACAGGTCTTTATCTCTCTATAGTAAGTGGTGACAGGTCTTTATCTCTCTATAGTAAGTGGTGACAGGTCTCTATCTCTCTACAGTAAGTGGTGGCAGGTCTTTATCTCTCTACAGTAAGTGGTGACAGGTCTTTATCTCTCTACAGTAAGTGGTGACAGGTCTTTATCTCTCTACAGTAAGTGGTGACAGGTCTTTATCTCTCTACAGTAAGTGGTGGCAGGTCTTTATCTCTCTATAGTAAGTGGTGGCAGGTCTTTATCTCTCTATAGTAAGTGGTGACAGGTCTTTATCTCTCTACAGTAAGTGGTGACAGGTCTTTATCTCTCTATAGTAAGTGGTGGCAGGTCTTTATCTCTACAGTAAGTGGTGACAGGTCTTTATCTCTCTATAGTAAGTGGTGGCAGGTCTCTATCTCTCTACAGTAAGTGGTGGCAGGTCTTTATCTCTCTACAGTAAGTGGTGACAGGTCTTTATCTCTCTATAGTAAGTGGTGACAGGTCTTTATCTCTCTACAGTAAGTGGTGGCAGGTCTTTATCTCTCTATAGTAAGTGGTGACAGGTCTTTATCTCTCTACAGTAAGTGGTGACAGGTCTTTATCCCTCTATAGTAAGTGGTGACAGGTCTTTATCTCTCTACAGTAAGTGGTGACAGGTCTTTATCTCTCTACAGTAAGTGGTGGCAGGTCTTTCTCTCTCTACAGTAAGTGGTGGCAGGTCTTTATCTCTCTATAGTAAGTGTTGGCAGGTCTTTATCTCTCTACAGTAAGTGGTGGCAGGTGTTTATCTCTCTATAGTAAGTGGTGACAGGTCTTTATCTCTCTATAGTAAGTGGTGACAGGTCTTTATCTCTCTATAGTAAGTGGTGACAGGTCTTTATCTCTCTACAGTAAGTGGTGACAGGTCTTTATCTCTCTATAGTAAGTGGTTGACATTTCTTTATCTCTCTATAGTACGTGGTGACAGGTCTTTATCTCTCTATAGTAAGTGGTGACAGGTCTTTATCCCTCTATAGTAAGTGGTGACAGGTCTTTATCTCTCTATAGTAAATGGTGACAGGTCTTTATCTCTCTATAGTAAGTGGTGACAGGTCTTTATCTCTCTATAGTACGTGGTGACAGGTCTTTATCTCTCTATAGTAAGTGGTGACAGGTCTTTATCCCTCTATAGTAAGTGGTGACAGGTCTTTATCTCTCTATAGTAAGTGGTGGCAGGTCTTTATCTCTCTATAGTAAGTGGTGGCAGGTCTTTATCTCTCTATAGTAAGTGGTGACAGGTCTTTATCTCTCTATAGTAAGTGGTGGCAGGTCTTTATCTCTCTACAGTAAGTGGTGACAGGTCTTTATCTCTCTACAGTAAGTGGTGTCAGGTCTTTATCTCTCTACAGTAAGTGGTGGCAGGTCTTTATCTCTCTATAGTAAGTGGTGACAGGTCTTTATCTCTCTACAGTAAGTGGTGGCAGGTCTTTATCTCTCTACAGTAAGTGGTGGCAGGTCTTTATCTCTCTATAGTAAGTGGTGGCAGGTCTTTATCTCTCTACAGTAAGTGGTGACAGGTCTTTATCTCTCTATAGTAAGTGGTGGCAGGTCTTTATCTCTCTATAGTAAGTGGTGACAGGTCTTTATCTCTCTATAGTAAGTGGTGACAGGTCTCTATCTCTCTACAGTAAGTGGTGACAGGTCTTTATCTCTCTATAGTAAGTGGTGACAGGTCTTTATCTCTCTATAGTAAGTGGTGACAGGTCTTTATCTCTCTATAGTAAGTGGTGACAGGTCTTTATCTCTCTACAGTAAGTGGTGACAGGTCTTTATCTCTCTACAGTAAGTGGTGGCAGGTCTTTATCTCTCTATAGTAAGTGGTGGCAGGTCTTTATCTCTCTATAGTAAGTGGTGACAGGTCTTTATCTCTCTACAGTAAGTGGTGACAGGTCTTTATCTCTCTATAGTAAGTGGTGACAGGTCTTTATCTCTCTACAGTAAGTGGTGGCAGGTCTTTATCTCTACAGTAAGTGGTGACAGGTCTTTATCTCTCTATAGTAAGTGGTGACAGGTCTTTATCTCTCTATAGTAAGTGGTGACAGGTCTTTATCTCTCTATAGTAAGTGGTGGCAGGTCTTTATCTCTCTATAGTAAGTGGTGGCAGGTCTTTATCTCTCTACAGTAAGTGGTGACAGGTCTTTATCTCTCTATAGTAAGTGGTGACAGGTCTTTATCTCTCTACAGTAAGTGGTGACAGGTCTTTATCTCTCTACAGTAAGTGGTGACAGGTCTTTATCTCTCTACAGTAAGTGGTGACAGGTCTTTATCTCTCTATAGTAAGTGGTGACAGGTCTTTATCTCTCTACAGTAAGTGGTGGCAGGTCTTTATCTCTACAGTAAGTGGTGACAGGTCTTTATCTCTCTATAGTAAGTGGTGACAGGTCTTTATCTCTCTATAGTAAGTGGGGGCCGGTCTTTATCTCTCTATAGTAAGTAGTGACAGGTCTTTATCTCTCTACAGTAAGTGGTGACAGGTCTTTATCTCTCTACAGTAAGTGGTGGCAGGTCTTTATCTCTCTACAGTAAGTGGTGGCAGGTCTTTATCCCTCTATAGTAAGTGGTGACAGGTCTTTATCTCTCTATAGTAAGTGGTGGCAGGTCTTTATCCCTCTATAGTAAGTGGTGACAGGTCTTTATCTCTCTATAGTAAGTGGTGACAGGTCTTTATCTCTCTATAGTAAGTGGTGACAGGTCTTTATCTCTCTATAGTAAGTGGTGACAGGTCTTTATCTCTCTATAGTAAGTGGTGACAGGTCTTTATCTCTCTATAGTAAGTGGTGACAGGTCTTTATCCCTCTATAGTAAGTGGTGACAGGTCTTTATCTCTCTATAGTAAGTGGTGACAGGTCTTTATCTCTCTATAGTAAGTGGTGACAGGTCTTTATCTCTCTATAGTAAGTGGTGACAGGTCTTTATCTCTCTATAGTAAGTGGTGACAGGTCTTTATCTCTCTATAGTAAGTGGTGACAGGTCTTTATCTCTCTATAGTAAGTGGTGACAGGTCTTTATCCCTCTATAGTAAGTGGTGACAGGTCTTTATCTCTCTATAGTAAGTGGTGGCAGGTCTTTATCCCTCTATAGTAAGTGGTGACAGGTCTTTATCTCTCTATAGTAAGTGGTGACAGGTCTTTATCTCTCTATAGTAAGTGGTGACAGGTCTTTATCTCTCTACAGTAAGTGGTGACAGGTCTTTATCTCTCTACAGTAAGTGGTGGCAGGTCTTTATCTCTCTACAGTAAGTGGTGACAGGTCTTTATCTCTCTATAGTAAGTGGTGACAGGTCTTTATCTCTCTATAGTAAGTGGTGACAGGTCTTTATCTCTCTATAGTAAGTGGTGACAGGTCTTTATCTCTCTATAGTAAGTGGTTACAGGTCTTTATCTCTCTACAGTAAGTGGTGACAGGTCTTTATCTCTCTATAGTAAGTGGTGACAGGTCTTTATCTCTCTATAGTAAGTGGTGACAGGTCTTTATCTCTCTATAGTAAGTGGTGACAGGTCTTTATCTCTCTATAGTAAGTGGTGACAGGTCTTTATCTCTCTATAGTAAGTGGTGACAGGTCTTTATCTCTCTATAGTAAGTGGTTACAGGTCTTTATCTCTCTACAGTAAGTGGTGACAGGTCTTTATCTCTCTATAGTAAGTGGTGACAGGTCTTTATCTCTCTATAGTAAGTGGTGACAGGTCTTTATCTCTCTATAGTAAGTGGTTACAGGTCTTTATCTCTCTACAGTAAGTGGTGACAGGTCTTTATCTCTCTATAGTAAGTGGTGGCAGGTCTTTATCTCTCTATAGTAAGTGGTGACAGGTCTTTATCTCTCTATAGTAAGTGGTGACAGGTCTTTATCTCTCTATAGTAAGTGGTGACAGGTCTTTATCTCTCTACAGTAAGTGGTGACAGGTCTTTATCTCTCTATAGTAAGTGGTGACAGGTCTTTATCTCTCTATAGTAAGTGGTGGCAGGTCTTTATCTCTCTACAGTAAGTGGTGACGGGTCTTTATCTCTCTATAATAAGTGGTGGCAGGTCTTTATCTCTCTACAGTAAGTGGTGACAGGTCTTTTTCTCTCTATAGTAAGTGGTGACAGGTCTTTATCTCTCTACAGTAAGTGGTGACAGGTCTTTATCTCTCTATAGTAAGTGCTGACGGGTCTTTATCTCTCTATAGTAAGTGGTGACAGGTCTTTATCTCTCTATAGTAAGTGGTGGCAGGTCTTTATCTCTCTACAGTAAGTGGTGACAGGTCTTTTTCTCTCTATAGTAAGTGGTGACAGGTCTTTTTCTCTCTATAGTAAGTGGTGACGGGTCTTTATTTCTCTATAGTAAGTGGTGGCAGGTCTTTATCTCTCTACAGTAAGTGGTGACAGGTCTTTTTCTCTCTATAGTAAGTGGTGACAGGTCTTTATCTCTCTACAGTAAGTGGTGACAGGTCTTTATCTCTCTATAGTAAGTGGTGACGGGTCTTTATCTCTCTATAGTAAGTGGTGGCGGGTCTTTATCTCTCTACAGTAAGTGGTGACAGGTCTTTATCTCTCTATAGTAAGTGGTGACGGGTCTTTATCTCTCTATAGTAAGTGGTGACAGGTCTTTATCTCTCTACAGTAAGTGGTGACAGGTCTTTATCTCTCTATAGTAAGTGGTGACAGGTCTTTATCTCTCTACAGTAAGTGGTGACGGGTCTTTATCTCTCTATAGTAAGTGGTGACAGGTCTTTATCTCTCTACAGTAAGTGGTGACGGGTCTTTATCTCTCTATAGTAAGTGGTGACGGGTCTTTATCTCTCTACAGTAAGTGGTGACGGGTCTTTATCTCTCTACAGTAAGTGGTGACGGGTCTTTATCTCTCTATAGTAAGTGGTGACAGGGTCTTTATCTCTCTATAGTAAGTGGTGACAGGTCTTTATCTCTCTACAGTAAGTGGTGACGGGTCTTTATCTCTCTATAGTAAGTGGTGACGGGTCTTTATCTCTCTATAGTAAGTGGTGACAGGTCTTTATCTCTCTATAGTAAGTGGTGACAGGTCTTTATCTCTCTACAGTAAGTGGTGACGGGTCTTTATCTCTCTATAGTAAGTGGTGACAGGTCTTTATCTCTCTACAGTAAGTGGTGACGGGTCTTTATCTCTCTACAGTAAGTGGTGACGGGTCTTTATCTCTCTATAGTAAGTGGTGACAGGTCTTTATCTCTCTATAGTAAGTGGTGACAGGTCTTTATCTCTCTACAGTAAGTGGTGACGGGTCTTTATCTCTCTATAGTAAGTGGTGACGGGTCTTTATCTCTCTATAGTAAGTGGTGACAGGTCTTTATCTCTCTACAGTAAGTGGTGACAGGTCTTTATCTCTCTATAGTAAGTGGTGACAGGTCTTTATCTCTCTATAGTAAGTGGTGACAGGTCTTTATCTCTCCTACAGTAAGTGGTGACGGGTCTTTATCTCTCTATAGTAAGTGGTGACAGGTCTTTATCTCTCTATAGTAAGTGGTGACAGGTCTTTATCTCTCTATAGTAAGTGGTGACAGGTCTTTATCTCTCTATAGTAAGTGGTGACGGGTCTTTATCTCTCTATAGTAAGTGGTGACAGGTCTTTATCTCTCTACAGTAAGTGGTGACAGGTCTTTTTCTCTCTATAGTAAGTGGTGACGGTCTTTATCTCTCTATAGTAAGTGGTGGCAGGTCTTTATTTCTCTACAGTAAGTGGTGACAGGTCTTTATCTCTCTATAGTAAGTGGTGACAGGTCTTTATCTCTCTATAGTAAGTGGTGGCAGGTCTTTATCTTCTATAGTAAGTGGTGACGGGTCTTTATCTCTCTATAGTAAGTGGTGGCAGGTCTTTATCTCTCTATAGTAAGTGGTGGCAGGTCTTTATCTCTCTATAGTAAGTGGTGACGGGTCTTTATCTCTCTATAGTAAGTGGTGACAGGTCTTTATCTCTCTCTATAGTAAGTGGTGACAGGTCTTTATCTCTCTATAGTAAGTGGTGACAGGTCTTTATCTCTCTACAGTAAGTGGTGACAGGTCTTTATCTCTCTATAGTAAGTGGTGACGGGTCTTTATCTCTCTATAGTAAGTGGTGACAGGTCTTTATCTCTCTATAGTAAGTGGTGGCAGGTCTTTTCTCTCTATAGTAAGTGGTGACAGGTCTTTATCTCTACAGTAAGTGGTGACAGGTCTTTATCTCTCTATAGTAAGTGGTGGCAGGTCTTTATCTCTCTATAGTAAGTGGTGACAGGTCTTTATCTCTACAGTAAGTGGTGACAGGTCTTTATCTCTATAGTAAGTGGTGACAGGTCTATATCTCTCTATAGTAAGTGGTGACAGGTCTTTATCTCTCTATAGTAAGTGGTGACAGGTCTTTATCTCTCTACAGTAAGTGGTGACAGGTCTTTATTCTCTCTATAGTAAGTGGTGACAGGTCTTTATCCCTCTATAGTAAGTGGTGACAGGTCTTTATCTCTCTATAGTAAGTGGTGGCAGGTCTTTATCTCTCTATAGTAAGTGGTGGCCGGTCTTTATCTCTTCTACAGTAAGTGGTGACAGGTCTTTATCTCTCTATAGTAAGTGGTGACAGGTCTTTATCTCTCTACAGTAAGTGGTGACAGGTCTTTATCTCTCTACAGTAAGTGGTGACAGGTCTTTATCTCTCTACAGTAAGTGGTGACAGGTCTTTATCTCTCTACAAGTAAGTGGAGTCTTTACTACAGTAAGTGGTGACAGGTCTTTATCTCTCTATAGTAAGTGGTGACAGGGTCTTTATCTCTCTATAGTAAGTGGTGGCAGGTCTTTATCTCTCTATAGTAAGTGGTGGCAGGTCTTTATCTCTCTACAGTAAGTGGTGACAGGTCTTTATCTCTCTATAGTAAGTGGTGACAGGTCTTTATCTCTCTATAGTAAGTGGTGGCAGGTCTTTATCTCTCTATAGTAAGTGGTGACAGGTCTTTATCCCTCTATAGTAAGTGGTGACAGGTCTTTATCTCTCTATAGTAAGTGGTGACAGGTCTTTATCCCTCTATAGTAAGTGGTGACAGGTCTTTATCCCTCTATAGTAAGTGGTGACAGGTCTATATCTCTCTATAGTAAGTGGTGACAGGTCTTTATCTCTCTATAGTAAGTGGTGACAGGTCTTTATCTCTCTATAGTAAGTGGTGGCAGGTCTTTATCCCTCTATAGTAAGTGGTGACAGGTCTTTATCTCTCTATAGTAAGTGGTGACAGGTCTTTATCTCTCTATAGTAAGTGGTGACAGGTCTTTATCTCTCTATAGTAAGTGGTGACAGGTCTTGTATTCCCTCTATAGTAAGA